>NC_073349.2:1862500-2462500 GCF_027580225.2 Misgurnus anguillicaudatus
TTACGGAGGTCACAGTAGGGACAGGTGAACGTGAAGCGGTTCGGCCCTGAACTAGAGAAACAAAAGGAATTAAGAAAAATAAGTGTTATAACTTAGTATATAAACCACTATACTGTGTGTATAGATTGGTATATAATATACACATAACTGATTAAGGGGTGGATTAATCTAGTAAACCCTATCCAAGAAACTACAACTATATCTTAAATATCTTAAAAAGAAGCTGCCCTCTGCAAGCATTGAAGGAATCTTATCAAGCAACTCCTTGAAATTGTCTGTTTTTTCTTTATTTTACAGGTCATGTCATGCTTTTATAAACATTTTTCTCAACAATTTTTCTTCTGATAAATAAGTTAAAGTGGAATGATGCAAGATTTTTAAAAAATTAGGTATGGACTAAGGCTGTTGTCAGACCTGTAGAAGCATAAACTCTTATAAACTCTCCTTTAATTTGTCATCTGTTTATTTCTGGAATTTCGCTCAAAGTTATCCTTCAGGATTGACAGACAGCAGTTTTGCGATATTATTGTGTGGGTTTTTTTGGCAAATGCAGTTATATTACTTCATTACTATGAGCAGGAATCAAAACGTAGGCGGGACAACATTCTCACCATGTACCTATTGCAGAGAAGAGCAATTAAAGACATTTTTGAATGCCGTTGATGTGCTCACCAGAATTTCTTAACAAAGAGCTATTAGCAGGGTTGCACATAACTTTTTTGTCCTTGTTCTCAAAGGAGCACCTGGAGATGTTGCTTGTTACTCACACCATTCATAGCGCCGACATTCTATACATGCTGTCAACATCATTAATCTCCTGACTACTCTCTTCGCCATATCACTTTTGTTTAAACATGGTAGACAATGATGTATATAAAATAAAATATGCCTGGTTATTGTTTTAACTCATGTAACTTTTATAAATGTCTGCTCATATACATTTCAAATATTGTTAAAGACAAGTAAATGGTCAGAAATAAAAAAAATCTGATTATGAGTAATAGCGCAAATAAATACAATAGAACAAACACAAAAATTAAATAAACAGTGCTGTTTATGTTTTGAGGTTGGTCTGTAGTTTTCAGGTAGAGTACAGAAACTAAAACAAGTAATCAGACAATACTGCATAGTCTCAAGCTCAAAGTTTACTGCCAGGCGATATATTTTCCTTAACAGAATTCGCCTTTCAAAGCCTACAGCGAACGGCCGGTTTGGACTACAGCCCTCTACTTCCTGCTTTAATGACGTCAGTAAAACAGTTTGTTGACTAAACTCCGCCCACAGGAATACCTCAGTTGCCAGCTAAGCTAACGGCAAGATAAGCTGCTATCCAATCACAACACACTAAACAAACTACACAATCAGAACTCAATACATATTTCTGAAGGAGGGACTAAAGTTCTCAACGGGTCGGGCTGGCCCGACAAACCCGACGGGACCCGCGGATTCGGGTCAAAAATATAAGCAAATGAGTCGGGTCGGGTCGGACATCGGACTTTATCTTTTACGCTCTCTGAAAAAAATTATAAATCATCACTGCTGTTCACCGTAAAGAAAGTCTGGTCTAGCTGCTGCGTGCAACGTGCATCACAGAGAGGGGCAGGAAATAGCAATAAGCTCTGGGGCAGATCAGCAACGGATCTAGACCGGAGCTGCTGGCTTCAGAGCGGATCCGCACCGGAGCTTATTGCTATCACTGTATGCACGCCTGTTGCCTGGAGAGGAAGAGTTGGAGAAAAGTAAACTTGCCGCAGGTGAATTCACCGTTGCCTGCTACTACAGGAAGAGAAGCCGCTGGCTGGGTACATGTTTGAGTTCTTTTTATTTATTATTGTGTGATTTTTATTTAAAGGCAGGATAGGCAGGAATTATCTAAAAAAACTTTTTTTACAAATTTGTTTAAACTGACTTTATATATCAATACATGAGTAAAATGTAAGTACTCTGAAAAAGAGAGTATAAAAATCGAGTGTCTGTATACCTCTCAGCACTGTTTTTAACACAGCTAACTTTTCCATTCACTCCACCCCCTCCCTTCTGGGTTTCTTCTTAAGCCACGCCCCCAAAACACATGAACGAGCGAATTACCTCAGACAAGAGGAGAGGAAGGAGCGCGGTGCATGTAACAACATCAAGTCACAATCACATGTAATAATACACCTAACTTTATCACTAGGAATATAAACAGATGGCTTTTATAAACGGATGGCTTTTAGTACTCACTCAGCCAGTGTTTTGCATGGAAGATTTTCTGTGATGAAAGCATTGTTGACTCTGACGAGGACTACACTCTGCAGACAATACCGCTAACCGCATCATCGACTCGAGGAAAAGCCACGTGATATTTACTCTCGTTTGATTGCTTCGTTTATTCCTTTTTTTGCCTTCGCTGACTGGATATGCAGGTACTGTAAGATGTGAATGCAGTTTCTGTGAGTTGTGAATGCTATTTCTCTGCTGTACTATTGCTCTTCCTATTGCCTTGTGCACGTTCAAATCAATCGGGTGTGCGCATGTCTGGGCAGATCCCATAGCAACGGGTGGAGCCATGGTCGCCAGAGAGAGTGATATTTGAGCAAGCTAATCATATGTTTCGTCCCGGATGGAAATAATTAACTGTGTTTAACACAGTCGTGAGAGGTCTACAGACACTCGAGTTTTATACTCTCTTTTTCAGAGTACTTACATTTTAATTATGCATTTGTATATAAAGACAGTTTAGACAAACTTGTAAAAAAGTTTTTTAGATAATTCCTGCCTACCCTGCCTTTAAGGCATATTTATATAGCCTATATTTAAAGTTTATTGTTTCAATTGTTTGTATTGTGAACATTAAAGATTGATTTGAATTCCCGTCTGCTGGTCATGATAATTAGCCTACGTGTATGAGAAACAAAAGGGGGGGGGGGGGGGGGGGGGTCGTCGGGCCGCGTTCGGACAGATCATTCACATTGATGTGTCGGGTTACATCGGGTCCGGGCTTTAAAAGGCCGGGTCGGGTTGTAATTTTCAGGCCCGTTAAGAACTCTAGGAGGGACTTCATAGAACAAGGAAGACATCAGCCCGTTTTGAGGACAGTGAAAACAGCACTATACAGATACGTAAATTGTGTGAAAAATAATGAGGTTTTTTTACACATGAAACATGAACACGTTATAGTGTGCACTGTAAACACAATCAAAGCTTCAAAAACACAGAAAGAACGCGACCTTTAATAAAGCAAAAAGATAGCCTGTTCGTTGGCCCATTGGGTCAGATTGCTTTCACACCATTCCAGAGTTCGTTTGCAATCGGGTCAAGACCACCTCATTCAAGGGGTCTTGGATCGGTTGTTTTGGTGTGGATCCGAGCGTGATTGCCGTGCTTACATATGCCTAAATGAACCGAACCAAGGGAGAAAACGCACCTGATTCCAAAACAAAGGCTCACGTCTTTAAACACCCTAAAATAAAGTAATCCCTCTCAATCATTACTTATGATTCATTAGAAGTGTGTGGTGGTGTTTGTGTTAACAAAAACACCATCCTCTGCCTGTATTTTTAGATTTTTGTATGGTTTTGGGGTGCTCAGGTGGTTTCTGGGCTGCAACCTTTGGCCAGTGGGTGTGTAGCCCCCATAATAGGGGTGCCCCGATATATCTGCCGATGACGCTTGCTATGTTTCTCAATGAATTTCGGTGAAATGCTGCTACATCCAAAAGCCAGAGAGCGCTCTCGTGCAGAAACTCAATAGGACGAAGAACCATTTACACACGCAGCTCCAGGAAATGGCTTAAAGGGACACTTCACCCATTTTCATTAAGCTTTGTATCATTAGACCCCCAGTCATGTTTTTGAATGGTCATGCATCATTTTCTCAGTTGCCGCTGAAACAGGAGAAATACAGATTTCAGTGTTGCACTTCCTTCTTTCAATGATGTAAAAATCATCATTTTGCATCATTTAAAGAAGGAAGTGCAATATCTTTGTTGAGGGGGTGAGACTACAAACACCCCTTTTCTTGGTCAAATAGGCACCAAATTCTAAATTTATGTTACATTTCGACTACAAATATGACGCACTTTCAATAAAGATCAATGTTTCTATGGGTGAAATGCTCCTTTAAGGATATATTTATATTGCTGTTCTTCAAACCTTTTCATGTATTTTAATGATAATAAAGAATATGTATAATGATTATGTTTGATAAGTGGTGCTTTTTCAAATGCATGTAATAAACGACTCAAACTAACAGTGATTTCAGATCGATAAGGACTTACTGATCAAAAGTCGTGGTACATGAAAAATAGCTGTGAATAATATCGGCTGTGCGATTCAGAATAGTTATCAGCCAGGTGTTATTAGTGAATATCGACATTTATCAGAGCACCCCACCCCATACAATAGGTGAAGGCAGCAATCTAGGGATGGGACGATTACCGATTTCACGATAAACCATGATAAAATGTCCTGACGGTTAGTATTATCGTTTAAAATTGAATTATCATTACAACCGTGTTTGATTACCGTGATTTTGAAAACTCGCAGTAAATCCTGTCCAGCCAGAATTAGCTTGACGCAGGCGCGCGCATGCAACATTGGTTTTTGCATGAGAAGGCGTGGCGGAAGGCAGTAACAGCTGGTGCACTGTGTTTTAACGCGTTGCTTATGTGTGCATTTGATGTTCTTATTTAAGGTACTGTTCATTAAAACAGGTTCATACATCTCAGGGCTCCATGTTAATGTTCATTTAATGCAGGGGTGTCCAATACAACCAGTCGATCGCAAATGCAATGCCAGTAGATCGCACATAAGTTAATAACTGTGTATGCTGCTCCACGCCTCCACGAGCTTCGGAAAACAATGCGCCAAATTGGCATTATGGTCTTAGAAACAAGTCTTTTTGAGTTGCTGCGCATTTCTTCTCAAGTGTGTTTTTATAAATCTTATGCCCGCCCGCTGCAGCGGAGTCGTCTAACTTCCGAAATTTGGATGCACATTCTTGCCTTCATGCAGGAGTTGATCCACATCCACATGCAGAGAGAGAGAGATGCTTCTGATAATGTTGTCATTTTCTAGTTTATTTCATCAAAACCGCATCTCCGCTATAAGGAGTACTTGGCATGTACTCAAGGACTTTTTTAACTCCTCAAAAAGAATGGAGTAATGGTGACAGCCCTAAATTCAACGTAGAGATAGTCCTCCTAACACACATTTAAAGTGTTATTAAAATTTTTTAGGTAGGTCTTGTCGGCTTTATCATTTTAAAAGTAGATTGCCACACAAAAAAGGCTGGACACCCCTGATTTAATGTTTATGCTTAAAAAAGTGCATATAGCCGCTAATTGTATTTGTTGTTTGCTGATTTTCAAAAATAAAACTTGTTAAAATGTTTTCAGTGTGTGTATCAGTTCTTTTTGAACATTTCCATCTCAATTTAAGAAAACCATGATAATATTGATAACCGTGATAACTTTGGTCACTATAGTCATGATATGAAATTTTCTAACCGTCCCATCCCTACAGCAATCAGATGTAAAGCAGCTAAAAACATGACTGATACAGCACCAAACAAGCAGAAATGTACCAATGTGACAAATGTTTGTGTATATAAACACTATATAAATGTTATATTACCTGACAATGGAAGATTGGTTCTGTAAAATGGACGTCATACCCTCCTTGACATAGTCTTGATATTTGGAGCAGGCCGCTGTGTGTGTTCTCATCTGGGACAAAGGAATCTGCCAAAAAGTAATGGATGTATAAAGCTTTATCTTCAGGTAGGATCACTACATTTGAGATGCTTAGTCTATCCATGCAGAATTCAAGTGCATCATGTTTAGTTCCTGCATCTGTGCAAATTCATACAATTAAAGCTTATTTGTTTGCAGCGAACACAGATTCAATGCAAAGCTACTTTGATGTTGCAGAAAAATACCTAACACATCACATGGAAAATGTTTGTACATGTGGATAATCCCTCCCCCAGAGGATGTCATTCTTCAACGGTTGACAATTTGCTCTTTTTACTGGAAGGCAGGACAAGAGAGGACATACTGACCGATGCGATCTTACCCAATCATTACAATAGAAGGGACCCATCTTGTTAATATTAAATTCCTTTAGTTTAACACCACATACATGCAATCACACACCTGATTTTTACAGCCTTTGCATTTTCCGATAGATCTGTCGATCAAGTTTTTTATATCATCTGCTTCAGTCCACTTATTCAGATCAGTTCTGCAGACCGCACACACTGGTTTCTGAGGCCGTAAACACTCCTTAAGGCAAGTATAGCAGAATCTGACAGGGAAATAAAAAATACATTTAAGTCAAGTCACAAATGCAAGTTTCAAAGCAGCTCTACAGTGAAGTTAATCAATTATTACAATCATTGGTCAGTTTCAAAGACAAGGCTTAAAGAAACCCTCCACTTTTTTGAAAATATGCTCATTTTCCAGCTCCTCTTGAGGTAAACATCTGAGTTTTACCGTTTTGGAATACATTCAGCGGTAACACTTTACAATAACAGTACATGAATAATCATGTACTAATACATAAATTAATAATTACTTTAATATGAAGTAATGATAAGTTAAGCCATGTACTAATCAATAACTAACCATAACTATGTCATGAGTCATATGAATTAATGCATGAATTACAGCCACCTTAACTACACATTAATACATGTTTGTTAGTTAATGCATTAATTAACACTTTGGGTAACCAAAATAAAACATGCTCTAAAACAGTGGTTCCCAACGGTTCGCAGGATCTGATGCTTTGTTTGAGGTCAAATAAAGATGCATAAAATGTCCCACTTATAATTTAGAAACAAAATATATCTTTCAAATTCATGTCCTCACAATACCAAGATAGCAGGACAGGTAGTTAAAGTATTTTATTATGTAAGATAATTTTTCTCTATTTTTGTGTGCTTGTCAATGTAGATTGCAAAATCAAAAGGAAGGTGGATGTAAACGTTACGGCCTACAACAGGCTGTCCGCTCGTTGCACTTGTGATCTGCTGCTTTTGGCGGTGTCAAAATATTTCAGTTAAAATCATTATGACTATTCCTCAGAAATGACAAACATGTTAACCAAAGTCACAATGCCAAATGTATAGTGTTCATATAAAGACCATCAAACCGTCAATCATACCAGTTTATTTGTGAAACCATTAAAATGTTATCTTGATGTTATTTTAATTATTGTTTAATTAATTTTTCACATTGTATCAGGATCAGCGTTCAGCCAGGGGCGGATCTACGGGTGGATTGACAGCTTGCCTACCCAATCAGATTCATGGAAATACATTGTTTTTTCATTCAAACCGTAATTCTTCAAACATTTGAACTATCAAAAAATTAGAATTGCTCCTAAAGAAAACAAATTGCGCTTTTTGGCAATATATGGTTTATTACGGTAATGTCTTGCTTTCCGTCCACCAATCGCTGCTGTCATCTAGAGCGGAAGAGGCGGGTTTGAAGAGAGCGCGGTAGGTTAGATTGCACTCAGTAGCAGATTCGTGTGAACGTGTGGATCACTGCGGTAAAGAAAAGACTTCTAAATAAAAACGGTGTACACCAGCAACACTAAAGTAAACCCGCTCTTGGTGGCCCGGGACTTGACGGCCCGACTGGACTGTTTAAGTTGATTTTCAATAAAGCAGTGTTGAATTTTTTGCTTCTGGGTCCTCTATGTTTCTGAACCAGCGCTTAGGTAAGCCACGGGCGTTTAGCTAAATAAATTCTCAATGCTTAAATAGTTCATCGTAAATCGTTCTAATATGCTTATGACTTGCGAATGTTATGCTTATTTAATTGAAATAAACCAAGCGTAATGACGTATGCAGCCTGCTTATCCGACCTCCGGAGGATGCAGCCTTCTGTTTGAGAGACGGCCAATTGTAATACAGTTAGATTGAATAACGTAATTCCATCTTAAAATGTACAAAACTGACGGAAAAAACACAGTCATTTAATCTTCCCAATTAACGCAAGTTAAAAAAAGTATGTGAATTTTTCTGGCCCGCAGATGTATAGATGCCCACCCATCAAAAACACTTTCTGCCTCCGCCACTGGGTAACTTCATATTTTTATTTGTTAATGTATGATAAGGTCATGACTTTACTAAGGGGGCACATCATTACTAACTCATCGTTTACTACTCATAAACTAACATAAATTCATGATTTATTCATGTATTATAAGGTCATGACTTTACTTGAAGGGGCACATCATTATTAACTCATCGTTAACTACTCATAAACTAACATAAATTCATGATTTGTTATAGTATGATTAGATCATGACTTTACTTGAGGGGGCACATCATTACTAACTCATCGTTAACTACTCATAAACTAACAAAAATTAATGATTTGTTAATGTATGATTAGGTCATGACTTTACTTGAAGGGGCACATCATTATTAACTCATCGTTAACTACTCATAAACTAACATAAATTCATGATTTATTAATGTATGATTAGGTCATGACTTTACTTGAGGGGGCACATCATTATTAACTACTCATAAAGTAACATAAATTAATGACTTGTTAATGTATTATTGTGTAGGCCCTACACAATGACTTTTCTTGGAGGGGTACACTGTTAAAAAGTTATCAATTACACATTCTATACAAATTCAGCTCATCAAAATCCTAATTTTTGGTGGTTTTAAAGGAGAGGAGCAAATGTGAAAATTGGTCAGACATTTGGAAGGGGTAATAATGGCTTAAAAGAAGAACAAGACAGATACTGTATAGACCAGTTCAAAAGATGTAAACAACACTGGTCCAGAAGCACTGCCTGTTTCCGTCTTTTAACACTAGATAAACGTTGGGAAAAAATAAACCAACAGAACATATAAACCTGAATTAACTGAAGTTAAACAAACATCTTAAAGATAATAATATATGTAAAATAAAAAAGTAACTGTCACAAACTGTAACAGGAAGTGTTTCTGGACCAGTGTTGTTTACATCATTTGAACTGGTCTATATGCATTTTGATAATAAGACGAGCCAGTTCACACAATAACCATCGTCTGTAGGCTAACACTGATTTAAATTTAGAAAGAATAGCATCTGTCACTCTTAATGGCAGCACTGGAACTAATTTTAATTATTAATCCATAATTGCACATTTAATGATTAAAGTTAACTGTAAATGTTGCAAGAAATCCAGTGCCATTCAATGTTTTTAGCTCAGCTACAGGAGCAAATGTATAAACAGTTTTGCATTACAAACGTAAATATTTTGCATTAACAAAAGTTATTTTCGTTCTTCTAGGGAGCTTGTTTGATGTGGGGTACGCAAAGTGTTAATTAATGCATTAACTAACAAACATGTATTAATGTGTAGTTAAGGTGGGTGTAATTCATGCATGAATTCATATGACTCATAACATAGTTACAGTTAGTTATTGATTAGTAAATAGCTTAACTCATCATTAGTTCATATTAAACTGATTATTAATTTATGTATTAGTACATGATTATTCATGTACTGTTATTGTAAAGTGTTACCCATTCAGCTGATCTCTGCATCTGGCGCTACCACTTTTAGCATAGCTTAGCATAATTCATTCTATTTGATTAGACCATTAGCATCACACTCAAAAATGACCAAAGAGTTTCGATATTTTACTATTTTACTACTAATCACAAAACTGGCTTTACTGATGAGATACGCATGAGAATTGCAGGCGATTTATCGACCGCCCATAACTGAGTGGTTTTTTTTATATTCGGCCTCAGCCAAGAGAGTTTACATTTAAAATTGCCAATTGTCCTAAAAAATTATGAATAAAATGTATAGGTATACAATTATATTTTACTTTTAAATCATTATTTTAAATATGACAATGAAATCAATTTTTGTTGGGGCCAGGGAAAATTTTGTCAGGGCAAGTGAAAACAGGCCAGTATAAAAAATGATTTGCGTTGAGCCCTGCACCAGTAACATCTTTTTCTAAGGGATTTTTATAAAATATGCTCAAACATCTTAATTTAACAAAGGCCCAGTCCTAGCTTTAGCTTAGCCATGTCTGTGAAACCAGGCCCATATCTTTTAGAGGGTTGGGGGCTCAGATTGTCATATGTATATGTGAAGGGCCCCAAGAAAAAATTTTGGGAACCACTATTTCGAGCTTTGGATGTTGCAAGATCTGTCAATTCATGGGCGGTTTCCTGGACAGGGCTTATCTTAGTCCTAGACTAAAAATGGATTTTTGAGCTGCCTTAATTTAAAAACACCCTGTACTTACACATCTTAACATATATAAGTGCCATTGTGTTGTCTTAAGATGCATACCAGTAATGTGTTTTTTAAGGTTTGTTTGTAAAAACTACTTAAATGTCCTATTTTAACTAATCTAAGCTCTAATCTAAGTTTTGCTCTCTTCTTCAAGTACAATCTAACAAATATATTAAACCCCAAATATTTTGATTTGTTACACGCAGGCTGAATAATAATAGACTAAACACTATCTCCCAGAATCCTACGCTGCAAAGTTTCCGACACGAGAAGCAAAACTGAAAGTAGCCCTAATCTGCCTGCGTCGAAATTCGAGTAATCTCTGCATTTAAGAATCACAAATCTACAAAAACACCTTAAAAATAAATGACATTACATACAAGCCTTGCACATGTCTTACTTGATAACCGTGGTAACGTCGAAATACTGAGCAGAGTGTCAATCATGAACTTACAACTGTAAAGCTCGCAAATACTCACGTATGTCCACACTGCGTTGTCATCGGAGAAATAAATATTTCCAGACAAACAGGACATACGAATTTATCATCTGCATCATCTTTTGCATCGGCTTGTTGTTGGTCTGTTTTGAGCATAGCCATGTCTGCTACTCGATGTTGTTCCGTGTTCCTGAACTCCGGTGAGAGTCACTGAAGCCGATGGGAGGAGCAATAACCCAGCTGACAACACTACACTCCCCACGCACATGCTAAACACTTGAAATTACATTTGCCTAATCTGACTTCATTTTCCCAATCTACATAAGACTAATTTTTGCGTGCTCTTAAAAATAAATAAATGAATAAATAAAACAGAGCACGTTAGTTGTGCATGTTGTCTTTCATAGTAGTAGTTTTTTAAGCGAGTTCTTTCTCACGTTAATCTTAATATTTGATTCGCTAATTAATTATTTTAATTTGGTTCATTTAGAACACTTGTTCGAATCAATTCGAAGGGCGAAAAAACAAACCTTGTCTGTAGAAATATAAGCATCGTTCTATAAGATTTAAAGTAAGTCAAGGACACGTTTACTAAACACTGAAACAAATTTATACAAATAATATAACCTAACGAAAAAACAGAAATAACGTCGTAGTTGAATCTTATGAAATAAATATGTATGACGTTTAATGACTTATGCAAACATGGAGCGATGATTCTAATGAGTCGATTCCTTTAACCGACTCGCAGAAACGATTTGAACTACAAGCATGAGCAAGTTCTGCGGGAGCGCGCTGCTCTGACTAGAGGGATAACCGACAAATCTCGCGAGATGTTGAGTTTTGACTTAAATTGTAGGATTATGATGAAAAACAGCGGTTCTGTATAGATATGGCATAAATACCGTGAAATATTGGGGTTAGGGCTAGGTTTTGACGTCGGATTAGGATGAAAACAGTGCTCACCCGGCGAGATTTCACGAGATTTTGGCTGTAGCTGTATTCCTTTTAGCCACAACCGGAGCGCGCGGAGAAGGATCATGCGGCGCATGCGCATTGCGGTAGTGGGGATTTCCAGCGGAACAGAAAGGTAAGAGGCACTGGATGATGGGCAGGAGGGCGGCATCATTAATCATGCTGCCCGGTATTACATGACATGTTTACATCAAAATCGAATTATTTTTAGGTGCCTACAGTATCTGTAGGATTGTGTATAGTAATTTTGGGTTTTTTGTGTTTTAAGGGCCCTGCAGCTATGCTATGTTAGCAAAGCTGTGCTAACTGCGTCTGATATTTGGCGGAGATGATATTAAAAAGATTTAAACAAGAATAATGACTTTAGTAATGTGTATTCCTGTAATGAAATCTGTTGGAGAAATCAGTTCAGACTGACGGAGCGGGAACTTATTCACTGTCAGGAAGGGAGACTGTCAGATTAGCAAGTGGCTAACACACGTCACTGTTTATATCAGTTATAGGGAAATGTACACAGAACATACTGAATTATTAGCACTTGCCTGTTTGTATATAAAAAAAGTTGAATCTAGATGGCATTTCTTTGCTCTGTTTATGCTCTGATAGGAAGATGCTGATACCCTGATGATAACCTTCTTGGTAATTTCATTCAAGGCCCCACTGATTTCTTCTCATGTTTACATGTAAAGCTGACTGTCATGTGTTGCATATTTATTCTTTATTAAAGATAAATGTACGAAATAAGTTAAAAGCCTGCCCATTTAGACAGCTGTATGTAATGCTAATTTTAGTAATCGTGTATTCACGATCAGAAATGTCAGTAGAACAGAATTTAGTTGCTGCTTGTGTCGCTAGGGAAGAGTGACAGTCCAGATTCACAATAATGGGTATGGTTTTGAGTGTGATACTCTTTTGTACTCGCAACATATATATGTATGATCCAAATAGCAGTGTATAAATGATAGCCTGACCCTCGCTGTATTATCTGACGTTATTGAATCGAAGAGATGCAAACAGTTTACTGAAGTCTGACGCACATCTGTCTCTCGGTATGAATTATGTACCTTAATTCACCAAAGTGCTATTGTCAGGGTGTTATTAATATGAAACATTATTAATACAAAGAAAGAACCTCTTAAAATCCTCCATGTGCAACATTTATTGTTTTGCAGATCCATTGTATTCTTGCTATCAGCTTGTCCAGAATCAGATACTGCGGTGACATCTCACCCCTATCTGTTACATATGTGGCCGGATTGTTGGGAATTTCTTGTTGCCATTTTTCCCTTAAGGCCTTGCACACCCCTGAGTCTCACTACCTTTATATTTGAAACGGGTGAAAGCGGTTCATCTGAGGCGTCTGTTTCTCAAACCAGAGAATAAACCCTGATTTAAATTTATGCTTCTGACCTTATGCTAAGCCATACACTTGACGCCAAAGTATAAATTGGGTTTAAAGATGTACTCATTCTCTTTAGTTGTATATCTTGACTGACTTTCTACATCTCTTTCTTTTCCTGATAGAGCCAGCTAGCCATTGTCACTGAAGACTATTGTGTACGCCTTTGTTGTATAGCCTTTATTCCTCAAAACATGTGTGACTAATGTGTGCTTTTACAAGTAGTTGTTTATTTTTTGGCATTTTTAACAAAATATTGAACTTAGAACATGCCAGTCTATTGATAGTTTTTAGTCACGTGATCTACCGGGGAGTTGGCGGGCAAGAAAGCAGCAGTTTACATTGACTTTTCCATATTTAAATTACCTCTACAGAAGAAAAATGAAGATATGAGCCAAAACTACAGGTCTTAGGCACTTTTGATTATACACAACACCCGATTCCATATTTTAAAGTCACTAAAACCCGTCAGATTAATGCCAGACCTTACATGTTTTTTTGTGGAAAATTCACAGTTTCATCGTTCAAGTTTCATCGGACGCACGTGATGCACGTCTGGATCCGAACCTTACTTCCGGTTTCGTTTTTTAATGGTCTGACTATTTGCTAAACTGATCCCTTGAACAAATGCCTCGTCGAAAATAACAAATGTTTTGGTTTCCTAGGTAATCTATGTGTTGTTTTTAGTGCTTGTTATATAAATAAACTATGTTTAAAGAATTTTGTTGTTATTTATTCTTAGTGGAGTTTACCGGAAGTTACATGCGGACCGCGACAGACGCTTGTTTATGTTGTTACTGCTGAAACCGTCTATACTGCCGGCCGCCAGGATTATATTAATATTAGGGATGCACCGATACTGGTATCGGGTATCAGCCTCGATACCACATTTTCTAAAGTACTCGTTAAAAGTCCCCCGATATCTGGGATCAATACCACAGTCTGAGAAAAGTCTATGTTTGAGCGGCGTGTAAGTGGTTAATGCCTCTTGTGTTGTCCAAAGAGGCAGAGTTTACAACAAACTGGAAAACTAGTCCCTTGTTTTTTGCTAAATTATATGACTAATGTTGTTACCTGTAAATTTAAATCATGTTTTTTAATTAAGTACTTGGTATCAGTATCGGCAAGTACTAAAATGCAAGTACTTGACTCGTATTCCAAAAAAGTGGTATCGGTGCATCCCTAATTAATATTATATTATCATATTGTATTGTATTATGATATATTAAATCATATTAATAAAAAGCAATAAAGTTCAGTCTGAGCTCAAGTTTAATACTTTTAGTAAAACAAATAATCTTATAAAAGTGCAAAATAATTTGCAAACATTGCATTTTCACTCTTTCACATCAGTTTTGATGTGCATGATGACAAATGAAAACTATCAATTGTGGCAACTCTGATTTATCTACAATAAATGCTGAAATAGCTTTCAGCGGTTTTTGTTATAATGGTAAGGGATTTTCTAGTACCAAAATAGCAATCTGGCACAATACTTAAGTAAAACGGTTTTGGAGTGATGGCTGCTGGAAATGGGGCCTGTCTAGATTTTTTTTTTATTAAAAAATGACTTCACCAGTAATGATGGTGCAGGTGCTGCTTAACATTGCTAATGTCATGACTGCGACTCTTGCTACTTTGGTGAATTACAGTATCAGTTTACCTATGAAGTAGTGATAGAACGATATGCCGGCCGATATATCTGGCCGGTTTTTGCGAGTTTTATTGGTATCGGCATCGGCCGATACTTGGCTGCTGTGTTCGCCGATTTTTTCCGGCATTATTTACAGACAGAGTGCTGAAAGTCACAAGCGGGTCATGTGACTAAAACAACCAACCTTTCCATGACAACATCGAAAGCTTGGCCTGACAGCTGATCATAGCTGGACAAAGCAGGTTTTTATTTCTCATCTCTATGGGGCGGTTTCCCAGACAGGGATTAGACTAGTCTTAGACTAAAATAAATGTAAGAACTGTCCAAACTAATAACATCTCTTAACATATCTTAAAATACATCAGTGCCTTTGTTTTGCCTCAAAATGGACACAAGTAATGTTTTTAGTAAGGCATGTTTGTTAAAACTAGTTATATTTCCTAATTAAACTAAGCTCTAGTCCAAGTTTAAGATAATTCCTGTCCGGGAAACCACCCCTATATATATTTGTAGTAGTAAAGTGCTAGAAATCAATATCCTTTCTTTGCTATCCTTTCTTTTCCTCGTCATTGTGGAGAGTGCAGTTCATGGTTCCATAACACCCTCACCTGTTTTACTATTTGTTATATAGTTTTTTTTTAAGTTTAATAAATGTTACTTTTTTAAAAAAATTGAGACTTGTAACATTTGGCATCATCATGTCATTTTTATGATGTAAATTAATTAATCTGTTCCAAATATCGGTTTAAGAAAATCGGCAGCCTGTATCGGTCATCGGCAAAGGCTGATGAAACAAAAAATCGGTATCAGCATAAAAAAATCCATATCGGTCGATCCCTACTGTACTATGAAGTAGCAACATTTGTACGTTACATAGTGTCAGGGCTCCAGACTAACTTTTTTCACTAGGAGCACTGTGGCCCCAACTGAAAATTTTAAGGGGCGCAACCAGAAAATTTAGGGGCACACACTGGAAATCAATATGCTTACCAAATATTCACATTTCTACTAATTTCCAATGTATTACTAAAAAATACTTTAATGATAAATGCAGAAAGTACAATGTGCTGTTTCAAATTCAGTGTCACATCACAAAAAAGGTCAGATTTACTTGTCGCACATGTGCGACTGGATGTAAAATTCAGTGGCACACACTCAAATTTTGGTGGCAAAATTGCATTTTTATTTATATTAGGTTTTCAATTCACCTGCCACTGCATTCTGTACCTGCAGGGCTCCATGGAATTTCACTGCCTATTACTCATTTATTTTAAGCCCACACTTACTACACTGCAGCATAAGAATTTCTGTTGTTATTCATGGATATATTGCTCTTCTGTTTTTCTTTCGCAGATGACAGCATTAAACATGGAGTACCTTATGCACAAACCTCTCCTTAAACCCTAATCATTTACCCGCTGCAGGTGCAAAAGCCTGACGTCTCCATTCAGCACCCAGTTTAACCTACACCTCATGTCATGTTGCTCCTCCTAAGGTGTTTTGGGTAAAGAGGCATCCAGAGATGTCCACTACTGCAGGAAGGAGCCTTGGATGAGGCATACACTCAGATTAAACTAAGCATATCTTCACTCCCTGTATTCACTCCATGTACTGCCACACTTCTTTGTAGGATGATTGCAGATTGCTGATTTTTGCACCTCATCCTTGGTCTTCCGGTGTCTAGTGAAGGTTTCGAGATGGCAAAGTTTGCACTTTAAAGAAACATTTGTGTGATGAGATAAAAGGTTGAAACTACCCAGTCCACTGCCACCAATGGATGCCAAGTTGCGAGAAGACCTGTTCCATAGGTATGTGGTGTCTCTGGAGAATCGGCTGGAGGTGGGAGCTGGTGAAGGAGGAGGAGACAAGCAAGGAACTAAGACTGAGGAGGCACTGATTTCTACAGCAACAGCACTCCTAGGCTCATATCAGCCAGATCCAGGGCAACGCTTTCGGATGTTTCGCTTTTATGACATTGTGGAAAATTCACTAAGGACTCAGAGAGGTGCATCCTTGAAAAGGTTGGAGACAGCATTTGCAACACTGGAAAAAATTTGTACCAACCTGCTGCTCTTTCCATGGAAGAAGGAATTCCGTTGCATAAAGGTGAGTCAACATACTAAAAGGGACAGGAAATTAAGTTTTAATGAGGCATAATCAATTGGTTTGACCAAATTTAAATCATTACCCTATTTTATGATAAGAGAGGAGGGCTGCACAATTAATTAGGGCTGGGTATTGGCAAGGGCCTCCCGATACAATACGTATCACGGTACATGGGTCATGATACGATACGTACAGGGTTATTTCAGTTAAGGCGGCCCGCCTAAGCTTTGAAACCCTACCGCCTTAACAAGATCGTCAAAAAAAATTATAATAATTTGCTGTACAAAAGGCCTTCAAGTGCATCTCGGAGAATAGTGCGTACGCGCATCAAACCGCGAGCGGGGACACGCGCCACACGGCCGAAAGGAGAAAGACTTGGTCCGGACCAGTTGATAAAACACGTGTCCGTGAGAACTGTAAGTGGACTTATGTTTAGGGTGTATTTAAGCCTGTTATTGTATAAGTCTACAGTTCTTGCAGTTTTAAAGTAAGTTAGCTGGTGAATTTGTTGTTTGAGCAACCTGCGAGGGTTTCCCGTGCCTGTTGATTAGATATAATTGTTGAGCGCTCTTGCTCACTTTATTTATGTGCATTATTTACATGCTACAGTAGTAACACTCCTTAAAGATAATGTAATTAATAGTGGGAAATAATTAGGGATGCACCGATATGGAAATTTTGGCCGATACCGATAACTCTTTAAATTTGGGGTGCGATAACCGATATCTATAGGCCGATAAATATTCATATTATTTTCACAATGAAAAACTCGCAGACGGCGGACATCTTGTCTTTGCGCTAGACTAGCATACTATTCTTAAGCCCGCAACACGTGTCATCTTCGTGCTATGTCACAGAAAGCACCAATCAAAACTCTACATGGCCAGCAATGAGCAAGTGAAAAATAAATTTTTTATTTTATTAAAATATTTAAATTTTCATCATGACGCATACGCCCCGCCCATTTTATTACCACGCCCACGGCCCCGCCCAACCCTACCACCTTAACTTACACATTTTCTGCGGGAAACCCTGACGTATCACGGTACAATACAATGCGTTGCATGTTGTGGTACATTGCAATACTTTTTCTCTTTTTTTTTTATCAAAAATGTAAAAAAAATATAGCTGAACACCTGCAGCTTTCAAAGAGCAGAGGAGGTCGTTTGACGCACACAGAGGGATTTGATGTTTTTTAAAATATCGATAGTAGATATCTAAATATCGATACACCATCGATACAGCTAACTATCACGATGGTTAGCTGTATCGGTATTTTTGCGCAGGCCTACGATTAATCGCCTGCGATTATGAGTGTGATATTTCCCCTCTTGTCAGTGAACTACGGCTCTGTGTAGTAAATGGCGCTCCATCTGAAAGCAGCTGATGTCAATTTATTACTAATCAAGGAACCTTCTTTACTGACGACGAGATGCACATGACAATCACATGCAATTTATCGTGCAGCCCTATATGAGAGCATTTTAATGCATATGTCAACATCAGCATGACGTTTTATACTTTGCTGATATCTCACATGTCAATATTTGGTGGCCTAAATACCTATGCAAGGTCACCATTTTTTTTGTATATATATAATTTTCATAGTTGGGTAAGTGCAGCTTTCAGAATTTTTACATCCATAACGAAAAAAATTTAATAAAATATTATTGTTTTTTGAAGAGCCATCCCTTCTCCATTTGTTGGGTAATATTGTGTTTGATTTGTACATTTTAATTCACAGAATTCTTATGTATATTTGAAGAGTTTTGTTGCAAACGAGATAACTCAGTTTTTTTTATTTTTCAGAAATCTTGTTTTTTGGTTGTGCATTCCAACTAATATCAATTCAACTGCAGTTGATTTAAACCTTCATAACTTAAAAGATACAGCTAAGTAGCACCATAAAACAAAATAACATGATAACATAATAATAAACATGTTTTGACAAAAATTTTAAAAACGGATTTATCTCATTTTGCAACGAAACTCTTCATTTCCATTATCCAAAATAGAAAACATGAGTATAGACTGATATTTTTTTCTGATATCTGGTCTAGAGCTGCAACTAACGACTATTTCTTCTGTCAACTAATCTAGCGATAAGTACTGTAACAAATGTATTGCTCATGGTTTGTTCATGTTAGTTAATACATTAACTAATGTTAACTAATGAACCTTATTGTAAAGTGTTACCAAAATTTTTGACAGAAAACTATAACGTTGGAATTGCTCATGAGCAGTTATATGTCATGTTAATGGACATATCAAGACATAGGTCAAAATTTCACCAAAATTCAACATTCAAGTAGGTCTTTATATTATATAATGCTTTCCTGAAGGCGAATGTAGCAAACATCAAATACACCCAGATTTTTTTATAAATATTAAAAATATGGGAAAATATTTAAACAGGATGATAGCAAGATAGAATGGTAAATCCAGGGGAAACCTGGGAAAAATGGGAGGTTTGACAGGTGTGTAAGTACTATTTGTTTGCCAATATATTATACCAAAAGAATTACGAAATGCGATAATACATTGCATACTAAATGACGTTTCACATTTGCTGCGAAACGTAAAAGTTAATCAAATGACAGACAAACTGCTCTTTTATACCAAAGATGAAATGATTACCTAACAAAATTCATAAAACCACAGGTGGCCAGGAGATGGATCGAAAACAAAGAGTTTTGAAATTAAGGCAACATAATAAACAAGTACTTTGTTTATTGAAAGTCTGTTTATTTTGTGGAGAAAATCACAATAAGCTTTTTAAAGACATGCCCAGCAAGCAATTTTGCATTTAAAAGACATCTAATAGTCGTCCAGACACAGCCCAGACGTCTAGGCTAAAACAAGGCAAAATGTGGGTTGCCAGTGAAAGTTTAACGGATGTGAAAGAAATGAAAATAAATACATGAAACCAAACACTTTCTGATAACTGTTGACTTTGCTTACATGATGGAATATCAGACATAACACAAGTTTTTTGACAAAACGATATGTAACCTAATTTAAGATTATTTTGGCTAGAAGTGGGTTACTCATAGCCGGACTATATCAGGTCTATAGTTAACCTAGACGGTGAAATGAATATAAAGACATCATTTAGGGATTGGACATTTAACCCGATGTGAACGTCTTCATAGAGAACTGTTTATTTTATTCTAGCACTTTATCAAATGAAAGGTACATAATGCTTCAGACAAATATATGTTATGTGTGTGTGTTAAATATGAGACATGATTTTGATATGTATCTTAATTCCTTTTGAGAGTAATATTTTTTTTTTCTTACAGACTTTTACAGGGCCATATGTGTACCAGTTGCAGTCTGCCATGTGCGAAGCTGACCTGCGTTCACTGCTACGTTCCTTGGGCTATTCGAAAGACCAGGAACTGCAGTACCATGTTAGGGACCATCCAGGCGGAGCCACCCACCTTCGACAGCTGGCCTTTGAACTGCTCCTTGCCCAGGCTGAATGCCGTCTACTTGCAGAAGTAGTGTCCATGTCTCGGGGTTCTGCTTCAGAGTTAGAGGCTGTGGAGGTAAGGAGGAACACCAGGGAAGATGCAGCCGGGTGCGCCGATGCCCTCCACAGACGGGACAGCCTTTCGGGCGACTTGTCCCGTCTCTCCGTCCGTCCATTGGATATCGAACGCGCCCACCTGAGGCGAAGTGGCCGGCCGTCCAAGTCGGTGGACGTAACCGATAGTGCAGGACACTGGCACCAGGCCAGCAAGCCAGTGCTGAAGGCTTCGCTCAGTCTTCGTAAAGAACCATTGTTTGTCGACACCGAAGAGGACATGAAGGACGAAATCATCCGACCTAACCCCTCGCTTTATCCCGTGGCAGCCCCGCCCTCTCAGTACAGTCCAGTGGCAGATTTCTTCCCTATTCAGTCGCCACCGTCTGAGCCGTACCCCTACCACTTGTCCTCTCTGGATGAGGTGGATCTGTACACCGAACGTGGGCATCAGACACCCTCTAGGCCACCGAGCAGAGAGCCACGAGAATCCCGGGACAGTTGGGTTCTGAAGGGACATATGATGAAGTGCCAGGGCTGTGGCATTGGCTGCCCTTCGTTGTCCTCTTGCCAGAGGTGTGACATGATACTGTGCTCAGCCTGCCACTCAGTGGAGCCAACGCCTTGTTGCGGCTTCCAGGAGTACGCCAAAACTTCCCGACCTCCGGAGGGCTACATGCCCATGAAGGAGAAGCTATCCGTCTACTCCAATGCCCACTCTCACACTCACCCTCATCCTGTTTCCCATTCTCAATCCCATTCGCTGCTGCTGGACAAAACTGTGATGAGTGTCAAGTTGTTTCCCAGTAAACCCGTGGGTTCGAGCACCGGTTCGGGGGTCGGCTCGGGTGGCGTCGAGCGACCGAGTGTGGCCGGCTCCCGCTGCGGCTTTTGCAACAAGCCGGGGGCCTCTTACACCTGTGTGAACTGCTCCAAGGTGTCATGCGACACATGCTTGAGCCTTTATGCCAGCGACGTGTGTACCCGCAAAAACCCTCACCATAACTTTGTGCCCAATCACCAGCTCAATTTTAAATCCAGCACCATATCTCACCTCGTATATCGATAGACCAGGAACACGTTTGTGCACTGCACCTCAGTTGTTCCTTTTATCGCCGATTTATCCACCCTACTTTTATTTATTTTTATTTATTTATTTATTTTCCTGCTTCCTTAATTGACAAATGTTTTGTTATGGTGATGTTGCAGTGTATTACCTATCACTCAGTAGCTGTATTTTATCAATAAAAGCAAAGGAAAAATACTATACCGGAAAAAAGTCCATCCAGTATCCGTGTTTGGTAACTTGAAATGATCATGCAGCACATAGGAACTGTAAATGACTTTCCCCGAAACTGAATTGAACTTGAACAACAGAAAATACACTGGAACTAAATAGTTTATATTTTGATTTATAATGCTACAAAATCTGTCTATTGATCTAAAAGGTGGTTTTCTAGGTGAATGAGGTTTCAGTTCAATGGATTTGTATCAGAACATCTTGTCACCATATTAAGACAAGAAATGCCTTGTAGGTTCATACCGAGAAGTCAGCCTACACTGTTGAAAATGCTGCTGTTGAAAATAAATCCAGGAGGGGGCGCAACTGGCCACTAACATTTTTCTAACTTGGGCCATGCTCATTATTTGCAAAATCGATTACCAGCTCCAGTTTTCTTTAGTTTAAATCATTTAATTTAACACGCTGACTATCATAAGTTATTTTTCTAAATACATAACATGATGAATATTTGTTTACAATTATCAACTAAAGTATTACTACTGACAAAGTGTTCATATTCACCATAGGCCTAGAAGATCAAAGAAGAATTAATATTTTGCATTAAGTTCAGTGAAATGTTTGTCAGTATGACTTTATTTTTGTGATAGTTAAGCACAGTTGTTATTCAAGTTCTCATTATGGGAAACTAATGGTTATAAGAAGTGATTCTAGTCATCATCATACAGAGATAAGTTGATAAAATTGGGCTAATTATAATTTCCTGACTATAACATTATGAAGGTTTTTTTATTTGAATGTACCTCAACCAGCATAACAAAGTCAGTGTGTCTTGTGTAAATCTCTTCGTTGCATATCTTTATTTTGAAAGGCATTTCCGAGACCTGATCTCCCTGCTACCTTAGGTAACCACTAACCTAAAGGTGCACTCAATGCAGGACTTGATGCTTAATGTCTGTATGAGGCATAAAGTAAGGGCCAAAAAAAAACCTGTCAGGGAAACAGAAACTAGCACAAGACATGAAGATGACAGTATCTTCGGTATGTGTTTTTGAGTTTGTGAAACAAGCGTGGATGCTGTTAGCCCTCCATTCTTGCCATTCTTTTGTCTCTTTGTTGAATGAAATTGTACCTTTGATTCTGAATGATTGGACTTGACACACAAGTGACAGCATGACTAACCAATTAAAACTGCTATGTGCCAAACGCTCACATGCAGACTGTGAAGATTCATCTGAGCCATTTGAAAGATATAGATAACCGACGTGTAAGAAACTTCCTAACGCATTATTTCCTATTCTCATTTTAACCTGTTAATCTGTTTGTTGTGGTGATGCTACTGGAGATGAACTGATAATGGTGATGAGTGTATGAACCCTGGCATGTCCCACCCTACCCTTTCATCCGCTCACGTTGTCTCTGTCCATGAAGCATTGTTTATTGCTGAAGTCAAACTGCTCTTCTGCAAATAAGTTTTACATTTATTGAAAGCTTGATGATGCTGGGTGGGTTGTTGCTGAGGGCTGGGATGGGTGGCCATGAGGTATTAGACAATGTTTGTCAGTGAAAGTATAATCCTATAAATATATAAATAAATAAAAAGCGATGATTTTATAAATAATTTCAAAAATAAAATTCTACAAAAAAGCACTGTTGTTTGTTTACTGTGAGTTGTGCACATTCAGCAGGAATCTGCTATGAGGTAAATCACTTCTTTTCAAGATGTGCAATAAAGAACAGAGAAAAATATTTGTGCTAACTGTTAAACATCTGACTGTGGAAAATGTATTTTCAAGTATAGTACTATTAAATTAATTCCACAGGAAAACACTTCAATGTGAGTCTAATTTCTGCAGCTTCCACATTTATATATATAGATTTAGCTTGGCACCTGTCCAGTCATAAATCACAAAATTAAATTATCAACTGATAGTATATTAACATTTTCTTTGTGTTTAAAATGCTCTTGTACAACACACTTGAGAAGATTCACACTGAAATCAACAAAATATGTTTTGTGTAACATAAGCAAAGCCAAATACTTTTATTCTTGTTTATACTTTGCTGCAAACTTTGCGTTAGTTGCTGCAATATTTAAATCAATAATACTTACTTAAACATCATTTATTAATCTTGGTAAATTTTGCCCACCGTAATGCAGTTCAGCTTTATACGCTTTGCAGATACTGCAAAATGTTAATAAATAAAAATAATTATAAACTTGCCCTGAATAAACGAACAATGATGTAACTCGATGCCTGATCAATGTAGTGTGATGCATCATTGCAGAAATAAGTTATGATGTAGTTATGAGGGGGCATTCTAAAACACCTAACGTAAAAATGTTTAAAGTATATTAATACATTACAATGTATTTGATCAAGGGTGTTGGAACCATTATTTGTGGGTGGAATCCACCCACTTTTTAAGACCAATGATATTAGACCCGGTCAAGTATAAATAGGCAGCAGGTACACTGCATCATAAGCTTTTCGCTTTGGAGCCGAGCAGTTTTCTGCTGACTAAGAAGTGTGTTAAGCCATCTTTGTTTGTGACCATTATGGTGGTCCGAAAACACCATCTCTGGCTGTCTAGCTGAAATGCAAGGTACGGATCAATTATGTTTCTTAAAGGGGACATATCATGAAAATCTGACTTTTTCTAAGTGCTATAATTGGGTCCCCAGTGCTTCTATCGACCTAGAAAATGTGAGAAAGATCAACCCAGTAACTTAGTTTTGTTAAACCATTCTCTGCAAGCATGTGAAAAACAGGTAATTGAAATTGCCTCCCTTTGTGATGTCAGAAGATAATAATACCACCCCTTAATCTGCACTATCCAACCACCACACTGCCATTTAGTGCAGAGATCAGCTCATTTGCATTTAAAAGGACACATCAAAAAGACGAACACATTTTTGCTCACACCTACAAAGTGTCAGTTTTTACATGTTGTAATCAATTATCTAAATAGCATTTTGAGCTAGAACTTACCATATATACTCTGGGGACACCAAAGATTTATTTTACATCTTAAAAAAGTGAAATGTCCCCTTTAAGCTCCTCCTGCCTAAGCTTTGCAGAGGTGCCAGGCATAAGAAGGACACCCAGCATAAAACGCAAGGGCAAATGGCACTGAGACGAGCAACTTTGAGTTGGGAGAGGCTGCTCTTCGGGAGTGGTGACCGCACCGCTCCCTCCCATGGTGGAGGGCCGGGTGAAGTATCTTTAATTCCATTTCGGTTCCCGGCTGGCTTGTCAGACGGCGGTACTAACATTTTCATGAAGAGCAGTTTCTCCTTCATTCTTCAGGTCCCCAGAGGACCCTGGGTGCTATGGTGAGCGCAGAGCTGACCCATCCTCCCCCTCTGGATGTCCAGAGAACCCAACCAGGGGTTTAACAGCCCCTACTTTATAGTACCCAAGAAAGACGGTGGGTTATGACCAAGCTTGGATCTTAACTCATTGAACCATGCACTTCACAAGATACCATTTAAAATGTTGATGCAGAAACTCATTTTTCAATGCATCTGTCCCCAAAATTGGTTTGCAGCCATTGACCTGAAGGATGCGTACTTGTCTCGATTCTCTTCCAACACAGGCCATTTCTCTGCTTTGCATTTCCATTCGATGGAGAAGAGCAGCGCCATCTTGAGCAGATGCAATTTGTAGAATTGCAAGTCTTGCCCTTCGGTCTGTCCCTGTCTTGAGAGCAGCTATGTGATCACAAGGATCTAGTGCTCAGGCACCTCGCCCCAAACTCTGCCCTGTGCAGAGGATCTTTGATTTTGGTATGATATTGGACTCGGCCGAACAGATGGCATGCCTCACAAAAGAACATGTACAGTCAACTGCTTGAATTTATTAAAACACAGGACAGCGGTCCCACTGAAGTTATTTCAAAGGCTTCTGGGGGGATATGGCAGTTAGCGGCAGTAACACTGCTCTTGTTGCTCTATATGAGGCCGCTTCGGCACTGGCTTTATGACCAAGTCCCGAGATGAGCTTGGCACAGTGGCATCCACCGGGTGCAAATCATACTGGCCTGCCACCGAACTTTCATCCTGTGGTCAGACCCTTCGTTTCTTTGGGCGGGTGTGCATTTAGAACAGGATTCTAGGCTTGCTGTGGTATTCACAGAAGCCTCCACCACGGGATGAGGGGTCACGTACAATGGGCATGCAGTATAAGAAGTGTGGACGAAAACCTAGCTGCATTGGCACATCAACTGCCTATATAGTGCATTTTGCTCTTAACCGCCTTAAAAGCGAGTTACGAGGAAAAGATGTTCCAGTCCGTAGAGATAATAAGGAACTTTATCAGGGACGGGGCACCATTTGCTGGGGTACAGTGTCTTACCCCAGTAGGTAGGACACATGATCACTTCAGCATGAACACAGTCTATGAGACAAGCTTACGCCTTGAAGTGGAAACATTGGCTTTGATAGGGGACCTGCACACTCTTTCGATTGACGACTCGTGCCTAGAGTTTGGGCCTGCTGATTCCAGTGTAACACTAAGACCCTGGCCCCGCTATGTGCCCAAGTTTCCCACCACTTCCTTCAAGGATCAGGTTGTGAACCTGCAATTGCTGCCCCCGGAGGAGGCAGACCCAGTCTTAGCTCTGTTGTGTCCCATCCGCGCTCTGTGGCATAGACCGAACTGAACAGCTCTTTGTCTCCAAGACAAGGTTGTCACATTGGATAGTGGACACCATTGCCCTGGCATATCAAACTCAGGGCATGCTGTGTCCGCTGTGGGTTACGGGCGCTAGATCAGTGTCAAAAATCTTGTATTGTAGAGTTTGACACTTCCTCCAATGCCCTCGGCAGCCAGACGTGGCAGAGCATCTGGTGCCAACCAGATACATTTTCGAAAACCCATGTTAGGCTTGGCATACATATGAGTGACCCCTAGGGGATCTCATACTGTATGTGTAGTTTCCACGTCACCTTTGTGGTCTCTTTATCATAGTAGTCTCAGTGAAGCTACCCCAGAGACCTTGATATGCCGTAAAAACCCTCTGCAGTTATTCCATATTGTAAATCGCCACTAAGAAACTTCCAAAGGGATATGACTTCTGCAGTGTTTCTTGCTAGTGCAGAAATGGGTACGATTTCCAGTGTTACAGAGGGGTTATTAGGAACAGAAGTGACCGGCCTTCTCTGCATAGGGCCCAGTTTCACCTACTCTTAAAACAAAGGGGAGGAGGCCTATGCGGGGCACTGGAAGGGGCAGCACCCATAGCGCTTTTGTAGGGATTCCCATAATGTCAGCCATCAACGTGAGATTGAAATGACCAACTGAAAGGGAACGTCTTATTTACGGATGTAACCCTCATTCCCTTAACGAAGGGATCAGAGACACCACGTCCCGTCGCCACGGTTGCTGTACCACTGAAAAACTAATGATGAGGTGCACCTGCTGCCTATTTATACTTACCTGGGGGGGGGGCTTCATCCCATATCGTCTGTCGTCGACATGACGTTTATGTTCTCTACCTTCAGGGAACGAGGGTTACATATGTAGCCTTGCTTAAAAGTAAACTGAGAAATTAAACTATTTAAAAAAAGACTTGTTAATGTTTAATGTTCATTTATCTTTGAAATTTAGAAGCGTTTCTGTTTCTTCTTTAAAGTTTTGTGGTTACCATTGTTCAGAAGAGTGCTGCTTCTGTTTATACTAGGTGACACAATGATAATCTTGATGCGTGTTAATTCACTCAATGAGATTTAACTGTGCTCCTGAGACTTCTTACTTGTTCATCATAAACCTTAACCTAATAGCTTTTGATCTGTTCCCATAATTTTACTAAGTAGGTATAGCATAATATTTTTTCATTTTTTAAAATAATTTTACGGTGTAGGTTTAACTAACATTTTAGGTATTTAAACATATTTAAATCAGGTTGATTCCATTAAAAAAAAAAGGAAAGGTACCCAAAATATTATGTGTAATGTTGTTAATGTTGTTTATGTAGATATAGTGTCATATTTTATAGTGTATACTGTGTTGGCTACTATTTTCTTTTCCATCTATACAGCCCAGAAATATATTTATTTGAGCACTAGAGGGCACTCTTTACCTGCATCCTGATTCAGAGGCTGCATCCTTTCACAGCTGCATTTCAAGACTGAATCTATGTGGCGAGACTAAGGCCTTCATATTTCACAGGCTTCTTAAAATACAGCCTCAAAATCACAGTGTGTCCATCTTTCCCCAAGCCATGAAGGACAGAATTACCGGTTCCTTTACAGCCTTGCCGATCCTTTCAATAAATTCAATGAGACTAACAGAATGAAGTCCGACAAATGAAATATGTCTTGTTTCAGTTGCTGCCACTGGCAGGGGTGGTATGCAAGTTAAAATTCGGGGATTTTCAGGGAGACTAGTTAAAAATGCACGATAGCGCCATCTGCTGTTATGGAATGCATGGTCACATTTGTGAGAAAATCTGCATGGTCTCATTTTTGAGAAAAATAAACTAAAAGAATCTCTGCTGCAAAACACGGTACATATTTGCAACATGTCTGTATTTTCTCTCAAATATCCTCTCAAAGCATTTTCTCTTTGTTTGCAAATCGAATTTCCCTTTGCAAAGCAGATCGAATTTGTTTGCAACATGCTGGATTTGTTTGTCACAAAATTGGCACAAAGTTCACTGTAAGTAAAAGTACAGTAGAGCAATTCTTGAGTTATTGATGTGACACATTCAGCCAAAAAAAATTAAATATAATTGATCAGAGAATGATTGTATTACAAATATATTGAACAACCTGTTTATTATAGTCCAGACTTTAGAAAAATATCAGTCTATCATGTTTTCTATTTTAGATGAGGGAAATATACATGTGTTGTGACAAAAAGTGGATGTGTTTGAGCTGTCTCAACTCAAAATAACTTGCACTGACAGATGTTAAAACATTCCAGTTCCATTGATTTGTCTCAAGATACACACCAGTAATGTCTTTTTCTAAGGCATGTCTATAAATGCTTAAACATTTTAATTTAACTAAGGCCTAGTCCTGGCTTTAACTAAGCCTGGTCTGTGAAACCAGGCCAAAGTATGAACAAAATGCACAATGTGTGAATATGGTGACCACCTGTCCCACTTTGCATTGTACTGCACCAGTGATGCCGGTAACGCGTTACTTAGTAACGCGTTACTCTAATTTTACCACTTTTTTTAGTAACGAGTAATCTAACGCGTTAATATTTCCAAACCAGTAATCAGATTAAAGTTACTTATCCAAGTCACTGTGCGTTACTATTTTTGAAATTTTCCTTAGTAAAATATATATTTTCTTGTATATTTCTTCTTGCGTCTGGGGAAGTGAAGTCAGGTGTGCGACAAGTCACGTTTTCAGCACGAGGACAATTCAGGTCACGTGTAAGCGACACAAACGTAAACAATGTACAATGGAGAGAGAAGAGAGATGCAGCTACAAAAACACTACGTCAATTTAAACATTTGGAGTCGCGGCACGGCGCAGACAGTGAAACTAAGAGCAAGTCCCACCCGGTGATGCGAAGCAGTGAGCAGGAGTTCATCCACTACCCAAACAACAAAAGCTGGACTTCAGTGCAAAACCAGTAAGTGTGGGAGAGTTGAAGAACGAAAGTTACAAAGCGATTTTCTCCGAGCCCTGATAACATCTAAATCTCACTATGACAGCATATTAGCACATAACCTCTGAAAGAGTTGACAAATATCGCATTATTTACTCACCGATTTCCAGAACTGTGTTTTCAACCATGATAAGTACATTCCAAAAGCGGTCTTTTTTTCTTACAACGCGTTGTGTTTCTCGTTTCATGTGCTACAATACTGATAAATCTACAAGGTATATAACATCCTGAAGACTTCTCAGTTTTTCAAAATAAAAGTAAGTCGAGTTTATAGAGTAAGTAGATCCTGTCGGGTCAAAAGTAACACTTGTTAGTTTTGTCCCGCTGCTAATACTGTGTATAATATGGTAAAAAAAATGATATTATTCTAATTTGATTTAATTTTATTTTCATAGTGTTCAAACTATTGATTTTTTTTTTAGTCTCAGCAATTTAAGTTTGTACTGTTGGTTGCTTTTGAAACATTTGATAAAACTGAAATTTAAAATAAAAATGTAATTTAATTATTTTTTACAAAGATAAATGACAAAATAAGTTTGCAGTTACATATTAAAGAGGTCATAGTAATATATATTTAATAAAAACAAGTGTAACACAAAAATCTATCATGTTTTGTTGTGTTACTTTTGACCCATTTGTGTGTTACTTTCGTCCCTGCTGTCAAGGTCAAAAGTAACAATTCACTGCTCTTGTTTAAAGTAAAATTATACAGAAGTCGTTTTACATTTGTTCAAAATTCCAGCTGTTTTTGATAGACCACACTTGTGAGTTATTGACCACAGCAAAAATATATCTCTGTCTAAAACATTAACTTTTAAAATTAAGTTTTTCTGAAAATGGCCCCTGCTCACCCCTATTTATGTTAAGTGAAGTCAAGAAAGACTCATATATATTAGGAGATACATTGTTGACGTTACTGTTAAAAATGCACTTCCAATAAAGTGAGTGTTGGCAAAACCGGTTGTCATTTTTAATGTTGAGGAAGTGGGGGTGTTGGAAGCTACTGGAATGTAACTAACAAAGTAACTTGTAATCTAACTTAGTTACTTTTAAAATCAAGTAATCTGTAAAGTAACTTAGTTACTTTTTAAAGGAGTAATCAGTAATCAGATTACTTTTTCAAAGTAACTGTGGCATCACTGTACTGCACAGTATTTTGAACCTTTTTCCCGCAAAACGGATATTAGGGATATATCCTACATTTTTATCACTGTGATATTTTAATTGTCATGTTGAGACAACATGCACGCATTCTTTAAAACGTCTTAAATTGTGGTGTGGTTTCTCCACTAGCTACGTTAAAAGCAGAAACTCCGTTCAAATATGTGTGTTCGACTTCACGGGCACGGCAAGAACCGACTTATTACAGAATAACTGACCACCTACAGTGGATCTAGCAGATAAGTTGTTTTCTCTTCATCAAGGACCAGGCGCAGTGGTGGATTTATAGTCATGTTCAAGATGGTTTCATCTAAGCTCCCAGCACTCTCTGCCTTGACCATGGAAAGAAAGAGGAAAGAAGAAGAGGCAGAAAGAAGAGAGGCGGAGGCCGAAAGAGGCAAAAACATGGCCTTCCGTTGCCCAAGTCCGAGCCAAGTCCTCAATCACCCACGTCCACTGTCACATCAGACCCGCCATTGCTCCACGACTGAGACTCGCCCGCCATTTTTTATACTGTTGTGTTTGGTTGGACTTGTTGTGTATGTTGTTAACATTGTTATTTAACTACATTTCCCACAATGCACTTGTAACGTGTGTTTCCGGATATACATGTTCCGGTGTTATGATTCTAACGCATACGAGTAAAAGAGCAGTCACGTTAAGTCCGTGTGTGTGTCATCATTTACTGAATGTCTCGTTATAATCTCCCAAAAGACACAATAAAGTGGCGACGAGGATCTCGATATCCCGTGTGTGTTTAAAGATGCGGAAATGAAACGACTTGACGGCGAGATCGCTGACAAACGCGAATAACAGTCTGCTGCAAGTTCACGTGTTGGCTGATAAGCGGGGAGGAAAGACAACGATTCAGATAAGTGACTGAATTGATTGTTAAACGAAAGAGAACGGCTAAAATGGCATCAGTTTATGGAAATTTGGGTCCCTTTGAGGAAAGCAGTGAGCAGTGGTGTTCTTACACAGAAAGATTTGAATACTTTGTAGCAGCAAATGCTATTACTGAAGCGAAAGTTGTACCCACGTTTTTAAGTGTAATGGGTCCAAAGACATATACACTGCTGCGTAACCTACTGCAGCCAGAGAAACCTGGAGAGAAAACGTATGATCAAATAGTGAGCACTCTAAAAGCACATTTTTCACCAAAACCCTTAGTAATTGCAGAGCGATTTCGATTCCACAGACGAAATCAGCTAGAAGGGGAATCTGTGGCAGTGTTTGTGGCAGTGCTAAAAAAATTAGCTGAACACTGTGAATTTGGTGATGTGCTCAACGATACACTTCGGGACAGATTAGTATGCGGACTACGCTGCGAGGGCATACAGAAACGACTGTTAACAGAGAGCAACCTGACACTACAAAGAGCAATTGAGCTGAGTGTGTCTATGGAATTGGCTGCTAAGGAAGCCCAGCAATTAAGCTCAAATAGTAAAGTGTATAGGATGGAGACAGAAAAACAAACTGAAAGTAAAGGTCCATGTTTCCGTTGTGGTAAGACTGGACACTCACCTGCTTCATGCTGGTTTAAGGATATGGAGTGCCGCAGCTGTAAGAAAAAGGGACACATTGAGCGTGCGTGTAGAAATAAAATGGAAAAGAAAAAAATGCCTCAGAAACCAGTTTTCAGAAGGAAACAAAAGAAGCGCATATTTACAGTTGGGCAGGAAAATAAAGAGAGTACTGACACATCTGATGAAGAATTTCCTTTACATGTGCTCACTGTCGCAGGTGGAACGAAGGCTTATAAAGTCACCGCGCTGTTGGAAGGACAGCCAGTGAAAATGGAAATCGACACTGGTGCAGCTGTATCGCTGGTGTCGGAGGCGGTATACAGCGAAATACTCAGCCACCTGCCACTCAAACCACCTGATGTTGTTTTTAAAACTTATACTGGGGAATCAGTAACTATGAAAGGACTCACCCAGGTAACAGTTGAACTGAATGGACAAACGAAAAAACTGCCATTGTATGTGGTTGCAGGTGATTACCCCTCACTGATGGGACGTTCCTGGTTGGAGCAACTCAAGGTGGACTGGTCGACCATACATATGATGACGCCTAAAACTCTGGATCTTGAAGGTGTCCTTGCAAAACACAGTGAAGTTTTCAAACAGGAATTAGGCAGCATGGAAGGAATCACAGTGAAATTGAATGTAGAGCAGGGAAGTCAACCAAAGTTCCTAAAGCCCCGACCCCTACCATATGCACTCAAACCTAAAGTAGAGGCGAGCTTGGCTGAACTTGTGAAAAATGATGTACTGGAACCAGTCAATGTGAGTAAGTGGGCAACACCTATCGTTCCAGTTATAAAGAAGGATGGAGGCATAAGGATCTGTGGGGATTTTAAAGTTACTGTAAATCCCATGTTGTCAACAGAGCAATACCCCTTGCCTCACATTAATGACCTTTTTGCTGGGTTGACAGGAGGACAAAGATTCAGCAAAATCGACCTTAACCAAGCATACCTACAGATGCATGTTGAGGAGCAGTCCAGAGAACTTCTCACCATTAATACGCACAAGGGACTATTTCGGTACAAACGTTTACCTTTTGGAATAACTTCAGCTCCATCTATTTTTCAGCGAGCTATGGATCAGATTCTTGCGGGACTTCCAGGAGTTGTGTGTTATCTAGATGACATTCTAGTGACAGGCACAGATGAACAATCGCACTTACAACACTTGGATGCTACCCTTGAGAGACTGAAAGAATACGGGCTAAGAGTGCGCAAGGATAAATGTGAATTTTTTCAGCTGGCAGTCGAGTACTTAGGCCATGTCATTGATGCCTCTGGTCTGCATACGTCCCCATCCAAAGTCAAGGCTATTGTGGATGCTCCAATACCCAAAAATGTCAGCCAGTTACGGTCTTTTCTCGGCTTACTGAACTATTATGGGCGTTTCATCCCAAATATCGCTACGCTGTTGAAACCTCTGCACAAATTGTTATGTCATGAAAATAACTGGAAGTGGACCTCTGAATGCCAGGAGTCATTCATAAAAGCAAAGGAGACACTTTTAGGGTCAAATGCACTCACTCATTTTGACCCTGCGCTTCCTATCCAACTGGCCTGCGATGCTTCCCCGTATGGTGTGGGAGCTGTCTTGTCCCACATCATGCCCAATGGTCAAGAGAGGCCAATCGCGTTTGCTTCCAGGAGTCTGAGCAAAGCAGAAGCAAATTATGCTCAGATTGAGCGAGAAGCATTGAGCATTGTGTTTGGAGTGCGTAAGTTTTATCAGTATATTTTCGGAAGAAAGTTTACGCTGCTGACGGATCATCGCCCACTCACTGCAATATTTGGTCCACATCATGGCATTCCCGCCCTTGCCGCCAGTAGGATGCAAAGGTGGGCTTTGTTGTTGTCTGCTCACACCTATGACATCAAATACCGGAAATCGGAGTTGCACGGAAACGCAGACGGTCTGTCTAGGTTGCCTCTCGCTGAAAGGGTAAAAGAAGCAAAGGTGGCTGAAATTTTCTATTTCAACCAGGTGGAACGGGCACCTATAACGGCCGCACAAGTACGCAGAGGCACAAGAAATGACCCTGTCCTGTCAAGAGTCGTGGATATGGTCATGACAGGCAAAGGGGAGAGACATGACTTGGAGCTAAAACCTTACATCTCTCGACGTCATGAACTTTCAGTGCAGTCAGGCTGCTTATTGTGGGGGAGGAGAGTGGTCATTCCCCCGGCTTTACGCAAGCAAGTGCTAAAACAGCTGCATGTGGGACACTGTGGAATGGTCCGCATGAAGGAGATCGCCAGAAGCTACTTCTGGTGGCCAGGAGTTGATGGCCAAATTGAGGAAAAAGCTAGGATGTGTACCTCATGCCAGCACATACGTAACGCACCACAACTTGCACCGCTGCACCCGTGGGAATTCCCTGAAAAACCATGGCATCGCATTCATATTGATTTTGCTGGCCCAGTTGAGGACAAAATGCTGTTAGTGGTCATGGATGCACACAGTAAGTGGCCTGAGGTGGCCATTATGAAATCTACATCAGCTGAAAAGACAATTGAGAAACTGGGAGAAATTTTCAGCAGGTTTGGATCACCAGTGCAACTTGTCTCAGATAATGGGCCCCAATTTACATCTCACGAGATGGCCACATTTCTACAAGCAAATGGTGTGCAACACATAACGTCATCACCCTACCATCCTGCCACTAATGGATTAGCCGAAAGATTTGTCCAAACCATGAAACATGCTTTGAAAGCTTCGCTCGGGCAAGGCACATTTCATCAACGTCTGCACAGCTTTTTGCTTTCCTATCGTAGTACTCCGCATGCGACCACCAAAGTGTCGCCAGCGTATTTGTTGTTCGGTAGAGAGGTCAGGACAAGTTTTGAGCTGATTAAACCAGCTACACTCAAAGAGACTGTCCAACGACAACAAGAGCATCAAGTACAGCGACGGAATCTACGAGCCAAGGACAGAAATTTTGCAACGGGCTCAGCAGTGCTTGCTCGGAACTATGGTAGTGGTCCGAAATGGGTTCCGGCTACTGTGGAGGCCCAGACGGGTCCAGTGTCATATAAGGTCAAGACTGATGAAAATCTTTCCTGGAGGAGACATACTGATCAGTTGCTTGGTGGAACCAGCACTGTTACAGATCTCCCTGAGATCACTGATGTCACTGATCAAATATATGACAATTTTCCAACTTCAAAAGTCTCCACAAATGAGCCTATGCTGACCACAAATGGTTCTTTTGCTAACAAATCATCACCTTCATCGCCAGAAAATGGAAACCAAATAGGCCGTCGGTATCCAGTAAGGGAGCGGCGTCCACCTCAACGTTTATTGGATTACACATAGTTAGGGGCTACCCTTATTGCTTCGGGGCAGAATAATCCCCTAAGGGTAAGCCAGGGTCTGAGGTAGTCTACCCTCATTCCCAGGATTTAGTTGTGTTATTGTACAACAGGAATAACATAAAAGACTCAATGTTCACGTTCTGAACAATCTGTGTTTATAGATGTTGATAAAGAAACAAAATTTTATAATTTGTAATTTAAGTGGTACAGTTTAATTTGTAATCTTTGTGTTATACCTCAAAGAGTAAGAGGGGAGGAAATGTTGTGTATGTTGTTAACATTGTTATTTAACTACATTTCCCACAATGCACTTGTAACGTGTGTTTCCGGATATACATGTTCCGGTGTTATGATTCTAACGCATACGAGTAAAAGAGCAGTCACGTTAAGTCCGTGTGTGTGTCATCATTTACTGAATGTCTCGTTATAATCTCCCAAAAGACACAATAGGACTATTGCTCCACCCATGCATTTATTGATAATGTTTATTTTTTGTTTGTTGGACTATAATGTTGCTGGGTGTCTGAAGCCACCCTTAGAAGTGGGTAATGTAAGGGTTTTATGTGTTTTTGTCTTTTCATGTTCATTTCTTTACTTTTACTTTGTAGTACTCGTCATGTTTTCCCTCTCTAGTTGCAGGTCCTTCTCAAGCTTTTTTTTACGGACTGCACGTTACACTCATTAAAATTTCTGTCTCCGTCTTTAATTTTAAAGAGTCAGGTCAAGAGCCACAGTTGGTGATGTAACTAGAAAAATCCTACATAGTGTAGACCAGGGCTGGACTGGGACAAAAAATTGGCCCTGGCATTTTGGCCCAGACCGGCCCACTACATAGGATCACAAATCTTTGTGCAACCTTGACTATAACTCCATATAATGATTAAGTAGAAAAGTATAAGAGCTGACACGTGACATTACAAAAATGTAAGCGCTGTAAAAGGCTTTGCAGGTTTTAAAAATAATAGTATAAGCCAGTGAATGCACAATGTTGTGCACCTTATGATAACACTTAGACAAGATAAATGTTACAATGACAAGCCACAAGCCCCATTACAGTGTGTGCAGAAATTTTGATCACTTTTTTTCTGAACACCTTTTACCAATTCCAAACCAAAGTAATTTTAATAACCAACATTAATTTTGTATATATATTTTCCTTTCATCCTATTTTATGCCCATCTGCCCGAATCAGGATTTCTTGTATAATGGTCATATCTCAATTTTGCAATTTCCATGCATGGCATCTTTCTTATGGACATCAAATAATGAATGTCCAGTGTGTGTTAAACATTTTTGGCCCATTTTAAATGTAAAAGAAAATGTGCCTAATAATTCTGCACTTGAATATAAGGTGCTTTTTTTCCAGTCAGCCATCATTAACAATAATGTATTACTTATAAATGCTTTATTTACAAAATTAATGGTAGTTATTAAAATTTATTTGGTTTGGAATTAGTAAAATATGTTTGATAAAAACTGTGATCAAAAGTTTGATGTAATAATTCTGCCCACACTGTATTTTATTGCAGTGTAATCACTGTCATGTTGCAAACAGCCATTGATCTATCATTTGTTGTTTTTGACTGTGTTTTATTAAGAGGATATCTAACAACAGTGTTTTAAAAGCAGTTCTGCTTACCGCATGTCAACTCGCTTCTCAGTCGTCTCTTATTTTGACAGACGCACACTGACGCTGCATGCTTCATAAAATGCCCTAAAAGTTGTTATTGGGCTAGCCAAATGTCAAATCAAAAAGAACCAATGGGCTGCTGATTAGGTGTCTCTTGGGCCGGTCTGTCTGGAAAAAAAACATCTAACGCTAACTTTTTTGGAAAAATGTAATGCAGTACCTTGCCACCGCGCCTTTTAGCGCCATTAATGAATTACATTAAAACAAAGAAAGAAAGCAACGGGCTGCGTTGCGCAATGAACGAGTGTTATGGGCTGGTCAGACAAAATACGTCTGTATGATACTCGCGCTCTGTTTCTTGTGTGTGTCAGATCATCGCTCTCTGTTTCCATCTGACACAAGAAACAGAAGGGGAGGGGTGGAGCTTGTTAAGAGATGATTGGGCCAGCCCAGTGTCAGTATGGAAAATGAACCAATGGGCCGCTGTCCATGCTTTATGAGGCCGGTCGTTGGCCAATTAAAAAAAAAAATATATCATATTATATTCACCGGCCCCCAAGGACGTCGGCCCACCGGGCATTTGCCCGGTATGCCAGATTACCAGTCCAGCCCTGGTGTAGACCACCTTATTTTATTCTGGCCTTTCTGGTCTTCGGAGGATACCACCTCTGAATAGAGATTTTATTGGACAGAACAAAATTTTCCCCTTAGTCCAACCATAATATCATAGCAAATACTCAAAGTTGAGTAAAATCTCACTTCATTAAACTTTTAAAATCAGTATATTTAGCAAACAACTTATATACTGTTATACTGTAGTAGATGTTTTGCAGCACCCAGAGGGCAGGACTGTGTTCTGTGCTCATTCAGTTCTAGGTGTCTTGAGTCATCACTATCTAGGGACCGAACTTGCTCTGCACAAATGCTCACATAATCTACAGAAACAGTTTGAAAAGTAACTTCTAAAAGAAATATTTCTATTTGTTTGTTGTGTGTAGGAACTCTTCACAGATAAGCTTCCTCGCACACAAACACAGCAGTTGTCTCTCTGGTTTCCAGGATTCTGTTTCTTCCCCAACACAGCAGTTCATACCACACAGACCCTCCACAACTCACCCGTGGTGGAAAAAAACTTTTCTGACAGTAATCGCTTTGCACACACCAGCAATCAAACACACAAAGTTCACATTTGTCATCTCAAGGCAGTGCTAAAACCAAATAAATGTGGGGAGGGATTTATATTTTTCCATGTCAGGACTTCATTTTGATCTTGCCTCGATGTTGAATTAGTGGTAGCAATTTCCAGTCAAGGTTAACCATCAACATTAATGTATCATCTTGTGCAGGTTTACACAAGCTTCCTCTATTTTTGTTTTCGCTGTCCACCCATACGGAAATGTAATATATGACATATATGTCCCTATATCAAAACCGATCTTGGCATATATGTTACATATATATGCAATATATTAATATCACATATATAGATCCTCTGGATATATGAATATATAGGTTTAAAACATATATGAAATACTCATATTAAAATGTATATAAATACATATATTAATGTCACATATATAGATACTCTTGATATATGAAGAAATATGTTTTAAACCTATATGAAATACTCATATTAAATTGTATATAAATACATATATGAATATCACATATATAAATACTCTTGATATATGAGATATATGTTTTAAACCTATATGAAATACTCATATTAAAATGTATATAGATACATATAATAATATAACATATATAGATACTCTTGATATATGAAGATATATGTTTTAAACCTATATGGAATACTCATATTAAAATGTATTTAAATACATATATTTAAAATATGTATATGTATGAATTCTTATATGGGTTTGTATTTTACAACCATATAAGATGGATTTTTACATGATACTGTATGCACCAACCATATGATATCAATATGTTTTATGTCTAGATTTCTAAAACAACATAGCCTATATAGGTCTGTAAATATATTGTTTAAAAATTATTAGGGTCATAACATTATGGGGTGGTTTCCCGGACCAGGATTAGCTTAATCCAAGACTAGGCCTTAGTTTAATTAGGAAATATAACTAGTTTTAACAAACATGCCTTACTAAAAACATTACTTGTGTGCATTTTGAGGTAAAACAAGGGGCACTGATGTATTTTAAGATATGTCAGAGCAAGTTGTTTTCAGTTTGGACAGCTTTTAAAAGTGTTTAAGTCTAGGACTAGTCTAATCCCTGTCCGGGAAACCGCCCCTATAACCCTGCCTAGTTTCAAACTGCATGCATTTGGCACTGCAATGCGGGGTTAATCCCACAAAAACAGGGCTAACCGTGCTTCCGAGGAGTGTTTCATAACCCTGGGTTAATTTCAGGGATAACCCTGCTTCTAAATTACAAGTGTGAAATGCTCCTTAACCTAGGGTTAAAAGTGGGGTTTAGAGAGAACCATGGTTTTAATACAGGAACCATGGTTTTTTGGTTTTAACTGTAGTAAAACCATGGTTAGTGATCGTAGGGGTAGGGTTTAGGAATGCACAGTGTGAAATGTCAGATTATGAATACACAGGGTTTTGTAGTTAAACCATATTAACCACAAATGTATCATTGTCTCACTATAATCAAATAATAAACCATGTGAAAAAATACTATTTAGTAAACTGCAGTCTCAGAAGAAAAGCTGTCACTAGGTACAGATATGAATACATGTTGGTTCATGTGGTATAGTACTAATATGTACATTTAATTATACTAATACCACGCACAAATAGGGTGTAAGTTACTTTTTTAAAAACCACCTCAGTGGCATTTGAACTTTTTTCTGAGTGTGTATACATTCCACTGACAATCCCCACTATATGCTTTATACTATAGTATGCTAAACTTTTCAAACTTATTTTTAACCATACTATACTACATTGGCCTACTATTGTACACTATAGTTTTAGTTATAATAGGCTAAATCAACCTGCAGAAAACATGGTTATTATATGGTTATATTCATTAGAGATGAAAGCAGTCTCTTTTCTGTCTTAATATGCGATAAACACTGCAAAAATTCATGTGATTGTGTCAATTTACCAGATCATAAAGTCATAAAGTAGCCTATTACTGGATCAGGATGATTTTAAAACACACTCACATGCACGTATGTACACAAATACACACACAATACTATACTTTTATTATGGAGTTATACTCCATGGGGCGGTTTCCCGGACAGGGATTAGACTAGTCCTAGACTAAAACATTTTTAAGAGCTGTCCAAACTGAAAACAACTTGCACTGACATGTCTTAAAATACATCAGGGCCCTTTGTTTTGCCTCAAAATGCATACAGGTAATGTTTTTAGTATGGCATGTTTGTTAAAACTAGTTATATTTCCTAAGGCCTAGACCTGGATTAAGATAATCCCTGTCCGGGAAACCGCCCCCCCATATTACTCAATGTACAAGCTAGAAATTAAGCTCTGCACAGCACAGGTCTACTAAAGGGTTAATGGTGCCATATGGTGATCAACAGTAAAAATGACAAATTTGACCTCTTTGCAAAAGTAAAAACCACCAACATTCAAAAATGCATGATAACAAGGTGTCATTGCTCTGCAATCAAAAAATGTGGTTATAATGGAAGTCAATGGGGCAAAAACAGCCACTAACAATAAATGAGGAAGAAAACAATAATCAAAAGCCAATGTTTATACTTTATATTTGACATGCCCAAGACTGCGAAAAAGGTTAAAAAAAATCCAGTCTACAATCACTTTTTGTATTGAAAATTTGTCATTTAGATTTTCCCCAAATCCACTTATGAACTTGGCAATTAAAGAGTTAAAATCATGTAAAATTTGTAAAAATTTGATAGTTTTGATCAGTACTGACTAACAAATTTATGCAAAAAAAGTGAAAAAATAATCTGATACATTTTTACAGATGTTAATTTAGTGGCTGTATTAAATTTGAACAATGCACAAAGGGTTAAATTTGCACTGTGTACCCCTGCATAAAATAAAAACAGGAGGAATAAAAAACGAACACTGTAAAATACAAGCTAAACAGCGCCTACTTCAGTAACACACAAATAGCTTAAGTTGTTAGTCCCTCCCATCTAACGGCTGGGTGGATCAGTGGATAGTGGAGGCGACTTTCAACGTGAGGACCCGGGTTCGAGGCCCGACTGGACTCATCAGGTACATTACAAATAATAAATTGTGTTTGTGTGTTAAGTTGTGTGAATGGGTTGTATGTCCTACCTGTGGTCTGAAACATGCAAAAAGTAAATAAAAACCACAGTTCAAATTTAATTATTTTATGATATATGATAAGTATATGTATGCAACATATATTAGCCATATATGTGAAGTCATGTATGTCACATATATAAATAATTATATAGATGACATATATGTCTATGTATGTTTTTTGCACACATAGACATATATTTGTATGGGATAGACATATATGTCAATATATGAAATTGTTCCATTTTCGAATAGGTGTCATATATGGTTGTACATATATGTACATATATGTTTCTACTTTATATTACCATATATTTCATATAGGGATATTTCATATATTCACATATATTACATTTCCGTATGGGCACACACACACAGCTTTGAAACTACAATTTTCATTTTCACCTTCATTTTTGGAAAATAGTTTAAATGTTTAATGTAAAGGTTACTGAAAAATAATGCACACCCTAAGAACATTTGTTAACCAATAAGAATAAAGCATTCAACAGCCCCATCGTATAATACAATATAAATATCCAATATCAATGACAGATTTTTTCAATAAGATTTTTTCTTTACAAATGATTCAATAATGAACCAAATGCATGTTCGTCTTGCTTGACATGTCCTGGGTTAAAGCAGTTAGGAAACCAAAATCAGCAATATTTAGTATTTCTTAACTCTTTCCCCACCAGTTTTTTTTTAAGTTGCCAGTCAGGGCCAGCATTTCTTTATGATTTTCACAAAAGTTTAATGCCTTCCAGAAAATGTTCTTCTTTAAATATATAAACATACAATTTATCAGATTAAAGAACAGACCATCTGCTTTAAAACTAAAAACAAATTCATCCAACTTTCATTTGTACTCTTTTATCACTTCTCAAATATGGGTAGGTTTCTTCAAAAATATCAAATTTTGAACAAAAAGCTGAGATAGTTGCATTTTTGTAAAGGAATTTTGTTAGAGACCAGGGCCCGGTTTCCCAAAACGTTCTTATCGCTAAGTAGTTCTTATCCTATTCCTCTCTTAACTCTATGGCACGATTCCCAAACCGTTCGTACGCTAAGTATATCTTCTGTAAGTCACACTTTCGTAAGGTTGGTCTGGACCATTCGTAAGCTCTCTCTTACGAGTGCAAAACGCTATCGCCGCCACTGTGCAGCAGGCTTTAGAAATCAGCGCAGTACAAGGCAAACTATGGTATGCTGACAATGATTTTATATTATGGACATTTTAAGACTTATAATAAAATATGTTTGCAATGGATACAGGACTATTAATGCAGTTGACTTTATTTGGTATCAGAACTAATGAATCAAAGACGGCGCCGGTCCCTCAATGTTTCTTATAGTGTTTTCATCACGTCACGTTTATAATTTATTTAGAGAGATTAAGGATTTGAATTGGTTATATTAAAAAGCAATATCATGTATTCTATTATATAATTTATTAAATATTTCATATTTGACAGTTTCATGTCTTTTAACATATAGCGTGTCTTCTTCCTTTTTTCTCTCTACTGTTTGTTTTAAAACTGTTATGTTTCCATACATAATAAATAATAAATAAATATTCATACTGTAAAAATAATTGACTTACAATCAAGAACAATCAAGATATATTACATAAATGCACCAACACACATCTCAGATAATAATTCAGCACCTTCACTTGGGACAGCGGCGATTGTTACGTCGAACTTAGAGGCAGCATGTTAAGAAGCTTCCTAAGGGACACTTCAGGGAACACACTTAGGAACACAAACAACTTTGGTAAGATATATCTTTTTGAGTCTTCTTAGCGCGCTTAAAGTGAATGTTGTCGGGGAACCGGGCCCAAATTCAGAGCGATAATCAAAACAAACACAGAGTTTTAAAAGCATTTGCATCCATAAATGTTATAGTGTTTTATTAGGTGTGTAAGAGCACCACCTAGTGCATAATATCGAAAATATGGATTGCCATAAAAACTTGTCTTTGGCAGGGAAGTGTTTTCTCTTAATTGGAAAGAGTTAATGATATGAGACCAGGATTAAGCAGATCTGAAGCGAAAGTATATTTTAAAAATGTATAATACATTCCGAGAGCATTCAATTAATATAATTATCTAATTTTTTGCTAGTGATGGTGCCTGATTGGTTCCTGTGGACTGATTGCTGCCACATGCTGATTGGTCAGCTGACACCAGCAAACCTTTAAAGAGCTTGTCATCTCTTCCCTCAGGAGCTCGTTAGCTTGCTTTTTAGCTTATGTTTTTGAGTAAGGAGTCAGGTTAGATAATTATATTTTTGTTTCTTAGATTAGACTTTTAGATACGTTAGTATGTTATTTGTAATAAAATAAGTAGTTTTAATGTAGCTAGCTACTTTTTAATAGTAACTGTGGCTGTTGTTTAACTACATTTACTGATAAGTAGCTTGTAGGTTATATAACTACAGTTTTAAAGTAGTTTCCCCAACACTGGTGACAAGTGCGTATTTGATCTAATGCAGTACTGTGCAGCTGATCTATGTGAAGTTCTGCGAGAGTGCAAATACTTGTCACAGGGTGACTATTGAGGGGCGGAACCAAAAGTGGCAGAGATTGGTTCCGCCTGAAGATGGTTTCCGCCCGGACCCGATTTTTAATCATTTGTACTTCCTGGTTTCCCTGACAACACAATCGGGGATTATTAGAAACGGGTGCGCAGGATTAATGTGGCGATCCACGATTGGAAGAGGAAATGAGGACGGGCAACATAAATAGAGCTGTAGCAACACACAAGAGGGGGGTTGTTTTCGGGCGTGAGCTCCTTGATGCCTAGGGCAGACCAAACCACACGCTCCGTCCCTGGAGGAGCCAGAGGGCGCCGTTGATCCGCGAAGCGCTTATGCCCGTGGTGGTGTGTTATTGTGCTGTGTTTGGCTGCGCTATAGGCTGGTGTGCGACGAAACCAAGTGGATGACTACAAATCGTTCCAGCTAGGAGAAGTTCACATTGAAGGTGACTGGGCGAACAGGAGATCGATGTATTACGTACTGGGTAAAGGAGGATAAGCAGTATGGATTCACTGATATGCTGACACGTGAGTAACGTTGGAGTATCATACAAACATTGAGAAGGAGGAACTGTTTGGCGTGTGTTGTGAGTGTCATTATATAGCTTCGGCCCCACCGGAGAAAGAAGTGTGGGTGAGCTGATGGTCGCATGGTGAAAACGGACAAGAGATCCACCGATAAATCTTAACCACCTTTCTCTTTGTGCTGGAAACCACGCCCGACGAGCCGCACGAGAAACCTGGTACCTAGCAGGCCATATCCTTAGTTCACGAAGTGTGTGTGTGCGATGCTGTGGGTGAGTCTTGATTTTTATTCTGTGTATGTACACTAAAGCTTGCAGTGTAGTGCTGTGCTTTTAGAGATAGAGGCTGCCCTAGCCCAGAGACCCCGTGTGAGAGCAACAACACGTCGAGTATAGCCCAGTGCAAGTGAGGGGAAACGATTACCAGTATCTCCAGTGTGACCAGTTGAACCATCGCCGATCCTGAGAGAGGGCGGTGGTGAAACACATTGTGTATCTGAGTGAGTAACTTACGAGTATTTACTGTTTGGGCCGAAGGCCATTGTTGTGGGCGGCTTTTCATATTAACCACCTGTGTGCGGAGCCTCTTCAGAAAGTTCGCCCCTGCTCAGCATCCCTGGAACCAGATAAGAGAGGGAGACCCTGTCTGCCGTGGCCCTGTAAGTCCACCGCCCCCGGGAGAAGCGTTGGGTGAGGTATGATATCAACGTATGCCTATGAAGATAACTTACCTCTGCTTTCAGCACGCCTGTGAAGAGACACGAAAAGCCCCAGTCTGTGTATTACGTATGCCTATGAAGATAACTTACCTCTGCTTTCAGCACGCCTGTGAGGAGACACGAAAAGCCCCAGTCTGTGCATCACGTATGCCTATGAAGTATAACTTACCTCTGCTTTCAGCACGCCTGTGAAGAGACACGAAAAGCCCCAGTCTGTGTATTACGTATGCCTATGAAGATAACTTACCTCTGCTTTCAGCATACCTGTGAGGAGAAACGAGAAGCTCCAGTCTGTGCACCACGTAGGTCTGTGAAGTATAACCCACCTCTGCTTTCAGTACGCCTGTGGGGAGGAACGAAGAGCCCCAGCGTAGGTAACACGGTCTCACACCCATGGCGTCAATATTTGACGACACTTGACCATGCGTCAATATGTTGACGCGGAGGGTATACCTTTCGCGTCATTTTTTGACGAACTGGGGACTTCAATACTATTAGGTACGCGAAATTAAACAGTTGTCGCCTGGCATTGGGGTTAGGGAAAGGTTTGGGTAGGGATGTCATTATGTAAATCTAACCCTAAACCGAAGCGAAAATGGTAGAAAATGGTAAGAAAATAGGAAAGAGAATGCAACGGACTTAATAGTATTGAAGTCCCCAGTTCGTCAAAAAATGACGCGAAAGGTATACCCTCCGCGTCAACATATTGACGCATGGTCAAGTGTCGTCAAATATTGACGCCATGGGGTGAGACTGGGTTGGCGTAGGACGAACTTACCTTTGTGGTGCCTACTTACCTCTATCTGCAGTACGACTTCGAAGAAGGACGAGAGAGCCTGGAACGCAGATCTTCGACCCCTGTTCCAACACGATCTGGAAGAGAATCCTAAGGGCGAGGAAAGCAAACACCATCTTAGATACGATCTCCACGAGCTTAGCTGGCAAGTAGCTGAGAACCATTGAATCAAGTACTCATTGCATTTCCTTTGTTCTGCCTCCAGGAGAAGCGGAGGGCGCCACGGCTAGCAGAGAGCCCTAGACAGGAGCCCCACCCTCTGCTTCCTGCAGAGTTCAGTCCTGGGAGCAAGAAGGAAGAGAGTAGTTTTAATTTGCCTTTCCCCCTTCCCCCTTACTTTTAAATATTTAAATTAAGATTTGTTTTAAACGTAGTTCACTCTGTCTGTCTGGTCATTGGGGTGGCTTTGGGAACCTCCTTGAGGTGGAAACTAGGAAGGGGCGTGACCCTTTAGCTATCTCGGGTCCGCTCCGACCTGTGTGACATACTCATTTGTTACTATTGTATCTTCTCCATCAGTGAGTTAACTTGTGTATTGACTTAATATTAATATTATAATATTGTGTTACAATATTATATTTTTTGTGAAGTTTTGCATAAGAACCAAAACCAGCATGCTCACTGTGGTTAGGTGGAAGTTTAAGCTGTTTTTACACATATGTTTTAACCAACACACACTGAGTTCATGTGTAAGGAACGTTTATGTAAGGCTTTTTTCATAAAAATAGTAATGACCAGGGACATTGCTGCTATAATTTACATGGTGATAAAACAAAATCTAGTACGACAGAGTATAGAGAAGTGTATAGTATCTCATATCAAATTATAAACTGAATTAAAACTGCAGTTTCTGTGGACTCATATGGATCAGACTCTTGCAAATTTTTTTTTTTTGGAACGCTACAGTTTGTATTGCCAAAACCCTGCAACATAGGATCTGTTTACACAACCACACATGTACCAAAAACTGAATATTTTCCTTGGCATTTAAAAGAAAAAAATCACATGCACATCACAAACGTTGTCCAAATGATCCCTGTTCACATAGGTCTGCAAAAATTATGGCAATGTTATTATAGAGCAGCAAAATTTTGTAAAACTTGTAAACTCCTGTCTAATAAGAATAAATGTCAAAGATTCAGTGAACTTTTCATCATCCACTAATTAAAAAAGAGAACTTCATTGCATTTAATGCTATAACTCATGGTAGTCAGGTGAGATTACAGGCAATGATGATGATGATGATGATGGTGAAATGAAGCTGCCAGATTCAGTTGCGTGGTTTGGCTTCTCCCTGCTGATGTGCTGGACACACACACACACACACACACACATACATGCACTTACTGCAAATCCTGCCAGACCACAAAGTGTGCATTACAAAACACACAAGCAGTGAATGATATCATGTGTGTTCAGGGAATCGTTTTCCAAAGCTGTTTGAGTTAAGGTCATATAATTACAGTCTGTGATGACGTTTCATAACTCTCTTACTGTGCACAAGTAGTATGCTCAGTGCATGTGTGTATATGTGTTGGGTTGCTGTGTCTATATACAGTTAAGACACCTTTGGTTTAAATACGACAAAAAAAAAGAAAAATTAACATTGATGTCACAAGAAAACATTTTCAAGTTTCTTTAGTTTTTATGTTGTGTGTTGAAATGTTTTCAATCTTCATTTTTATTGTGGCTGGTCACTTTTCCATCTATCAGGGCTAAAGTATAGCTAGATCCAGAGTTTTCCAAAACCAGGCCAAAGAAAACTAGGGGTGCGTTCAAACAGGATATTTCCCCCCTATAAGGGCACTTCGAGAAGGGGCGCCACATAAACATTCGCTCTGGATAAAGAGAAATTACAATGTTTTTCATTACTCTCTTCGCCAAGTGTAGTTTAATCGATCACAGTATGAGACACAACTGCACAAATCCGTTTAGAGTTTATACATTATGGGCCAGATTTACTAACAGCTTGCGCCAACGCAAACCATCATTTTGGTGTTAAACAATGACTGTCAGGATTTACTAAAGACGCTGTTACATCCCCCCATGGCCTAGGCTAGTGTCACCAGGTGACGATTCGTGAGGGCGGAACCAAAAGTATGGAAGGTGGGTTCCGCCCGACGATAGTTCCGCCCGGACGACTGATTCTGAACACCGGAATTTCCGGGGTTTCCCCGAGGGCGAAATCAGGCCATACTATGCACAGGTGCGATCGATTAATGCAGCGATTGCTGATAGGCTAATGAAGAGGGAAAACAGAGTATAAGAAGACCATTGAAAACTCAAACGGTGTGCTTTTTGGTGCGTTTGGTTACCGCTGTGCAGAGCTGTGTACGTGCTTTACACTGTTCCCTTAGGGAAGGAAGCGGAAGCCGTTGGTGGTGTAACTGGAAGGAAAGAGAAGAGAGGTGACTGGGTGAAGTGTGATTATTATACTGACGTGACAGGATCGAGTCAACCGTGAGGGAGTTACAGAGCATCTGTGAAGAGCTGGGCACGTGAGTACCGCATACAACTCTGCTAGTGTTTGCAATGAGGTGTACCCGAAGCGGGTTGTGAGCGTGGTGCTTTTTAGCGGTCCTACGAGGAGAGAAAACGTAGGTGAGCCGGGAACTAACATCTAGGCGAGTGGGAGATCTCTGCCCGGAGTCCTAGCCCCCGCTTTCACGTGAGTACCACTGCCATCAGTTATATGGAGTATGTTTGCTGCCAGCTTGTGTGTCTAAATTAGGTTTGGAAGTTCCCTCGACCGAGCGACCGGCCCCACTGAACGAGTATAGGGTGGGCGAGCCGAGCGAGGCGCAGTCCATACGACGAAGAGGTCCCACGGTCACTACTACTGTCCTCTCCTTTTTGGTGCGGAAATTGTACCCAACGAATCCCCTCTCAGGGACCTTGGTCGAGCTGAGCACCTGTTTGGAGTCACGTAACGTGTGAAAATTGCTGTGGGTGAGTCTGGACTTTACTTTGTGGGTGTGTGCACTAAGAATTGCTGTGCGTGCTGTGTTGGTAGAACCAGGTGCCGCCCTCAGTCCAGGAGTATCCTTGGGAGGACACCAGCGCGTTGTGGTCGCCCCAGCAGAAGGAGAACCAATCAGTAAAGTGGGACATCCGGTGCGTCAGCCGTGATCCATACTCATCCCGAGCGTGGGCAGAAGGGAATCCTAGCGGGCGGCCGTGTGAGTAAAAGAAGCGCACGACACCTGCTGTGTGGCGCTGGGGGTCATCCTGTAGTGCAAGTGCACGCGCATCCATCATCCCTGTACGGAGCCTCGTCGAGAGTTCGCCCCAGTCAGTACCCCCAAGACCAGAGTGGAGGGGAAGGAACTAGGGAAGTGTTCAGGCCGTACACATCATACCCGGCGCCCCCTTGTGTGTAGCCGGCGCCTTGTGGATCCACTGCCCCCGGGACACGTGTTGGGTAAGACGACCATTTATTATCTTACCTGTGTGTGAAGCAGCTTACCTCTTTCTTCTAGCCCGCTGTGAAAAGGAACGTACAAGACCCAGTGCATTAAACCTCTTACCTTTGTGTGCAATATCTTACCTGTGTGGTGCAACTTACCTCTGCCTTTTAGGCCGCTGTGAAACGGAACGTACAAGACCCAGTGTATTAACTCTTTCACCGCCAGCATTTTTTAAAAAAGTTTCCAGCCAGCGCCAGCGTTTTTCATGATTTTCACCAAAGTTTAATGCCTTCCAGAAAATGTTCTTCTTCAGATATATAAACATACAATATACCAAATGAAAGAACAGACCCTCTGCTTTCAAACAAAAAAAACCGTTTCATCCTACCTTGAGTAGTTCTTTTGTAATCAGCTTTTGAATATGGGTAGGTTTCTGCAAAAACACCACATTTTGAGCAAAAAGCAGAGATAATTCCATTTTTGTGACGGACTTTTCATAGAGTTCCTATTCAGAGCGATCTTTAAAACAAACACGGACATGCAGCAGCTTGTCAGAGGGCAATACTTCCGGGTTGTATAAGTTGCGGAAGTGTGCCACCTGGTGGATAAAAGTGGTATTGCGGAAAGACGGAAAATCTCGTCATTGGCGGGGAAGCGTTTTCTCTTAATTGACGAGATATCTCGTCAATGGCGGGGAAAGAGTTAAGCATCTTACCTTTGTGTGCAATACCTTACCTGGTTATTTTGAAAAACTGAGACATTTATCTTCATTTGCGCCCTTCGTTTACACGTAAACAATTCTTTCTAAAAACTCCAGCCAAAGTGGATATTTTGAAAATTAATAATTTAAATAATTTTTGTATCCACGACAACCATGCAAGGATGCTTACTTCATTGCCACCCCTCGTAGTTCTCATGCCACCCCCTTGCCACCCCATAAATAATTTTCTAGATCCGCCCCTGATCATCAGCTCTGCTTATTTGCGACCCCGAACCTATTTGCGTTGCTCTTAGCCCCTTTTTACACGTACATGGTTATTTTTAAAAACTGAGAGATTTACCTTCGTTTGTGCCCCTCGTTTACACGCAAATGGAGAACTCGCCTCTGAAACCGATTGTTTCTAAAAACTCCGGCCAGAGTGGAGATCTTGAAAATCTTCGGGTGCACGGTTGCATGTAAACTGAGACAAACGGATGTTTAAGCAGGCAACGTCACGCCAGAGCTCGCACCTACGTCAAAAGTGCGACCTATGTTTACATGTGACTGCTACTCTGAATGCTTCCAAGATCACATTTATGTTCGTGCAAACTCGTTTCGTGTGTTTGAATTTGCAAATACAGCTGCTTCATTATGTCGAGGAGCAGAGACGAGTGCTCGTAAGTCAGCAATTTTACGCGTGTTTGACTTCATGCGGCGCTGCAAGAACCGACAGACGGATGATGTCAAAGTACCGCGAGAGCGATTCGAAATTAGACCTCTACGTGTGATTCCTCAACTCGCTCTCGCGGTACTTTGACGTCATCGATCACCTACTGTAACAACTCCTCCCTCCAACATGAAGAACCAGTTCGCGGCACCACCAGCGCTGCCGGTGATTGGCTTACGTGGGCTTGAGCTTCTCTTGACGGCATATATGCACGGGTATGTGTAAATAAACACTTTTCTGAAAACTGACATATGTGCACGATATTATTTTTGAAACCGGAGAGGTTAAAATGTCCGTTTATGAAAATAGCCGCCCACGTGTAAACATAATAATAGCCTTAGTAGATTGTTTAAATCATTATGGAAATCAGCTTTTGTGCCTGTGTTATATATTTTGTGACTTTTTAGTAAATACCTGCAGATATTACCACTCCCATCTGCACTATTTTGGAATAGCGCTCTCTTTTAACTTTTTCACTTTCACTTCTCACATTAATTTGCCCTGTTTTGTATATCTAGCCCTAAGAGTTTTGATCTTTGAAGGGAATAGGGCATGCGGAAAATCCCTTTCGATTGGAATTCATCCTAGGACCCTCTATCCGCATATACCATGAGTACTAAGGCACTTGGAACTGTTGGTGAAAAAAGTATCAACTGACTACTTGGGCTTCTGTGCTTCTCAGCAAATGGAGTGCAAAATAAACACAAGGACACAAGGTAAGTGATTTATGATAAAATTTTAATTTTGGGGTGAACTAACCCTTTAAAACCTCATGATAGCTATGGCCCCTTTTGGAAAATAACCATGGTTTTACTACAGTTCAAACCAATAACCATAGTTACTGTAGTAAAACCATGGTTATTTTCCAAAAGGGGACATAGCTATCATGAGGTTCCCTTTCAGTCGGTCACTACGACGTCACGTCGTGACCGACGAATTGGGAACTCGCTTAGAGAGACCAATCTGCTTCGAATACTACTAAAACGCCAATGAACTTGGCATTGAGATATTTGCATAATGCTGGCGCCGCCCCGCCAGGTGCGTATATAAGCCACAGGTGCAAATATAGAAATCAGCTTTTTATCGCTTCGAAAGCCGGCATTATCTGCTACTGAGAAGCTACTCTCTGCTCTTCTGGGAACGGTTGCTGAAGTTGATTGACAAGCAGTACTGACACAGCGGACGCTCGCAGTATTCCACTGCTCTGCATATTTTTTGTTTTGAGTTTAGTGTGTGCGTTGCCTCTCCCTGTGCGCATCATCAGCTGAGCACCTAAAGAGTGATTTCCCTAAAGAGTGATACGTGAGAGCTCTGTGTCTTTTTAAAGACAGCCACTCTCTCGTATATTCGGAGATCAGCGTTCTTTTCAGGATAGCTTTTCCTCCGTGCGATCTTGGTGCGAGAAGTACAGGGATTCCAGTGACGGTCACGAGCGCTGTCTTCGTGCTTGCGCATCGAGCACTCCGAGGCTGCGTTCGTGGAGAGCTTTTGTTCTCGAACTTTTGTTGCATAACTCTCTTGGATTGCAGAGACGACTGTCGTTTCTACGGGAACGACGTCCGCGCCTTTGCAGTGCTGAACGCCGTCATGGTGCGGCTGTCAAGCGCTCGCAGGACGCTCTTCGCATCACTACACCGAGTAGGACGGAGGATGCGTCCTTCACCTACCGGCCTTCTCATCCTCAGCCGGTTGAGGCTCCGGTGGAGACTGCAGAGTCGTGTTCTGCGATTTCTGCCGAATCCATTGGACCTCCTTCTGGTCCCGTCACTTCTGCAGCATCAGAGGGGTGTCCGTTTTTCCCTCCGAGGCGGAGTCATCCCGGAGATGGCGGCCGTGCCCGCTCGAGCGGCGGAAACGGTAGAGTTGGAGGGGTTAACCCCTCTCCGCCCGAACCGTTCCGCCCACGTGATTGGTACTTCGGAGCTGCGGGCCTCTACGGTCCTCACCTCCTGCCCGCCTTTCCCGACGGCACGCAGAGCTGACGTGATTTGCGGCCGTCTCGGCCGTTCAGCTTTCACCCCTCACCGCCCTCACCAACGGAGCCGCGAAGGGGGGGATCCCTTCAGTGGAGCGGGGGGTTGCGATGCAGCTGCGTTCCTGGAGGGACCACCCAACCCTTCCCTCCCGTATTTGTATAGACAGTCGTCCGGTTACGGGCGCTGCCCATCAGGCATGCAGAGACGCGGCTTCAGCCCTGCACGCAATTTTACTGCAGGTTCACCAAGCAAAGGCTTTAGAGATTTACGAGGGAAGCCGCGACCTTCAGTCGTGCGATGTCCACCACAGTGTTCAAGATCGCCACCTTTGGCTATGTCTGGCTTACATGACGGACGCAGACGAGAACAACTTCTTGAATGCTCCTGTCTCACAGACCGGCCTCTTCGGCGAGCCCGTGGAGTCGTACAGCTCCGCTGCGCAGACTGAGGCGATCTCCTAGGTCATGCCCCGGCGAAAGAGAGCTGCCCTTGGTCCACCACGCCGACTCCTCAGTCTGCCTCTCGCCGTCGGCGCCCTGCGGCGGCCACCTCTGTTCCCCTCCTCGGACCCCATCTCGGCAGCGCATGGGAACCGGTCCTCAGCAGCTCGCCCCGCCCGCTTAGCCGCTTCCCGTGAAAATCGGGAGTTTAAGTGGCCAGTAACGGGCGACCCGGATTGGCAGAGGATCACAGGAGACGGTGATTCGCTCCTTCCCCCGGTAGAGGGTCGGGTGGAAAATTCTTGGTTTGCATCTGTTCCACCGGCTGTCCAGCCGGTACCCACTTAACCACACATAAGAGTGCATTCCTCTTCCCTCTCCAGGTCTCCAGAGGATCGAGAGAGCCGTGAGCGGGCACACCAGCTCACCCTACCTCTCCTCTATCGCCAGCGGGTGTTTTTCCGGAGTCTGCGCTCTCCGCGCAGGAGACCAGACGACCGTCACCCTCAGCGGGCTCAGGTCAGTGTCACACACACACATACTGTAGATGTTTATGCTGTCATAGCAGACGCACCGGCAGTTTCACCTGTCTCGCTTCGCTGCCCCACCGCGGGTACTTCGGTAGTGTCGTTAATTCTCCTCGTACGGTCCCTGGATGCTTCGCTTCAGTTCCCAGCCCGTCTCGTTGAGTTTTACGCACTGTCCGCCTCGGTTACGAAATACAATTACCGGCACTCCCCCAAATTCTACGGGCATTCGTTTCACTATAGTGAAAGCGTCCGATGCACATGTACTGCGTGCAAAAGTCGATGTCCTGCTGGCGAAGGACATTTCGAGCCGGTCCCTCTTACCGAGAATGATGATAAGGTTTTTCCAGCCTTATCTCATAATGATGTTTTATTAACGTAGTTCGGGAGGAGCACGTCAAATAAACCACTTAAGTACTTCCAGCTGTCTATAATCAGTAATCAACAGATACTCTAGTACCACCAGATGTCCTCAATCAGTAATCATCATATCTACCCAATCAGGACAAAGGCAAGCCATATATAAGTCACAGTTTGACTCTGCAAAGATCCTCTGCAGTCTTCAGAAGCTCTAGACCATGGGTCTCCAAACTTTTTGTTAGCAAGGGCTACCACAATGGATAAAATAATCTGGAGGGCAACTTTTTGATATAGTCTACTCAAAAATGTTTGTTTTACTTGTTAATATGTTTTAGTATTGTTTAAAATGTTAACATGCATAAACCAATCCAAGCTAATATAGAAAATATGTAATAAATAAATATTACAATTGTCTATTAATAGAATATGCTTAGACCCTTGCTCTAGAGTAGATGTTACAGTCTCCAGCACGGCCAGATCATGCTATGGATCATCAGCAACAGCCATCGGCAACGCATGGCAACCTCGCAGCGTGAGCATGGCTCCGCTAGCGGCTCAGACCCAGGATCCTTCTCATTCTAATCATGTTCCGACTGGAAACTGTAGAGCGAGGCTGCCTTCGCTACCGGCACAGGCCCGGACACCCTATTAGCTTCCTCAACTTCCTTCTTCCATTATTCGCCATTCCAAAGCGTGAGCATGCCTCCGCTAGTGGAACAGGCTTCTCCTTCTAATCCTGTCCTCCAGCCGTGGCCTGACCGAAAACTGTAGCGTGAGGCTGCCTCCGCTACCGGTACAGGCCCGGACCCCCTATATTCTTCTCTTCCTCAGCCTCCTCCTTCCATTATTCGCCATTCCTAAGCGTGAGCATGTCTCCGCTAGTGGAACAGGCTTCTCCTTCTAATCCTGTCCTCTGGCTGTGGCCTAACCGAACACTGTAGCGTGAGGCTGCCTCCGCTACCGGTACAGGCCCAGACGCCCTATATTCTTCCCTTCCTCAGCTTCCTTCCATTATTCGCCATTCCTAAGCGTGAGCATGTCTCCGCTAGTGGAACAGGTTTCTCCTTCTAATCCTGTCCTCTGGCTGTGGCCTGACCGAACACTGTAGCGTGAGGCTGCCTCCGCAAACCGGTACAGGCCCGAATGCCATATATTCTTCTCTTCCTCAGCTCCCTTCTTCTATTCTCCTGCCCCCCAAGCGAAAGCCTACCTCTGCTTGGTGGAATTTGTATAAAGTGTGTAGTACGTTTTCACCAGCAGGTGGTGCCATATCTAGGCTTTTCTAGTGCTTAGAAACAGTGAATCATTGTAGAAGCAATTAGATTCGAAGCTTCGCTTTACCCTCAGTATTCATTGCCCGGCCTCGAGCACAGTTTAAACCCGGCTACGTTGAAAGCCTCCCGTCCCAAAATACTATTTGTGACGACTAATGATGTCTGTTTAGTTTGTGAACGAATCATTATCTTGAACTGGTTCTTTAAGGCAAACAAGTTAAAACCGTTCCCCAATTCTGAATCATTTTAAACATTTGTGTCTCCAAACAGCAACGATCCAGAAGTTACTCACTTTCAGACCTGCTCAACAGCCACACCGACTCGAAATAAGACAATATTCCCGTGCATAATCTGTATTCACCATACATCTTGGGCATGCATGTAACGAATAGTAAGTGTTCAACATCAGTACGCTTCCATGCCGATACCATTTTGCATAAACTGAGGAGATGACTGACGGGCAAAATGTAAGTTTATTTAACATTAACATAAAATGTATAAAAAAAAAAAAAAAAAAAAATCGCACAATATCAGCCAGTGGTCTGTTATATTAAACAGGGTTTTCATTAAAACATGTAACAAGGTGTTAACCCTGATGGAACAGGTACACCTCGAAGACGTCTATTTGATGTCTGCGTTTACATCTGCAAGACGTATTTAGATTTTTTGCTCATTTGCAACGCGTCTCTGAGACGTTTCCTAAAAGATGTTGAAGATGCCTGCAAGACGTTTTTTAATTTAGAATGCATATAAAGCAGCTCATTCTTAAACCTTTGTAAGATGTTTTACACAGATGTGTTCCAGATCTTTAACAGACATCTTGCAAACGTACCTATCTGGGAAACGTCATACGTACACGCATTCAACTTACTGTCGTATAAAGATTATATTTTAGTTACTTAAACACGGCTTTTGATAAACGCTATCCAAGATTTTCTCTTCACTATTATAACATTGATCAAGTTGTAACCCTGATCAAAAACATCAGTCGCGGTGCTCGGCTGGCAAAGTAGGTATCACCTGTGCATTTAAAAGTGATGCTCAGTCATCTGGATTTATGGCATAGAGAATTTTTACTTGCCTGCAAAGATACCCAAGATTTTTTATATGCTTCTAGAAGCATTTGATGGGTTCTCCTTAAAGCAACACTATGTAGTTTTTCAACCTTTAAATAATGTCTCTAAAATTATTTCAGTGATAGAACAACTTTTAACTGAACAAATTGTACTGCTGCTGCAACCTGAGCAGCCTCCTAGCTGCTACAAGCACACTCTGAAAGTGGCGGTGGAGGGTAGAGCACACAGCCCCGCCCCTCCCCCTCCCTACAGAAGAATGTCTGATACCAGGCACTGTTGCACTTTTCAACCACATGGGGGAGCTGTAAGTCATTTTTACATGGAAACTACATAGTGTTGCTTTAACAACTTTGCAATTCCTACGTCGTTCACCTTTTAGATGATTTATTAAATATCTCGATCCCAGACTGCATTGGCTTGATGCTTAACCTGCAGCCACAACTTCATCCATCCATGATTTACAGCAGAACCGGACATGATAGCTTTTAAAAACAATATACAATTATCAACCTTGCGTGTGTATATATTGAGGTCGCGCACTTGCTCAACCATGCATGCTTTGAATTTGTCATTCAGCGCCAGGAAGATCGTTTTCAAGTTTCATCTATCTCAATAACTTTTTAACACCAATCAAGTTCCAAACTTTATCTCTTAATAACCCCCTTTAACATTAAGCAAGTCCTGCATTTTATTTTCAAAACAAAAATTACGCAGTGGAGTCGCCGGTGTTGGATGTATGCTGCTGGTGTGTATTAGAGTGCCACCAGACCTAGTAGTGGTGCCCGTGTGTGCGCTGGCGGAGTGGATTTGACGCTGGTGATTTTGCTGTGTTCAGATTCAAACAATTTTGAGATCGTTACGAATACAAATACAAACTCCGCTGCTCACCCCTAGTCCACATGCACTGACCATAAAACATAATACAATATACCATACAATACAAAATATACAAGTACACAAAACATTTATAAATATCATTATTATCATTATTATTAACCAACATCAATTCAAAAGTCTGATCGACGTAGGTACGAGGATTTCTTAAAGCAACTAAATTTACACACAGCCAGCTATATTGTATACTCAATAAATTTCCTGCTGCAACAATTATGTTTTCCCTGCTCCTGCAGAAGTTTAGTTTTTCAACCGCCGCAGTGATGTTTCCTATGCTCTAACGGAGGGTCAGTTTTTTTTTTTTTTTCACTTCTGCGGTAGTGATGCTTGCTCTAACCGCTTCCACATCAAAAAAGCGCACCAAACTCTTATCAGCAAACCAACTCTAACCCGTTTGATTGTCATAGGGGCTTAGCCATACGATCGCAGGGAGTATTGAACTCTCTTAGGATGGTGCTAGAGCCCTCCCAATTGGTAATAACTTAACGTATTCAAGTCTACATCAACAGGGGCTTACCCGTCCAATCCCAGCGAGTATTGAACTCCCGTCAGACGGCGCAAAAGCCCTCCCAATCTAAAATAACCAAACATTCACCTCGTTGTCAGCAAGGACTTACCATTTAATCGCAGCGTGTATCGAACTCCCGTCGGACGCCGCAAATCCCTCCAAATCTAAAATAACCAAATGTACATCTCATCGACAGCGGGGGCTTACCCATCCGATCACAGTGAGTACTGAAGTACAGTCAAATCCCATAAAAGTGCTCCAAATCGAAAATAACCAAACATCCAGCTTGTCATCAGCGAGGGCTTACCCGTCCGATCGCAGTGAGTATTGAACTCCCGTCGGACGCCGCAAAGCCATCCAAATCTAAAATAACCAAATGTATCAAAAATAACAAAAGGACACCAAGGCACTCTTCTTAATTATAAAACCGCTTTAATAAAGATGCTAGTTCATAATGGAACTTAAAAAAAACCACCAACATGTTTCGGCCTACATCCAGGCCTTCAAATGTACCAAATGTACACCTTATAGTCAGCATGGGCTGAACCGCCTGATCACATTGAGTACTGAAGTCCTGCCAGACCCCGCAAAAGTCCACCAAATCGAAAATAACCAAACATCCATCTTGTCATCAGCGAGGGCTTACCCGTCCGATCGCAGTGAGTATTGAACTCCCGTCGGACGCCGCAAAGCCCTCCAAATTTAAAATAACCAAATGTATCAAAAATAACAAAAGGACACCAAGGCACTCTTCTTAACTATAAAACCGCTTTAATAAAGATGCTAGTTCATAATGGAACTTAAAAATACCACCAACATGTTTCGGCCTACATCCAGGCCTTCAAATGGACCAAATGTACAGCTTATAGTCATCAGGGGCTTAACCGCCTGATCACATTGAGTACTGAAGTCCTGCCAGACGCCGCAACAGTCCACCAAATCGAAAATAACCAAACATCCACCTCGTCATCAGCGATGGCTTACCCGTCCGATCGCAGTGAGTATTGAACTCCCGTCGGACGCCGCAAAGCCCTCCAAATCTAAAATAACCAAATGTATCAAAAATAACAAAAGGACACCAAGGCACTCTTCTTAATTTTAAAACCGCTTAAATAAAGGTGCGAGTTCATAATGGAACCTAAAAATACCACCAACATGTTTCGGCCTACATCTAGGCCTTCAAATGTACTAAATGTACACCTTATAGTCAGCAGGGGCTTAACCACCTGATCACATTGAGTACTGAAGTCCTGCCAGATGCCGCAAAGTCCACCAAATCAAAAATAATCGAACATCCACCTCGTCATCAGCGATGGCTTACCCGTCCGATCGCAGCGAGTATTGAACTCCCGTAGGACGGGTTCCGATCGCAGCGAGTATTGAACTCCCGTCGGATGCCGCAAAGCCCTCCCAAATAAATTGTCCATCTCATCGCCAATGGAGGGCTTACCTATCCGATCGCAGTGAGTATTGAACTCCCGTCGGATGGGTTCCGATCACAGTGAGTATTGAACTCCCGTCGGATGCCGCAAAGCCTTTCTAATACAAATCGTCCACGTCATCGACAAACGGGGTCTCACCCGTCTGATCGCAGCGAGTATTGAACTCCCGTCGGACGGGTTCTGATCGCAGCGAGTATTGAACTCCCGTCGGATGCCGCAAAGCCCTCCTGATATAAATTGCCTACCTTATCATCAGTGAGTGCTTACTCGTCCAATCGCAGCGAGTATTGAACTACCGTCGGACGGGTTCCGATCACAGTGAGTATTGAACTCCCGTCGGATGCTGCAAGACCCTCCCAATATAATTCATTCACCCCATCATCAGTGAGGGCTTACTCGTCCAATCGCAGTGAGTATTGAACTCCCGTCAGACGAGTTCCGATCGCAGCGAGTATTGAACTCCCGTCGGATGCCGCAAAGCCCTCCTGATATAAATTGCCTACCTTATCATCAGTGAGGGCTTACTCGTCCGATCGCAGCGAGTATTGAACTCCCGTCGGACGGGTTCCGATCACAGTGAGTATTGAACTCCCGTCGGATGCTGCAAGACCCTCCCAATATAATTCATTCACCCCATCATCAGTGAGGGCTTACTCGTCCGATCGCAGCGAGTATTGAACTCCCGTCGGATGGCTCTGATTTCAGCGAGTATTGAACTCCCGTTGGAGGCCGCAAAAAGCCCTCCAAATATAAACCGTCCACATAATTTTCAACCGAGGCTTTCCTGTACAATCACAGTGAGTATTGAACTTCCGTCAGACGGTTCGAATCGCAGCGAGTATTGAACTCCCATCGGATGCATAGCAAGCACAGCCAACATCAGCCTCATCATTTCTATTTTTGGGGGGTACAGTTCCCGGCTGCTGTCCGAATAAGTTAATTTTGCTTTTTGGGGGGATACTCTGCTTTCGGGCCCATTTCCGAGCTCAGAGCCCTCTCACCGGACAGCACGCCAAATACGTTTACTAATTTAATCTAACCAACTTATTTGTAAGTGTGAACTCGTGAAATGATGTTTTATTAACGTAGTTCGGGAGGAGCACGTCAAATAAACCACTTAAGTACTTCCAGCTGTCTATAATCAGTAATCAACAGATACTCTAGTACCACCAGATGTCCTCAATCAGTAATCATCATATCTACCCAATCAGGACAAAGGCAAGCCATATATAAGTCACAGTTTGACTCTGCAAAGATCCTCTGCAGTCTTCAGAATCCCTCCACCACCCCATCACCTCTCACTCACCAGGTTAATTCCTAAACTGGGGGGGGGGGGATACTCTGCGTTCGGGCCCATTTCCGAGCTCAGAGCCCTCTCCCGGACAGCACGCCAAATACGTTTACTAATTTAATCTAACCAACTTATTTGTAAGTGTGAACTCGTGAATTACCCAAAATACGCGGTGGGTTACGACCGATTTGTTTACGCATCGGCTCTACAAATGTGATCCTTTAGGATGATACGCCGAGGCTCGTATTTCAATATTCAGATCGGTTTGCAGCCTTAGACCTGTAGACGTGTACTTTATGTGCCCATCTCCCCTCGCCTTAGACCGTTTTTCGCTCTGCGTTTGTGGGGTGGGCATATTAATACTAAGTACACCATTCGAGCTGTCTCTCTCTCCCCGTGTCTCCATGAAAGTGCTAGTCACGGCATTAAAGTCTCCGAGAGAGAGAGCGTTGTTAGCATTCTGCTTATATTTATGTCAACTATAATGGCTCGTTCTTGGCAGACGTGCGCGAACACAGAGATTTAATGCTTCAGCATCTCGCTCGTTTAAGTCATCAGGTCAGCTGGGAAAAGAGCAACTTTGCCCCGTGCAGAGGATCCTTTTCTCAGTATGGAAATAGACTCGGTCGATTTATTGGCGTCTTTTACAAGAGTGCGCAACCAGTCAGTTCTGACTTGCCTCGGTTTAATTCGAGGGAAGTACGCGGTCCCTCTGAAACAATTTCAGAAGCTCCTAGAAATATGACAGCATGCTGCGGCTGTGACACTGCTCGAGTTGCTTCATATGAGACCGCTTCAGCATTGGTTTTACGATCGAGTCTCGAGGAGAGCGTGGCGCAACGGCATACACTGTGTAACCATTACACCTGCGTGTCATTTCAATTTTACCCCGTGGCAGACCCAGCATTTCTGATAGCAAGATATGCCCCTGAGTCGGGTCTCCTGGCATTCTGTAGCACATACGATGCCCCCAGCACGGGATGAGCAGCCACGTATGACGGGCTTGCAGTCTCAGGGGTGTGCCTAGCACCCCAACTGCCGCGAGCGGTGCGCTGTATATCTCGGACTTGTACGCTCCGCTATGGAGATGCGAGGGAAGGATGTATTAGCCGACACCGACATCATTGCGACTGTTGCGTTATTTACCGTTAAGGCGGTTTTTGCGCTCTCGTCACCTGTCGCATCTCGCTCGTCATCTCCTCCTTTGGAGTCAGAAGCATCTGAGGTCCCTTCGTGCCATTTACATCCCGGGTTCGCTCAATACAGCGGCTGACGCGCTTTCCCGAGCTGCGCGCACCGGCGAATGGCGACTCCACCCCCAGACGGTTCAGCTAATTTGGAAGAAGTTCGGTCGTGCGCAGATATATCTATTTGCGTCACCGGACGATACCCACTGTCGCCTGTTTTATTCATTAACCGAGGGCAGCCTCGGCGTGGATGCGTTGGCACACAGCTGGCCGCGGGGGACGCGCAAATACGCATTCACTCCAGTGAGCTTAATCGCACAGACATTGTGCAAAGTCAGGCAGGACGAGTAGAGCCTTTTATTAGTCGCCCCGTACTGGACGACCAGGAATTGGTTTTCAGAGTTAATGCTCCTCGCGACAGCCCCTCCCTGGCGAATTCCCCGGAGGAAGGACTTTCTTTCTCAAGGAAGGGGCACATTATGGCACCCGCGCCCCGACCTGTGGGATTTCCATGTATGGTCGTTGAGTGCGCGCAAGGTTGAGGTGATTTATCGCAAGCGGTATCTAACACCATCGACGCGGTACGAGCACCGTTCACAAGACGGGCTTACGCGCTTAAATGAAACCCTTTTCGTCACCTGGTGCTCTTCGCAACGCGAGGACCCCAGAGAATGCTTTACATTGTGCTTTTATATAACTTCAACATAGGTTAGATGGTAGGCTGTCACCCTCCACTATTAAAGTTGATATCGCCGCTATTTCTGCTCATCACTTACTTATTAACGGCAGATAAGTTGGCCAGCATGATTTGGTTATTAGATTTTAAGAGGCGCTCGCAGGCTAAACCCCTCGCGCCCTCCCTCTATTCCTCCTGAGACCTGTCAATGGTGCTGAAGCCCTACTACAGGTTCCGCGTTCGAGCCTTTGCAGTCTGCGAGTCTGAAGTTTTTGTCAATGAAAACTCTGACCCTGCTAGCATTGGTCTCCGTGAAGAGAGTAAGGAATTTACATGCATTCTCTGACATTTCGTGCCTTCAGTTTGGTCCTGCTGTCTCACTGAGACCCAGACCAGGCTACGTGCCCAAAGTTCCCACCACTCCCTTCAGAGATAAGGTGGTGAGCTTGCAAGCGCTGCCCCCCGGAGGAGGGCAGACCCAACCATGGCTTTATTATGCCCCGTACGAGCGTTACGCATCTACGTGGATCGCACACAAAGCCTCAGGACCTCAGATCAGCTCTTTGTTTGTTATGGTGGTCAGCAGAGAGGGAAAGCTGTCACTAAGCAGAGGATGTCTCATTGGATAGTTGATACTATCGCCCTTGCTTATAATCTGCAGGGCATTCCTTGTCCATTTAATTTGAGAGCTCACTCTACTAGAAGTGTTGCCTCATTTTGGGCATTCGCTCGTGGTTCCTCGCTAACAGACATCTGCAGAGCTGCTGGTTGGGCGACACCTAATACGTTCATTAGACTTTACAGTGTTCGTGTCGAGCCTGTCTCCTCTCGTGTACTTTCCTCGTTAGGGGAAGCACAGAGAACAGGCTCGCAGGTCGGCTTGCAGCCTCCGACTGCTGCTCCAAACTGAGCTCAGTATGGAAGGCCATCGAGGCAAAAACGCGTAATAATTTGTTTTGCCTTCCTCAGCTGCCTTGGCAGCCTGATGTTGCGGAGCATCCGCTGCCAGCCTCTCACTAGCTGTATCCTCGCGAACCTGTGTTTGGCTCGGGCATCCACATTGCGTCCCACCGGGTTCCTTTGTGAGTATTTTTCCGTGGGGTTAATCCTACTAGCCCACGTTTCCCTCAGCAGAGCACTGCTTTGCTTACACAGCCACGGCTGTCATTTATACCTCAACTACGGTTGACTTTCGCCCACCAATAGCCCTTAACGGGGCGGTGGCTTCCGCAGCGTCCCTATACCGCTCAGATAGGGCGCTTCCCAGTCGCTGGCACTACTGTGGGGTTAAAGGAACATCTAGTGCCCGGCCTTCTGCCTTAAAACCTAATTCTCCTTATCCTTAAGTGGAACCGGAGGGCTTTACGCAGACACTGGAAGAGGTCAGCCCTCAGTGGCGTTTTGGTAGGGATTCCCAATTCGTCGGTCACGACGTGACGTCGTAGTGACCGACTGAAAGGGAACGTCTCGGTTACGTGTGTAACCCTCGTTCCCTGAAGGAGGGAACGGAGACGTCACGTCCCGTCGCCACAGGGCTGCTCCCTGCTGTTTATCGGCCGGTCACACTTTCTCAGCGAAAAAGAAGCTGATTTCTATATTTGCACCTGTGGCTTATATACGCACCTGGCGGGGCGGCGCCAGCATTATGCAAATATCTCAATGCCAAGTTCATTGGCGTTTTAGTAGTATTCGAAGCAGATTGGTCTCTCTAAGCGAGTTCCCAATTCGTCGGTCACGACGTGACGTCTCCGTTCCCTCCTTCAGGGAACGAGGGTTACATACGTAACCGAGATGTTTTAAAGGGTTAGTTCACCCCAAAATTACAATTTGATGATGTAACCACAAAAAAAACATGGTTACTACAGTTTTAGCACTGTAAAACCATGGTTAATTTTTGTAAGAGTCATTACCACACACCCATTACGGCATTGTCCCTGTCTTTTGATCACACAGGGCATGTTCCAGGATTGATACCAGCAATGTTACCAGATCCTTATCTCGGGATCCATCCAGGGATGTGTTTGCGTTTACACAGGAGGCACTCTGGCAACTTTCTGGGATCAATGTGTTGTATTAAAGGGTTGGATACACTTATCTGAAGACCCTAACATCAAGTACATTTTAGTACAGCAGATCTATGTAGTGAATAGATGTTGATAAAAAGACAAGCTGCAAAGATTTATTAAAGAACCTTTACTTTGAGGTATGTATTTAGTTGGTGTGAGGTTTGGCCCATTTAAGCATGCAGAACATCAATGGATAAAAGTCTGTTTTAAGAACAGGGCAGACTGTTCCTCTTAATACTGTGAAAGAAAAAAGAGAGGGACGCAGTTGTCAGAATCCATTAATTGTAATGCAACAAGCTGTCTCTCAGCCGCATGACCACATCTCTGAATGCTGTCTGGCTGCCGTTCAAGAACAACAATTGTGTAGCAACATTCCTCAGTGACTTCTGCTAAACCTGGAGAAGTTTTTTTGCCTCATTCATTCACTCTCTCTATCAGATGTTACTGTGCCCTCCGAGACCAAATTATGATCCTCCTTACAAACCAGTACATTCTCATAAATCTCTTAGCTAAAGAGCCACGGCGAATCACTGTTTGGCTGAGCTGCTGTACGGCTCTGTTTGTTTTTCTACTGCGTTAGCTTCGATCTCCACGGCAGATCATTTGTGAGCTGATTTATTTGGCGGACATGTGCGCTGGGACTCTATAAGTTTGTAGTGGTGATTTCCTAACAGGATGTTCATCTGTTTCTTTCCTCTGTGTAGAAACTGTTAATCTAAGAAATATCTCACCAGGTGGCCAATGAACACACTTTCCAACAGCCACCGTTTCCAATGGATTACTTCATATAGTGGAGCATGCAAGAGTGTTAAAGATATTAGCCCGTTAAGGCCGTGATTTTTGAAAAGCCTCTTACTGTACAAACACTTGATGAGTAAGATATACATATAAATTAACCATAGGGGGGTTCATTCATATGAAGTAAAAATATAAATTTATAAAATAAGTATTTATATGAAATAGATTACTTACAGTTTGTGCACAGCCTAAACTTGCATGTCCTTTTATTGGGCAAAGCCAGTCTTGTTGCAACTTGCTCTGAAAACAGTTGTACGTAAAATGAAATGTACTCAACAAATACACGAGTCAGCAATTGGGAAACTATTGGAATTCCATGCAAAGAGCACGACTGACATCACAATTGTATTGTTATTACAGTCGTTTTGTTAATGTTGTCATTTTTGAGCCTGAACCTTTTGAAAAATTGTCTGGGTCTAAATGAGTAAATGATGGCAGAATTTTTATTTCAGGTTGAAATTTCCTGTAATGCATTTTTAGTGTAATTTATCCTTACTAAACGGAATGCATGGCTTAGGGTTTATTCATCTACTAAAAAAGCAAAGCTTGAACATGTCAAAACCACCCATACATAAGCTCCAGACATTTTCCATTTTCCACCCTCAGGTGACCCACAGCAGCACTTAGTAAATCAACAATTCCCTAAAGAGAGCAGCGTTTAGCCTTCTTGCCAAAGAGTAGACTCTCCAAAGGATACTTTATCTGTTCTTGTGGGCTGTCCAGACTCAGAGCGCTAAATGTATCCGCTCGAATGATGCCAGGAATCCTGTGAAATCAGGGATGTCTGAAATGACAATCTAACATTCACTAAAAGTGTGTGACAAATGAAGTCTGTTGTGGCAAGAAAAGAGATTCTGTCAAACATCCATAATTCACATTTGTTTTCAATCGTGTTGTTCTCAATTTTCTATGTGGAGTGCATTAATGTTTTGTCTTATTAAACTGTAAAAAAGTATATTGTGGTGCTGCTGTTTCAACTTAATTTTTCTTAAGTTAACACAACTTGGAATTTCTGAATTTATTTAAACTTAAAATCTTTAAAAAAAAATGTTTACTGTCCCATCTACACAAAGAAAAATAGTTTTCATTAACTTTCAAATTTTTTCATCCAAATAAAAAATTGGGTAATAGTTCTCAACAATTATTACAAAGAAATGAAAAGCATCATGCTGTAATGCATGCTGGGTATCAACAAATTACAAATTACATCCAGGATTCCCAGCATGCACTGCGGTATGAATAAATTAAAATTTTTACTATTTGACTAGTCTGATTCTTGCTGTTTGTGTGTCTAAGGCAGAATGGTTTCTTAATTATGTGCAAATTGTCTTAAAGTCAGAATTTTAAACTGCTATGAGAGTGCTATATCTCCTACTGTAGTATCACGTCACATCATAACAGAAAAAATATACTTTTGGTTGATCAAATAGTAAATACATTTATCAGCTAGATGATGATGATGATCTTAAGCATCAGATTCTAACCACCACTATGATTATAAGATTATTGAATGCATTTTGAAAATAATAAAATGTAACATTCCTCTAACATTCACACAACCAACAAACGTTCTTTAAATATAAAAAAAAACGTGGACTAGAATTACAATTAGTGGATTTTCTTCAACAAGAAAAATAGGGTTTTTATAGACGTAGAAAATATTGTTTAGGTCAAGTTGTTTGTTTCTTTATTACCCTATTTTTATTTGGATAAACTTTTTTTGTTGTTGTTGTGTAGATGGGACAGTAAAACCTTAAGATTTTAAGTTGAAATGAACAAATTCAGAAATTGCAATATAAGTTGAAACAGCAGCACCACAACATACTTTGTACGGTGCAGTATCTTACAATCTCAATAGTTAGACCTGGAAAATTATTTATTATCAAAAAGAATTGTAAAAACACAAGCAATGACAAGAATAGTTTTGCCAAATTTCTCTTGGTTAATACTTGTGTAGATATCTCTAATGTAATATATGCATGAATGTGAAGTTGATTCTGAATGTACTTTTTAGCTGCATTTAGTGTGTAACATTGCTGTTTGAACATAAACAACATCTGCAAAGTTACAATGCTCAAAGTTCAATGCAACGGGAGATATTTGCTTTCACAGAAATCACTTCTTAAAAACTACAACGAATGGTTGGATTGCCTAAAACTTCGTTCTTGGTTAGTGACGTCACAAAACCCATAACTTACATAAACCCTGCACCCTGGAACATGAAGCAAAGGTGGCTTTTCGAAACAGCCAATTACAACACACTGGGACAGCTAACCAATCTGAGCATATTGAGTATGCAGGAGTGCGTTTCTCAAAAGCATCATTAGCCAACTATGGTCGCAAGTTCTGTCGTTTCAGCATAGTTCAACTATTCAGGTGTGTCCCGAAACCATCGTTCCAGCGAACATTCGCAAACTGCATCGCAAACTTGTGTGATTGTAACTACAGCTGTTGAGCTGTGGTTAGAAGCATAGTTCCTTGTTATTATGACATGTACACGGCATTAATCATGCTTTTGAACAAAATAAGCAAAAAACATGCAGTGCATTCTATATCCATCATTCTAGATACAAGCAAATTCCATTTCATGTCAATTAGTTTGTAAACAGAATTGAAGCGCTTTTCTGAAAAGTGCGCATGCGTGCATTAAGTGATCACATTAAATCGTTCTGAAACAAATTAATTAGTAGGCCTACCCCACGTGACATCATCAACTATATTTTTAAACCAACATTCTTCAAACGACGAATGTGCGATAAAGTTACTTTGTTTTCAGGAAATGGTCCTGAGTAGGTAGTTAGTTTCGCCAACTATGGATCATACTATGGTGTTTCAACAGCGAGTTACGTCATTGTTCAGCAAAAATGCACTCCAGCCCGTTTTAATGAAGATGGAAACAGCTGTGCCGAATAAAGGTAATATATATGAAAAAATATATATTTTTATTTAACAAAGCATAAACATGTTACCCCATAATTACATTCAACCCCCCCCCCCAAAAGGGAACATTTTACAAGACTTTTTTAAAGATATAAAATAAATATTTAGTGTCCCCAGAGTACAAATGTGAAGTTTTATCTCAAAATACCATATAGATAATTAATTATATAAAGTTTAAAATCACTTTGTAGATGTGTGCAAAAATGTGCCATTTTGTTTGTGTCCTTTAAAATGCAAATGAGTTGATCTCTGCACTAAATGGCAGTGGCGTGGCTGGATAGTGCATATTAAGAGGCGATATTACCCCCTTCTGACATCACAAGGGGAGCCAAATTTCAATTACCTATTTTTCACATGCTTGCAGAGAATGGTTTACCACAACTAAGTTACTGGGTTGTTCTTATTCACATTTTCTAGGTTTATGGAAGCATTGGGGACCCAGTTATAACACTTAAACATGGAAAAGTCAGATTTTCATGGTATGTCCCGTTTACAGCCATAACATGCCCATCAATAAATATGCTTGTCTATACCAATAACTGTCTTTAAATACTGTGTATAAACTCACTGTTACTTTGGTATTACTACTGTATGATATTTTATTATTATTCACATCAAAGTGATCAGTCCCCATGACCAATCATACAGCTCAATTTTGACTAAAATCACTTAATGCATAGCGACAATATGAAACACTATCTGTTTACATTCTTTGCCATACTGTATTGCCTCGTCATCGCATCTTTGTTTAAGAAAAAATTTGATTTAGCAACTTCAATGTCTATTGTAAAAACACTAATTACAGAATGAGGTTCAAGTAAAGTAATTCAGATAAAAGCTTCATCATCCATCCAGCAATCTATCCAAATATCATCCATCTGAATATCCATCATTCATCTACACATCCATATATTCAGTCATTCAATCATCCATCCATCCAGAACAACTTACATTTTCATAAAGGTTTTCCGGAGTGCCTAATAGAAGATGACATTATAATAAAGCAGTTTTAATTTATGACAGGTGGGTTAGTCTTCTGTTATTAGAGAAAGAGAGGATGAAATGTAAAAAGAGAGACCAGGCCGGGCAACCCAGTAGAACATGATGTGATTGAAGAACTTTTTAATCTGGTCCTCTGACCCCCTTCCCTCTCAAAACCAAACAGACCAGTCAGAACCAGGTCAGAGGTCACCACGGTCCCACCTGGTAAGCCACAGGCACTGGCGCTAACACAAATACTGATATAATCACTTTATCTGGCTCACCCATGTTTTCCTCCAAGATGTAATTGGAGCAGAGTGTGTTTTGCTATCATGTGTCACTTTCTGATTGGATGCCTGTGGTGAGGTCACTGCCATTGATCCCACTGTAAAAGCGGACATGGGAAGAGACGAAGGCAGAGAAACCGAGACTCGCATAGAGCTGTCCGTCACTGCTCTTTGAGTGCAGGAAATGAGAAAAGAGAGAAAAAAAGAAGAGAAGAAGGAATTCATAACATGGGCATCATTCCCTCTGAGGATAATTGGCGGCACTACATGAAGGAGATTTCAATCCAAATAAACATGGTGTCCCAAAGGCCTTTCAGAGGGCACTTAACCTTGAGATCCTCTCCTTTTTTTGTATGACTGGCTCTTCTCCTTCTTATAATCAGTACTATTAACTGATGTCATTTTTTAATCTACAATATAAGTAACCATTATAAATATTAATCAAATAAGCAATAACTTTGGTAAAAAAGATTTGAGAGGAACTCATTTTACCATATTTCCCTTATATGTCTTTCCACTTTATTTTTTTTTAATACATCTGTTTCCTACTGCCTCGCTGTCTTCTTTCACGTCTTTGTTTCTTACAGCCCGTCTTTGACACTCATTCTAAGCCTTCTCGTCTGACCTAAATGGGCTTCTTTGTGCAGTAATTGGTGCCATTTGGTCACCTTGAAACTCCTGTGGTGTCACATTGAAGCTTAATTCCCAACTACTTCTCACTAACCACCTCTTTTATCTTCGCCTTGTCTTCAAAGACACCCCCATCATCCCACCGTGCTGGTCTGCTTCTCTTCATGTTCTGCGATTCATTCGGTGGAATTTTAACAAAAACAGTGTTGGACAAAGTTAAGAAAGTTTTCTCTCTTTCTCTGGCTTACATCAGGGAACTATAAACATTAAGTGCTTTGGTCATTTAAGAACCGAATCCCACTAACCCGCAGCCTGATTATATCTGTGTTTTAAACTCGTATATCAGACCCTATGAGCTGCAGGAACTTTCAAATGTCAAATTTGTGTGTGTCAGAGGAAAGAAAGTTTACAGTATCCTAGACTCTTTGAGGAAAGACACACAGATGTCCCACTATTAAAATCTTTCACAAAGAATAAAGTGAGATTCTCAATCCCACATGCATTTTGATTGTGGGATTGAGGACTTAATCCCATTTTTTATTGTTTAGTATTATATATTTCCCTATTAAAGGTTTGATGTGTTTAGGGTCATAGCCCCTTGTTATGTGGCAAAAAAACTTGGTGCACATACTGCACATACAGTACATGTCACTGTAAAAAATGATTCAGTGGCTTGAATGTGTCACGGAGTGACTTAAGCCAGCAGAACCAAAATGGCAAAAATAGTTCTGCCCGGACCTTTTTCACTGTAACACCAGGCCGGTTCCGGCCAACTCCGGGCAAACAAATGGAGCTATGGGGATCAGGTGTGCTTAATAAATGTGGCGATTGGTGATTGGGCATTGTAAGGAAGAGGAGGCACATAAATAGGGCAGCAGGAAATCAAAAGAGGGAAGTTTATTCCAGCGCTGTGGGTGAGACGGAAGTGTTTGGTGTGTTGGAGAGACGTGTTGAGGTGGATATTGCCGACTGGGTGAAGTTAAAGCAGAGGATTAGTGGTGGGCAGAGCGAGGCTTCGTGAAACACTGAAACAGTTGAATCAATTGTGCCGTATGTTTCGAGGCTTCGAAACATCAATCCGAAACCGCCTCCACAGTGACAGTTTGCATGTCTTTACATGAAGCAGCCTTGACAAGATTTTAGACGAGCGCTAACAAATTGTATCTCACATGTTGTTTGATTGACACACAAGTGATAGAATGGGAGAGTGGATATTGCTCTCGACTCTCATGTATAGATCTTAGGATCGAACCCGGGAAATGCATGCGCTACGTCATCATAATAAAATACTTCTGTTGTTGTTGTTGTTGTTGTTTTAACATCTGTTTGACAACTACATGAGCTTTTAGGCTCACAATTGTCGATAATTATAGGCTATTCGGGTCTATTTAATAAAAAAAAAATGGAATAGAGATATACCAAAAAAAAAGTAAGAGATTCATAAAATATATCAAGCCATAATATGCCACCTTGTTTACATATAAAGATCTATATTCAAATATATAAATTGTTCTGTGTTTTTAAACTCAACCAGCTTCTTTTTTACATAAAATTTCTCCAGCCTTTGAAAAAATTCTCCCACAAGGGACACTTGTTGCTGACATGCATTTTTTGTAAGTAGCCTAACTGTTACATACAAATGAGAAAAAACGACTTATTTTCAGTAATTATTAATAGTATTTGATCTTGACAAAAACGCATATGAGGTATTGTCAGATTTGTTTCCTACCCTGCCAGTTTAAGATTCGACACAGATTCGACAGGTACGCCACCTTTCGAAACACTTGTGAAATGCACCACTTCGTTTAGCCATAGTCACGTGACTTTGGTGTTTCGAATCACTTTATCACGTGACATGGGTGTTCCGAATCACATTTCGGAGCAGTGTTTCAAAACATCTAAGCTTCGAGATCTCGACACAGTGTCAAAACGTAGGTTTTGCGGGAGCCATCCCTACAGAGGATTGGGCTAAAGAAAAACGGAGTTAAGTGTTGAAACATTCCCTTTGAAGTATTTGTGTTGACATGTGCTATTTACCTTGAAAAGTGTGTGTACACTGAGACATCACCGGAAACGCGTTGAGAAGAGGAAGGAATGGAGAAACTGTTGTACTATCGACCTTGGGACATCTGGAAGAGAGGGGGAGGTATTCAGTGTCAACAATACTGTGAGTTACGTTGGAATTGTTGTCTTGCCAGTGACATCTTCCTTTCAGCTGTCTCTTGATTTTAATGTTGTACCACAGGCATGGAAGGAAAGTACCATCATTCCGTTACCGAAAAAAGGGCATGCTAAAGCGCTTGAGGACTATGGACCAGTGGCTTTGACATCAGTGCTCAGCAAATGCATGGAGAGAGTAGTTTGTCAGCAGCTCTCCCAGGCAATTGCCGACAAACTTGACCCTCTACAATTTGCTTATAGGGCTGGGCGCGGAGTAGAAGATGCCACCCTCACTTTGCTGGATAGGGCAGTAAAGCATTTGGACATGACAAACTCGTACATTAGGATTTTATTTATGGACTTTTCATCTGCTTTTAATACAGTAAATATAAATACACTTTTAAGGCGTTTAGAGGAGCTTCATGTACATCAAACCCTTGTTTTATGGATTAATAATTTTTTATTAGTCCCCAACATGTGATAGTAAATGGTAAAAAATCAGAACGTAGTTTTAAAATCTAGTCAACCACAGGGATGTGTTTTATCCCCGATTCTTTTTTCCATCTATACAAATGAGATCACCTGTAATAATGAGAATCTGATGCTGATAAAATATGCAGATGATATGGCACTGTTGGGATGTTTGAAAGATACTCAATCACTGGATATTTATTTTGATTTTGTCAATTTTATCACAGCTTGGACAAAGGATAGCTTTCTCCAGCTTAATATTAACAAAACCAAAGAAATGTGTTTTCCGGGGGAATTAATGCACAATCACCTTTTAAACCTTTGATAATTAATGGAGACGAAGTCGAGCAGGTGGGATCCTTTAAATATCTGGGTACAGAGATTGACTCCCAGTTTAAATTTGACAAGCACTCTGACAATGTCTTTAAGCAGGCCTATCAACGTCTAGGCTTATTGAGGAAATTGAATAGTTTTAACGTTGAAAAAGATATTCTGATGGTGGTGTATAAATCTCTTATCGAATCTGTGCTTACTTTCAACATTGTATCCTGGCACAATTCTCTCACTGTTAAATGTAAAAATAGACTTTCTAGGATTATAAATATAGCAGGTGAAATTATTGGTGTGAAACAGGTAATCCTGTCTGATCTTTACATTATGGCAGTAAAAAAGTAAAAATATATTTTTTTTAATTGTGTACTTTGTCTATTATATTGTTAGTTTGTTTGAGCCTCTTGTCTAAAGTCAATTTTCTACCCCTGTGGGGATAGACAACAAAGTTTATTTATTTTTATTTTTTTAAATTTTGAATCTTTGCTAATACTGTATCCCAGTTCGATCAGTGTGTGAGCGGCCCCACCCGTGACAAGATCGGTGGGTAAGCTGGAATTTGCAGAGAAGAGGAAGGAGTGGGTTTTGAAGATCGTGGTCTCGACGTTCTCATATGGTCATCCTTTTCACCAGCCTTTCAACTATTCAGGACAATAGCCTCGGCCCAATGTGGCGATTCTGGCCTTAATTCACCATGAGTGTGTGGAGTGCAGTGGGTGAGTCTTTTGACGTGTGTACACCGGAGAAATTGTAGTGTTGTGCTGTGTCAGTGTTGTCAGACATCACTCCCTAGGCCGAAACAGGAGCCCTGTCATAGAAGAGTGGAGTGGTGACGTGGGGCGGCTGTCTTCTATATATATACACCTGACTGCGACTCATTAACCCCTTTCCCCTGCCTGGTGGTGGTGTGGCAACTGTATGAAGTAAGAATTTGCTGTGAATACTTTGTGGAGTAACGACGGAGGGAAAACTTGAATTGGCTGCTGCGTGGAAAAAGCATATGTGCTGTCTCTGTGTATGATTATACATCTGTGAGTGTTTTCAGATGCCCGCCCCTGTCTAGATCTCTTGTCCCGCTGTGTGAAAGAGAGGAGAGGGAAGCAATTGGCCCACTCAAGCAGTACATCACATGGTGTGGCGTCTTACCTCAATCTACCCACCTTTGTGATACCATCTGTGGGTGTGTTAGGCCCAACGTGCAGCAGTCTCGACCTGTGCCTCCATCTGCCTCTCTGTCTGAAGCCAAGAGGTGTTGTATCTCCCCTTGAATGTCCATTGAAGTATCATACTGTCAAAGAAAGTCTGTGTGTTCTCTGCTGTCGATCTGTAGGTCTGAGCCAAGGGCTCTGTGTCGTCGTGGGACTGTTCCACTATTTGTTGGAAGTCATCGTTAAAGTGTTCCCTAGGAATCTGTCCCAGTGAGGAAGGCTAGAAGTTGTTGTGTGCATATACGTCCTCTCCAGCCACCTGAGCCTCGAAGAGCTAAAGCCCGACGTCTGCCTATCCACGGGCTGGTGAGTTAAATCCATTCAAAGCCAAGAGCCCAGTGTACCTACTTGTATACTCACCTGTACGCCCAAAGCCAAGAGCCCAGTGTACCTCCCTGTATACCCTCTTGTACGCCCAAAGCCAAGAGCCCAGTGTACCCCCCCCTGTATACTCACCTGTATGCCCAAAGCTAAGAGCCCACTGTACCTACCTGTATACCCCTCTGTACGCCCAAAGCTAAGAGCCCAGTGTACCTACCTGTATACTCACCTGTATGCCCAAAGCTAAGAGCCCAGTGTACCGTCTTGTATACTTACCTGTGCGTCCAAAGCCAAGAGTCCAGTGTACCTCCCTCAGAGGTGGGTAGTAACGAATTACATTTACTTCGTTAGATTTACTTGAGTACATTTTTTGGGTAACTAGTACTTTTAGAGTAAATTTAAGGATGGGTACTTTTTACTCTTACTCAAGTACATTTCTAGTAAAAAAACTTTACTTTTACTTCGCTACATTTGGCGGCGTTACTGCGCTACTGCCAAATGGTAATAATTAATGAATATGTGACCCGTCACGGAAACCAGGGACACAAGTCGGCAGCACAAGTTTCGAGAAAATGAGAAACAAAGTTTTTTTTTTCAAAATTTGTGATTTTCGTTTGATTGCAGAATCTGTTAGTTGAGATCACGAAGAAGCCTCTCCATGTTTGAGATAGCAGTTTATGTATATTTAAAAGCGTACATTTTGCGGTTAAAATAGGCTTGTTTTCCGGAGATTCTAGCGTGCAGCGGGGGGCGTCATTGTCTGTGTGTATATTTACATACTGTATAAGCTTGTGTTTTCGCCTCCGCCCCCAAAGGGAACAGCGTGACTACTGAATAAGGATAGTTCGCCCAGAACTGAAAATAATGTCATTAATGACTTACCATTATGTCTTTCTAAACTCGGAAGACCTCCGTTCATCTTCGGAACACAGTTTAAGATGTTTTAACATTAGATTTAGTCCGAGAGCTTTCTGTCTCCTCCATTGAAAATCTATGTACGGTTTCCATGTCCAGAAAGGTAATAAAAACATTATCAAAGTAGTCCATGTGACATCAGTGGGTCAGTAAAATTGTGTTGATGCATCGAAAATACAGTTTGGTCCAAAAATAGCAAGAATTACGACTTTATTCAGCATTGTCTTCTCTTCCGGCTCGAGCGTGAAGTCACGTGACTGTAGTGACGTGGCTGCTCTGTCCCTTAAGACATGTTTGCTGAGTTTTATTTTTTTTTCCAAACTTATAGCGTGCGTCTCCCCAGACTGTAAATGAAGCTCGGGCGCACAAAACAAAAGAAATATAAAAGAAGCTGGGGCGGAACAAATAACAGTCAACCGCATATACGTCAGCCGTGTCACTGACTTTATGGGGCGCCGCAGTCGGATGACGTCAAAGTACCGCGAGAGCTCTTTAAGAAATCTTACGGAGTAGTTTAATTTCGACTCGCTCTCGCGGTACTCTGACGTCATCGGACTGCGGCGCCCCATAAAGTCAGTGATGCGGCTGACTGTTATTTGTCCAAACACACAGAAGTTACACAGAGATCGTTGTATTCTTTATATAATTGGCTACATGTTTTGTCTATCAATATTTTCCATGAAGTCATTGTCTGATGGAGGAACGAGCGAGCGATTGGTAACATCTCTTAAGGACTTCACGTTTTCGACGGTGCTGTTTTTGGATTATCTATTTTAAATACAAACTTTGAAGGCGGGTTCATGTGTTTAACGGAACGTAAATACCGGAGTGTAATCTGATATACCCTTACATGTTACGATGTAAAGAGTCCTCAGATTGTATATTATATTGTATTACCAGAAGTTCATGCGAAATAGACTATATATCTATATTTCACGGATTATACGCATTTGTGGACAAAAATCATTGGATGATTCACACATCTGAAACAGACTGGATTCGACTTGTGATCCCCGCAAAGGTAACGTTAAAAGTCCTGTTTATTTTTGCATTTTGTCATTCGGACTTCTGTAATAAAATACTACATATGATGGTAGAACCTCTGTATCTCAAAACGGCTTTACAGGGGGTATGGCTTAGCTAAATGAGATGTAAATGAGCCCTATTGTCTCTCCAGCCAGGGAAAAGGGAAAGTGTTAACTTTTTTCTTTCTTAAATTTCTCAGCATTCTCTTTCTTGAATGTGTTACATTCAAATGGCCACAACTTCTCCAAATCTTATCAGATTTCCATGTGTTACACATCGTTGGAAAGCTTAGAATCTGCACTTTCAGAATCTATGAATAACTCAAAATGCCCCAGATCCGACTTGTGTCCCTACTTTCCGTGACTGGTCACATATATATATTTTTTAAAGTTTATAAGGCGTGTTCGAAAGTTTCGCGAGACAGGCTGCGTCACCCTTTAGCGCGCGGTCATTAGTGCGCGCGACCGCGCGTAGATGATAGGAGAAGCAAATGAGGGCGTGTGTGCATTGTGCGAGATATCGGAGCCAGATCATGCGTGGTGGCTTCAAGTTCGGTCTATGTTTTCACTCCAAGAGGTCAAAAAGAATAGTTTCATAATGCGATGCATGCTTTGTTCAATAAACGAGCTGACATCTCAGCGTACAGGAATTCAAGATCCAACCTGAAGTGGTAAGTTTCATGTCTATTTTGAACACTATTAATGGTCATTTCACACACTGTCCGAGTTTTTTTGCTATATGCACTCTTGTGCAAGCGATGACAAAACCTAGTGTAAGTTAAACCATACAAACAGCACGTTCACATCGGCACATTTCCATATCATTTTCCCACAACTAAACAAACTGAACAGCATAATGTAATGACGTCTTGCATTTATACACAAATCCGGACACCTCACTAATGTGTAGAAAATACATTCAAATAAAAACGGGATTGTATTTTATTTAAATCCTTCCTAAAGGTTGAATGGATGAATAAAAATAAAGATTTGACAGAATAAAGTTTAATTTTAACATGTATTATATATTATAATAAATGTAGAGTTGATTTGCACAAACAGATAAGTTCCATATGAAATTCTAAAATGATCATTTTTATTAAGCTTCTTTTTCTGTTCAGTAATTGCACTTTAATGGCAATGAAAATAACCTATTTATATAAAAACATGATAACAAACAGACACACGCGTTCTTTTTTGTTTACTGTTTGCATGTTTAAAGGCAGATGCTGAAGTTTGTGTTGTGAAGGTGAAAATAAAGACAGTTAACTGTCAGAAAAACATCTGTGTGTGTTTGAGAATTTTTTTTAAATGACACGTTTCGTGATGTTAATGTATCCATTGCAGGACTGAGATAGGCTGCTTTACTTGTATATAAGCAGAACAATGAGACTTTTAAGGAGAGGTTTGTGAAAACCCTCCAAGTAGTCTGAAAGTCAGTGCTTTTGCACTACTTGTCTATCAGATCGGAAGTAACGAGTAACTAACTACTTGAGTAGTTTTTTCATCTAATACAAAAAAGGACTCAAGTAAAAGTAAAAGTATCAATCTAATTATTTACTTGAGTAAGAGTAAAAAAGTATAAGTACTTGTACTTTTACTTGAGTACAGATTTTGGGTACTCTACCCACCTCTGACCTCCCTGTATACTCACCTGCCAAGCGCCTAGTGTGTTTCCTTGTACACCAACCTGTATGCCTCCAAAGTTCCAAATGTAGTGTACTTTCCGTATATCTTCTAGACGTCTACAGTTTCGAGCCCAGGTACGCATCTGTATACCCTCTGGACGCCCAAGGCCCCCAGCCTAGTGTACTTACCGAATACCTTCTGGATGTCCCCAGCTCCAAGCCTAGGCCCGCACCCGTATACCTTCTAGACGCCCGCGCTGCAAGTCCAGCGTACTACCCTACATGCCTAAGGTTGCCAGTTAAGGTACTTACCTATCTACTCACCAGTGTACTTACCTGTAATTGCTCTTACGTCCAAGGAGGGAGGTTGGAGTGTCCATCTGGAAGAAACAAGGGGCGAAAGCTGAGAATACTCACTTGCAATTCACATGTGGATAAAGAGAGGAAGTTGGGAAGACCTAACTGTAAATCCCCGTGAGAGTCAGAAGCGACTTGGATTGAAAGTTCTCCAGTCCCAGAGAGCTTGGCCATTTTAAAGTATCCCTTTTCCCCTCCCCTCTACCCTTTTTTAATAAATAAATATAGTTTTATCTTACTTACTCTCGTCCGTCTGGTCATTGGGGTGTTTTTGGGACCTACTCGGGGTGGAAACTGAGGGAGGAGCGAGACTCACGATAGTGGTGGTCCGCTTCGACCTGTGACAGATGTATGTATCACTCAAATAAAAGATTAAGTTAAAAAAAAGATTATGTAACTTAATAAAACCTCTTTATGTCACTTGAAAAAACTAAAATAAATGACTCAAAATTTTAACAGATATTTCTGGGTAAAATGTATATATATTATTAAGGTGTATACATCAAATAAAATAATTATTTAACTCACGCTGCATTGCCGAAGCTATGCTATAGGAACGATGTACCAAAATACCATACTACCAAACAGGGGCGTTGCCAGTATTGGGCCAGGGCGGCACTGGCCCGCCCACATAACTCCCTGGCCCGTCCAGGCAAGTTTAATCAAAATACATTTTTAGTTTATTTTTATTATTCAAATGTATTTAAGAATTTATTTATATAAACCTGATTTATTGTTGACTGGTGTGTGTTTAATTTGCTTTCTAAATAAAATTGAATTTATTTTGTTTTTGTTTGCAATTTGTAGGAAGCCTCCGGAACGTGCTTGGTTGCTAGGGGTTCTGACAGATAGACTCTGTGGGGAGCCGCGGGCTCTGGCAGGCAGCCAGCTAGCTAACTTTGCTAACTGCTTTTTTAGCTTATATTAACATCGCCACAATAATGGCTAAAGTTTCTTTAATGTGTTATTTAAAAAAGCAAGTGTTGAGGAAGAAGATACGCCACTGCCTTCATCTCAGTTCTTCAGACTCATTAACCCACAAGAAGGCTAGTCGGGCGCTGGTGGTGCCGGCTGCCGCTTGCTCCCTGGCGGCAGTTCCAGTGCTCTCTCCCAGTCAGCTTACCTGACACAGGTCTACCCGCCGATCTAACGGCAATTGATGAACCACCTTCACAACCCAATTTGAATCCATTAGTACTACCCGCCTCAAAAACCTGTGCCTTTTGTTATTTTTAAAAGAACTCTGTGACTCTTTGGACTATAATGAAATCATTTCTGTTTTCGACATTAAACCCAGGAGCTTGCGTCTTGTTTTGTAGAATGAAAACAACAAAGGTAGGCCTGTTGTTTAACTCATTTCCTTAATTTTTGCTCGTGAAGTGATTTAACTAAGTGGTGTGTTGTGTATAGATGTATGCCTTATAGGTTAACTTACATTGTTTAATTAAATGAGTTGCTATCTTTTGGCACAAAAGCTTAGTTTCCACCAGGCTGGTTGCACTGTATATGGTTGATTTAAAATAAATTAGGCAGTATGTTGTTATTTATTTCAAACCGTGCTTTGCTGAGAGTTTTCATTATTTCAATTTCCTGTTACTTTTAGCCTACTTTATTTCAGGTGAACTGTTTTTGCACTGTTGACTTGCCTGAATAAGACAGTTTATTGTCTATGCTGGCCTGGTTTGTCCAACTTTTATTGAGCTCTGTGTTGGTTGAACATGTTTAGACAGTGTTTTATTATTGCCTTCACCGAAAATTGCAAAGTAAAGATGTCACTGTTTTTGCAGTTTGTCTATTCTTTTTTTCTACTCTAAGGTTTAATTATTATTTAAGTCATTTTATTCTAGGATAAACTATAGGCCCACTCACTTTTGCCCCGGCCCGCCCAAAATACAATTTCTGCCTACGCCCCTGCTACCAAATGCATGTTTGTGTGTAGCAACGCGCACAGATAAGACTTAAGCACCTGGGCCCCAGGTGTAGCGTCAACACCTTACTCATAGAACCGAACGAATGTGAGTGGAGAGGCCAGCCCGCCGCATCAGACACATTCTGAACTGAAGCCCCTACCCTCAAGGCCTTAGAGGCTGCCATACCCCGAGTAGAATGAGCTCTGATGACAATGGGTGAAGTCACTGGACACACCAAGTTAAGCTTCTCTTGGTTCCAATCCCTAAACAGAAGAGGACAGAGAGCTGTAGCACAATGGGCTGTGTCACATTAGTCAGTACCTTAGGCACATAGGCGGGCCTTGGGTACAAGAAAGCCTGTATAGAACTGTACCAACAGGGCAGTTAACGGGGTCATGCATGTGTTAGCTGCATTACAAAGTGAACACTCTCCATTTAAAGGCATAAAGCTTCCTTTAGAGGGTGCTCTGGAGTGAAGAATGGTCTCCACAGCCTTGGCTGAGAGACCCAGGGTTCCCGCAGGGTCTTAAAAAGTCTTAAAAAGTCTGAAATTTAGAAAGTTAAATTTAAAGCCATAAAAAGTCTTAAAAATGGCCAGATTTTCACCCTAGGTCTTAAATTTAATTAACCCAAGTCTTAAATTTCTTACCTCCTTTTATTCCCGAAAAGGTTGTCCGAAAAAAATAAAATGGTAAATTAAAATGCTGTAGAACTAATCAGTGACGGAGGGAGAATGTATTTGATGGGTGGGCCTCTAAAAAGAAAAGTTCTGCACTTTGCGTGTCACTGAATGTCTCTTCAATCCAGTTTTTAATCATTATTTTTTAAAGAGGATACAAATGTAGGCTATTATAATCCACGCAATTCATGCCATAAGCTATATTTCAGGTGTATACTGTAGATTTGGCGAGAAACAAACCTTAAATGCAGTTTTTTATAAGCAAAAATCTTTTCTGTTTTAATTTAACCAACTAGCCCGTGGCTTACCAGAGCATTTGCAAGGTTCTGAAACAGAGGACCCAGAAGCAAAAAAATCAAGACTGCTTTATTGAAAATCAACTTAACAGTCAGGCCGTCAAGTCCCGCGCCACCAACAACGAATCAACTTTAGTGTTACACAGTTTTCATATGCAGCCTACAAATGCGACCTCTGGAGGCTACAGCCTTCGGATTTAGAAACGGCCTTGTTTGCAACACACAACAAACCACGAACAGCCTTTTAATAGTAAATTTCCTTTTCATTTCATTATTGTGTAATTAGAGAGGGGAATAAATGCGATGGCGGTATAGCGCATATTTATGCATATAACGTATGGGTGGAGAAAGTGTAAAACATGTTAACAAGGCACATATCAGCAGCTGACCATACTGATCTTCCCATATTAGTGGATTTTATTTGTAAAAAAAATAAATAATAATAAACAAAGATATAATAAAAATATAATGTTTTGAGAATTTCTGAGATCATTGTGCCGCTTTGGTCTTAAATTTCACTAATAATGGTCTTAAAAAGGTCTTAAAAAGTCTTAAATTTGACTTGGTGAAACCTGCAGGAACCCTGAGACCAGAGTCTATGAGTCTGGCCCCCTCAGAGGCCAGACCCACAGTTTTCATAGCCCTGGGCTGGGGTGAAAAATTACTTTCTTGGCATTTAGCCTTAACCCCAACTTTCTTGATGCTGCACCGTCATACACTCTAATTGGGCTAAAATTAACCAATCGTCTATATAATTCAGTATGGAGATGCCCTGTTGTCTGCCCTATATTTATTTTATTCATAATTACAAACAACAAGATTTTATCTTTTGGAGTCAGATAAAACTACCTAAATTACGTAACGTTAAAACATCATCAGCGGGCGACGGAAAAGACAGAATACTTAAGGACCCTTCAAAATGCCAATTGGTTTCCGTTTTCCACTTTTGATCACATTCAAAGGTATTTAAAAACTCATTGCTTTCTGGGTGTAGACACTATATGGTCAAATGTGTTTGAACAGCCATAAAAGGCCGCCTACTCTCCACCTATTGGTCTATGTTTAATGTACCAACCAGAACTAAATTTAGCCCCAGCGATAAGGTAAGGAGCAATCTTCCTCTCCTACCAAAGTATTTTGGGCATATTTTGACAACTTTGTAAACATAAAGTGTAAAAATAAGTAGATTTACTCAGCTAGAATTTGGAGTCTGATCTGAGTTTGGTGTATCGCTGGACTGTTTTAAATTTAAAATGGACCTGCATGCAGCTGTTCTGGTCACCTGGCTCATGTAAAGTTTAATTGAAACAGACAGGCCCATCATATGGTGGCTCTGACTTCAAAACCAGTTTCGTAATAGTTCTAAATGCTAACTCGCTAATAGCCAATTACCAACCAATCAGCTGTCAGGGTTAAGTTCAGGGTTAGGATCTGAGGTCTGAAGCAAGACCTTCCAAATAATCAGGCTGGGATTTTATTTAACCCGGGGAATGCGGTTTTTAGGAAGCGGGTAGAAAAGAGAGCCCAGAAATGAAAGAACTTTTTAGGGTGTGGTTGGTTGATGATTGTTTGCTGGACCAGGTCAAAAGAACCCTTTCCCGAAATCTCTGTGATATTCTACATTCATTCGTTTGACAGATGCTTTTATCCAAAGTAACAAACAGTGCATTCAAGCATTGAATGCAAAATAACAATGCTTTTGTCCAAAGTAACAGTACATGCATGCTTTACATTTTTCAGACTTTTTGACCTCTGGATTGTTGACACTCACGCTCACCAGATGAGCTCCAGAAAATCTCTGGATAATATGTAGACAACTATGAGATCTCTTTCAACATTTCTATTTGATTTTTCTCCTGATGGAAATTATAAGTCTGATTAGAAAGACAGTAGGCTAGGTCTATTTCTAAATTATTATTCTAAAGTATTAAATAAAAAATAGAATTAAGGAGGAATAAGTCCAGAGATGAAGTAGAAGTTACTAAAGAGGACAAATAATGAGACAAGTGCGCGGTGCTTGCTATTCTAAATGTAAACTACAAGGTAAACTAGTCGTGCTATCGAAACTGTTTGGTGATCAAAAGTTCAGAGAATACATGCCTATGATAAACAACGTAAAACTTACTTCATTACTTACTAATTCCTTTTGAGGAGGACTTTACAACATGTACATTGACTAAAATACATATTTTACCACAATGTGATGTGATTTTGATCTTGTAAGCATTGACTGTTGTACTTTTTTCCTGGCCTCTCTTTAAATCTGTTTTTCTAAAAAGTACACTCCTGAAAATGACAGCGAACAGCCGACTTTAGATAACCATAACTTTTGTTACAGGTTTGGAAGGGGCTTGAAACCTGCTCTCATAAGTTCACCATGTAATGGGGTTTCCCATATCGCAACACATATTGGTAATACAGATAGTGATGCAGGATGAATTGCAAATATATAAGTTTAGGAGTTTATCTAAGTGTGCACAAAACTAATATTCACACTAGCAGGCAGTTCTATTAAAGACAATGTGAATGAGCAAGTGAACAAACTCAGTGAGCCCTTTTCTCCTCTACACACCAATGTCCTAATAGAGAAATATGGCTTTGTTGCAAGTGTTAGAAATGAAGATCTATTGGCGCTGTGAAATGAGACAGGGTGGCCTCGGTTAGCTGCCATCACAACAAGAAAAAGTGAGGAGGGAGAAGGGTGAGTAGAAACAAAAAGGTGATAATATACTTCCTCTGAGTCTTTCTGAGGTAAACCATCTGTAAAATATGGTTGTGTTCTCAAGTAGATTGAATTCTAAATGCTGGAGTAGCCATCAGCACTGCAGGATGTACCAGACATGATGTACTGTCTCTGTTGATCAAGGCCACTGCATCTGTCTGCGGTCTATCCATCTTTATCTCTCCTTCAATCCATTTATCCTCTTCAAACAAGAGCACCGTCTCAGGGTTCCTGCTGTTGGATCCTTGAGTTTGATTTATAAGTGCTCGACTGGCGAGATGTCCTCAGCCGTATTCCATCACGTCCCTGTCTATCTTTCTTCATAACTAATAACTGTTTAATTGTATTTGACTGGATATACACTATTTGCCATAATATGTGAGTAATTAGGCAAAGTAAACATTGTATAAGATATGGGATACCTTTGCCATTTTTTTTGGTGGGTATTGTAAAGTCGCAATGAAACTGTAATTTGTTTTGAAATATTGTGGTATTATTTAACTTATCTGTGAGCCTCATTATTATAAAAATATTGCCCTCATAATCTTTAATCAAAAATGCAAATCTCCTCTCCTCCTCGAAATGATCTCTCTTTACTTCCGGTCATATGGTATGGCAGGTGGGCAGGGTCCCGGAAAAAGATTGCAGCGTATGAAGTGTATGCAGCGTAAATAGCAACATGACCCAACTTCAAATGACCCAATGTGTCCACGATGGACGAATTCAAGTCCAGCCCTACTATTTCTTCATTTCAGAAGCCATTTCACTCGGATACACATCACCACGGGGAAAATAGGAAAATTGCTACTTCTATTTCATGGTGATTTTAACCAAGATTTGCATTGAACTAATAATTTTTGAGCAGTATTAGGGTCACTTGTGCCATGCTCTACCAGTTAAAGCCACAATATGTAATAAAATATCCCAAAAACATTTGCACAGTGTGATAAATTTCATGCATTTATGTACTTACATTATCCCCAAACTTCCCAAGGATTTGCTCATCCAGTTATATAGGTCATATTCTCAGTTTTCTCATTAGAAACAATGGCAACACATGAGGACAAATGCAGAAGTTGTGGTTATACAGCATCTAGCGCTGTTTACGATGGCATAAAATGATATGATTAACTGTACAGATAATAAAAACGAAGAATAATAGTTAACTTTATAATGGTTAATATTCTGAAATAAGACTTTTGACAAACACGACCTCAGGAGGCTGCAGCCATTGGATTGAGAAACGGCCCATATATCTCCCATCCGTCCACCACGCTTCACCTTGGTTATTGTTTCGAAAATGCGACCTCTGGTGGTGAAATCCTACATATTGTGCCTTTATTCTACTGAAATAGGTTTCCTGATATATCACTATTTTCTCTGTACTAGACTGTAGATGGGAAACAAAACTGTGTCTGTGGACCATTGTTGTGATTTTTGTTAAGCCAGTTGAAACACTTTTTATCATTTTGTGCATTCACAAGGCAGCATATTGGTAGCAGAAGGCTATGAGTTTTAATTTATCAGGTTTGCAATGATTCACATAGTACATAGTGTTGTTTTTGAAACTACCGCCGCAGATAAATGTTGAACGGTTGAAATCTTCAAATAACATATATATGTGGCATGATTTTCTTTAGTGCATGCAGGAACATGTTCAGTAAAAAGTAAAAAGTATTTACAAATGTACAAATTTAGCAAAATGGCCAATAAATTCAAATAGGAATGCTTGATCAGAGAATTATGGTTTATACATGCAGTAAGCAGCACTAAGTTGTCAAATTTTTAGGGAGTCGGCCACAAGATGGCACTATAGGGAGGAAATTTATATCAGTGCATATCAAAAATCATATAAGATAGAAATATAATATAATCCTGAAAAAAATTTAAATTACTTTTCTAAAGAATATTTAAATAAACATGCCAGATTGTACACATTTCCATTTTTCAGTTGTACAGTGTGTTACTGTGATCAACAACAAATTGAACAATTTCATCTGTCAGATATATCCTTTATACCCTTTTCCCAGTCTGACAGGATCCAAATGACTCCCTCATGCAGTTATTTTTTACTACTGAAGTAATTTTATGTTCTTTACTTATTTTACTCATTTTTTGGCTATACAGTACCTGCTTCACAGCCATGAACACAATATAGACTTTGTTGCAAGACTCTTTAATAAGAAACACAAGTGCCAAGAACATTAATGCTAATGCAGATTTAAACAAGTTTCATTACCATCTAACCATACATCAATTGTATAGTCTAAACATACGTTCATGTTTATTACATCACAAGTCTCACACCCAGACTCAGTCAGCCAAAACGCACAGAAAATATTTTGCAAAGCTGTTATTAATGTGTGTGGAGAGCATTAAAGCATCCCGGTGTATACAGTAAATCAGCACCTGACTAAACATGACTTCAGCCAGCTGTCTGTGGAATTGTGGGTAATAATGTGGGTTTGTGCGAGTAACACCATGTTTGTTTCTGTGTGTGAGTAAATTGCAAAAACGCTTGAAAATGTCAACAGTTTAATATATGTGTCATTGCCAGACCACATGATTGTAATTATTACTACGCTTCTACATCGTTTCTAAGTAAATTGTTTTTAACTTTTATTAGTTTAATGGCTGTTTTGGTGTGAAATGTTTTACTTGTGTGTATGTGTATGTGCGCATGTGTTTCCTTCATAATGGGACCATTGAGTCTTTCCATCTCACCTCAGACACCTGCAACATTCGGCAAATTGGCAGGCGGGACGGATTTAATAAAGTGTATCAGGGGAGAGTGTAAATCACTCACTCACTTCACTAATACCACCACATTACATCCCTAGAGCACAAAGGGCAGCAGCTTCCCCTCGCTCCCGTCCCATGACTCATATAATCTCTTCACCAGAAACTGAATCATTTTTGCTACCAACATTTTAGCACTGGGGAACCTTTACAAATTGGACCCAAATTATTTGGACACTTGAGTGCTTAAAACTGTTTGAATGTATTTGTATTAGATTGAAAAAAATCAAACCAAGTCTCATTTTCAATAACCATACACTGTTTTTCTTATGTATATGTTTTTCTATAAAGCTGCTTTGCAACCATGGAATATTAACGAGTCTCTCTTTAAATGGTGCAGAAGTATATCAAACGTACAGTATGTGTATTTATGTACTTTGAAAAAACCTTAAAATAAAATAAAAATATTATTTATTCAGTGATTTGTATATTCAGTACATTTGGAGACTGTTGTGCTAGCAGGGCCGCAGACAGAAACCTCTCAAATCCTCACTGTGAATCTAGTTTTATACATTTTGTAGTTTTGGCAAAGTTTTTTCAATGCAAAGTAGGACTATCCAAGTAGTACTAACTTGGACGTAAGATGTATTCATGAAGGTATCTTATGAGTGTATGTAAAAAATTATATTAGACAATGTGTTTATTGTGCACATGAAGTCGTTTCATTCTTAATTTAATTTAGTATGTTGATATTCAGTCATAATTATTCCATAAAAATGGTTATTCTTAGTTTCTGGTATATTATATCAGACAAATGTCTTTAAAATATGTTATGTTGTTATTTCATTACTAGGGCTGCATCCGATACCGCATACTGTACAGTAGGTACTGAATGAGATGAAGTACGTACTTACTTGCCGTTAAAACAGTAGGTACTGTATAGTAAGAATCCTGGTAGTATGAATGAGTTTCGGACGTACTACGTCAGCCATGTTGCTACATCACGTGACATACAGTACGTTGTCATCACTTCATGTAATTCCAGTGCGAATTCAGCTTATGCGTCGTCGTCTTCGTTGGATAACTCCTCTCCCGGGGCATCATGGGATAGTGAAGTGTCCATCGTATGCACGCTGCAAAATCTAACCGGAAGTAGTAGGTCATCCGGGTACTTTTCGCATACTGTTTTTGGAATATTATGTATTCGGACATACTACTCGTCTTGCCTACTGCTTTTGTGTACTATATAGTATGGTAGTACACGGTTTCGGATGCAGCAATGGATTCAAGTTAAATTAATCCAATTGATTATATTTTAGGATTTTATATTTTATCTTTTAAAAAAGTCTTTTCAGCTATGTCTTTTTCATTGTTAATGCTATTAATGTTAATGTTAAGAGCTGAAAAAGATAAAAAATGCAAAAATGTCTGTATTACCTCTTCTACACGTGCTTGTAAGTGACACCTAAATTGTGCATTACTTTTTGTACTTGAAGAAAATCTCTCTCGGGTCTGGTTTATTTTTTCACATACTACTACTTTAAATGTCAAAAGGTTTATGAGTGTGTGTGTGTGTGTTGCTCTTAATTTATTTTTACATTTTGTGCACCCTGTGTGTGTGTGCGTGCATGTGCGCGTGTGTGTGCGCAATTTTTTTAAACCACCTGTTAGTGATTTTGGTGTGTTTTCAACATTTGTTGAGGATCAAATGTTTTGGTTTTCTGGTTCCTGGTTCACTTGTGTTGAACAGAACTCGATTAGATGATTGGTTGTGATATAAATCCATGTTGATGAAAAGAAGGAATGCTGGCCTCTGGTTGGCTGATCAGCATCCTGTGGTCTCGCCCTGAGCAACCAGCTTCATTCTCATCAGGCTCGGAGGAGGTTATCCAACGAACAGTCCCACAGGGAAAGATACTCTGCCCCTTTTTATGTCATAATTGGATCTGGACCATCTGCAAAATATTATTTCGAAACTTTTCTTGGGTGTGAAGTTTTTGCAGGACATTTGCCTGTTGAGAGAGGTGTGGGACTGTCTGGTTTCCGATTGTCCGGAGCAGGTGCAGAATTCCACGTTGTCCGTGTAATTTTTGCAGTCTTTCTCTTCCAAGGTTTACTCGTGGGATGAAACGATATGTCCCTCTGTTTGTGCAGATACATGGTGACGGTTCTCCCAGAGGGCTGTGACAGAAACTATTAGAAATGCTATGACAGAGGTCTTTAATTTTTTAAGATTGACATTTTACATTTTTCCATGATTTTCATACGAAGTTTGTTAATTATAATTCAGATCTATTCCAGCTGAGGATTAATTTTTTTCTATTCTGTATACAAGAACAGGACAGGACAGAAATAAAAACAATAAATCGAGTCTGTTTTATAACATCGAGAGCTGCCTGTCTACAGCACTTTTATATTGTTCAGCTATATTTTATAATTCATTCAGCAAACAACCTTTTTTCCCATCAATAACTATGTGTCACTGTACCTTTCTGTTCCCAAATATGACTCTTTGTGACATTACTTCTTTTATTTCTAGTCTTCTATTTTTGGCTTCAGTAATGGCTGTTTTGTTGTGTTATTTTCTTATTTTGTTGTAGTTCCTCTTCATGTTAATAATAAATATGTCAATAAAAATAAATTATTAAAGTGCTAGAAAGTTCCACGACCATGGTTTGGGTTAGGATGTTTGAAATGTAACAGAAAGTCATTCTTAACCCAACCCTAAGCGACTATAGTAAAAAAAGAAACAACATTGAGAAACCAATTCATGAGACACATAAAAGAAATTTGTGCCGAGTGACATGAAAAAAAGAAGAAAATTATGTACATGAACACGAATAAATAAATCATATATTTTGTCACAATACCACAAAATGCCTTGAGATTTAGTTGAACTAAAGAGAGGAAACTTATAAAATGACCTCACATGTTAGTCTAAGCTTACAAATTAAGAGAAGATATTTAAGGTTGTTTATCTCTGAAGTGCTACTGATGTTCTTGGGTTTTTGAGATACGTGTGGGGCGGGGTCACAGGACATTATGTTTTCCTTGTCATTTACACATGGAGTATCATAAGTCAATAAAGCAATAGATCTTACAAGTAATAATTATATTTTTAATAATAGAAAGAAATTGAAATATTGATAAACTGATAAATAACATAAAATCATTTTAAATGGTTGATAAATCCATTTTAAATAATCCGATTAAATTAATGGGGGGTTTTTTTGCAGCCCTATTTATGTGATCTGTCCAATATTCATCCAGCATTGAATTAAAAATAACCCAGATTGTATTTTTTATTTCGCCAGTACCCAAATTTGAACCAACAAGGTTGAAGCTATTGATACAGGTCTTTCATCGCCCCGGGGCTTGTTTAATACTGGGGTTTACCCATCCCTAGTCACAGTATGCAATTTTATTTGCAGATATGAACTCTAAATGCAATCCCATACTGTAAAAAAATGCTGTTTGCCAGTAACTTACTGTAGATTTTAATTTATGTCAAATGAATATTAACATGCCTTCATGTTTACAGAATAAAACTATAAAATAACAGCCTCATGCAAAGCATTCTGGGAACCAGAAATCCTCATCAACCTTTTTCCTTCAGATTTCTGGTTCCCAGAATGCTTTGCATGAGGCTGTTATTTTATAGTTTTATTCTGTAAAGATGAAGGCTTGTTAATATTTAATGCTAATTTAACTTTGAACAAATTGTTGCCAGTAAATAACATAGATTTAAATCTACAGTTACTGGCAAACAGCTGCCATTAATAATGTAATTTCTACAGATTTTTTTGCAGAAGGCATTGTACAAAGCTTTAAGAAAAAAAACAATCCATTTATATATATATTTTATTATATTATTTTTATTTATTAATTAATATAATATAATAAATACAATTTATTTTTACTTCATATTTTTTATGCTTGTATTTATGTTTATTGTATATTATTGAGAATATTGTGTTGCTAGTTTAGCAACGTACTAATGTGAAAATCTATGCACTGTAAAAAAAATCTTTGCTGCAATATTATTATTATTTTTGTTAAATCAACTCGGATTTATAAGTCATGTCAACTTACTATTATTTATCTTGACAAGAGATGAGTTGCTACAACTTAAAAAATGAAGTTTACTTTTTTCAACTATATGATATATTTATAAATTATGACAACTCATCTGTAGTCAAGATACATAATAGTCATGTAAAATGACTTGTAAATCTGAGAAAAAAAATAAGGCAGCAAATATTTTTTTACAGTGTGAGATTAAAGTGTCTATCATATATTCATGTGAAGTTTTTTTTTTTTTTTTTTGAATTACAGCAAGTTTCCAAGTCCAGTGTTCTTGCTTCACATCCTTTATGACCAGTCGCTGTAGAAAGGAGCCATGAGTCCACTCACTTTGAAACTGATACCTGCCGACTTTTAACAGTCCAGCTAAGGTCTCGGCCGCAACGAGCGTGATTGGTTGCTGACAGTCTCGACACGTCAGCGATGAATCACTCGAGTTGTGTTTTACAGTGGCGGAACCGAAGAAGAAGTTTTTATATCACACTTTACGGCTCTTGAAATCTGAGAAGGACGCATCGGTAACTCTAGTCTGTTCTTGCGGTCCAAATCAACCCTGTTTACTTGGCTTTACTTGTGCCTAACTCTTGCATTCAAGCAGTGACTTTGCAGCGACTATGGCTCCGACTCTCTTTTTCATGCCCCCCTAAAGGCTGCTGTTAGGTTTGGCCATCTGAGTTGGTTTGTATTGTTTACAGAGCAAATGACAGACTGCAGCTTTGATCCTTCGATGTTTTTGATGATGGTGCATGACAAGATCTGTTGGGTGCTGTGGGTAATGTGTTTTACAGAGCTCATTTTAATGAATGGACCTCTCTCTGCTGCAGTTATGCTTTGTCAAAATCTGCAATTAACTCTTTATTAATCAGGAGCATTCTGCAGTTCAGTAAGAATCCATTAGATGGCAGTAGAAGGTCAGAATGGAGCAGAAAAGTTAAATGAAGATTAACTCAGACATAGTATAGTTAGTCTTGTATTATAAATGTTTGTTTTTTTATTTTAATATTGTCTACTGTTTTATTGGGTATTTTAAAAAATAAACAGTGAAGCATTCATTAAGTAGTAATCTAGTAATGCACTCCAAACCTATGAATATTGGTGGTCTGTTTCCTTCTCAGATCAATCGCTACAAACCTTCAATGACCCCCATATCGGCACTGTAGGCTAAACAAATAAAAGTCATAGTATGTTTGATCTCCGTCACTGCAAATGCGTAACATTCTGTGTGACATGCAGGAAAGGTGGAATAAGAGCCGGTTTGTTTGTGATTAAGGGCAAATTCATGAAGAGCCTCTAGGAAGGATGCTAGCATTTGTTTCCCTCTCTTCACTCATACGGGCAGCAGACGTCGCACAGCTTTCTCCGTCTTCAAACACGCTCTTCAGTCCCATCAATACGTTGATAAGTAAGTCCAGAAGGTGGCCTGTCTGATGTCATCCCCGCACTAATGAATTTGTCTTGGATCGAATCTGTAACGTGTTTGATTTATACAAACAAAGCTTTTGAAGCAGTGACACACAGACGAAACAAATGTAGGCATGTGAACTTCAAAAGTTTAACCAGTCAATTATCAGTGGCCTTTAAGTTAGATAAAGACACAGTATTTATTTTTAGAAAAAAAGATTTTTATTAGAAAAACCTAATGACTCTTAAAAAGCAACATAAAAAGCAACATGAAAGTGATTTCACTTTTAAAAAGACAAACGTTTATGTTTGATCCTGAAATAAACACATCACTAAGTAGGGAACACAATCTTGTTACCATTTAAATTTACCATTCGACTGAAATGTTGCACAACTACGTAACAGAATAATCTAAGTGCTTTTCCATAATGTGTTTTAAACAAGTAAAAAATGTTTCACGACACACTTATGTGGCCATGTGTCCTAATGTGTAATGTGCTGTGAGTCCAGGTCTTTACAAGTGCCAGAACCAACATACACGATATACTAATTCACCATGGGAGCTGACTGAGACACACAAAGAGACTTGGGCTGGTAAGCATCCACCCTAGCAACACACCAAATACTTCACAAAGCACTTAAAACATCATGAGAACTAGTTAAACAAACATATTGTAATAAACATTTACAAATGCCTCAGTCACAATAGGGAATAAGGCAATACTATGGGCGGCAGCGGCTCAGTGGTTCATGTAGGTTGTCTACAAACCGGAAGGTTGGTGGTTCGATCCCCGGCTCCACCGGACCAAGTGTCGAGGTGTCCTTGAGCAAGACATCTAACCCCAGCTGCTTCCGACGAGCTGGATGGTGCCTTGCATGGCTGACACCGCCGTCGGTGTATGAATGTGTGAGTTAATGGGTGAATGTGAGGAAATAAAGTGCTTTGGATGGCCATATAGGTCTGTTAAAAGCGCTATATAAATGCAGTCCATTTACCATGTACAGAATTAGAAAATAAAGGCCAAAATTGCTGCATTCCATTTAATATACATTGTGGCATGTCCAGTGTCAATGTTTGATTGTTTTTTTATTGTTAGGTATGACCAACAGATACACGGTGATTGTCATGAGTTTATGGTGACAGCATCAGGATCTTTGGGCACAAACAAATCCACTGCTGCTCAGAGGCAACAGCCCAAACTTTCCTCTGCATGCACTTAGACGAATTTTCATTTACCAGCAGATGTTTCTTAACATACAGTAAGCTGTGGTAGATTTAAAGAAAGCTTTGTTGTGCTTTGTAAGTAACTGATAAACATAACATGGTCTTAAGAGACTTGTGCACTGTATATAAAGGGAGGGAATTAGATTTTATTTGTCAGAAAAATATAAATAATTAAAGGAACAGTATGTAAGAAATTTGTATCAATTAATCATAAAATGGCCCTGATATGTCACTAGACATTAAGAAATCATTTTCATTACAAATACTTTTATCACTGACAACAGTGGTCCGGCCAGGATATTGTCATTTACAAAGTGGAGTTGCAGCCCTCAACTGATGTTTATGTTGTCATGTTGTCTATTGGCAACCAGTTGTGTGATTGCAGTACCAGTTTTAGCCACAAGTTTTGTGATTGCAATACCAGTTTTAGCCACAATCCCACATACTGTTCCTTTAAAGTAACGTTTTGTAATATGATACCTATCTTTGACATACCTGTAGGCCTATGCACTGACCGATGCAGCTGTTTACGACTGTAGCTTCTGTTGCTGTGTGGTACACAGCCAATGTATAGCTGTCCAGCTGTTCAGTGATCATTTTGGGGATATGTTTGGGTATTATTTGTGATAGACATCACAAAACAATTACAATTGCACCAAACACATAAGAAACTCAGTGTGTCCATAAGAGAATTGTAAAATACCCTGCAACCAAAATCGCATACTGTGATACTGAATTTGAATTAGTGGTGAGCGGGGCACAAACGTCTCGGTTACGTATGTAACCCTCGTTCCCTGAAGGAAGGGAACGGAGACGTCACGTCGTGACCGACGAATTGGGAACCGCTTCGCGGGTGACCTATCTACTTCGAGAACTATCAGAAACGCCAATGAACTTGGCATGCAGGTATTTGCATAATGCCGGCGCCGCCCCGCCAGGTGCGTATATAAGGCGCAGGTGCATAATACCAAATCAGCTATATTATTGCTGAGAAGCCGAGCAACAGTGCCCGGCCTGAACAGCAATGGAACAGCAAACTGTGGCGACGGGACGTGACGTCTCCGTTCCCTTCCTTCAGGGAACGAGGGTTACATACGTAACCGAGACGTTCCCTTTCAGTCGGTCACTACGACGTCACGTCGTTACCGACGAATTGGGAATCCCTACCAAAACGCCACTGCAGCTGAACCCTTCCAGTGCCTGCAAAAGCCCTCCACATAAGGGGCGGAACCTAAGGCGAAATGCAGAAGGCCGGTCACTACCTGTTCCTTAACCCACGATAGTGAAGCAGCGAACTGGGGGAAGCGTCTAAACTGAGCGGAGCTAGAACACTGCGGAAGCCATCCCCTAAGAAGGTTAAATGGATGACATAAAAATATATGAAACAACCGACAGGTTGCTCAAAATAAGTCTCTGAACAATACATGGTATGTTGAGAGGTGCAGAGCAGGCTCTGCTAAGGAAAAACGTGGAGGATTAGAACCCCACGGACTATACACACAAATGAACCCCACGTAGGGGACAAATGTGGACGCCTAGCCTACACAGGTTTACAGAGAATACATCAGTGATAGGTTGACAGCGGATGCTCCGCAACACCAGCTATCAGGGCGGAGGAGGAGAGGCAAAAACAGTTTTTTAGACGTTTTTGCCCCAATGGCCTTCCATAATGGTGCAAATGTGCAGCACCAAAATAGAGGCTCCAAGCCGACACACGAGCCGACCCTCGGCATTCTTAACTAGTTAGTAGAAAGAACCCGAGTGGAAACCGGTTCGACACGAACACTATAGAATCTTGTGAACGTATTAGGTGTCGCCCAGCCTGCAGCTCTACAAATATCTGTTAGCGAGGAACCGCGAGCCAGTGCCCAAGATGATGCCACACTGTGTGTAGAGTGGGCACGTAAATTAAATGGACAAGGCACATTCTGCTTTTGATATGCAAGGGCTATAGTATCCACAATCCAATGGGACATCCTCAGCTTGGTGACAGCTTTTCCTTTCTGCTGACCACCGTAACAAACAAAGAGCTGATCTGAGGTCCCAAAACTTTGCGTCCTGTCTATATACACACGTAGTGCACGAACAGGGCATAACAAAGCCATGGCTGGTTCTGCCTCCTCCAAAGGCAGTGCTTGGAGATTCACCACTTGATCTCTAAAAGGAGTGGTGGGAACTTTGGGCACAAAGCCGGGCCGGGGTCTCAGTGTTACGCTGGATGCAGCCGGCCCGAACTGAAGGCACGATTCATCGACCGAAAATGCATGAATATCCCCTACCCTCTTAACAGAAGCCAAAGCAAGGAGAGTTAAAGTTTTCATTGTCAGAAATTTAACACTCACACCATGCAGAGGCTCAAATGGGGCTTCCTGGAGTGATTTCAGCACCAAGGACAGGTCCCAAGGAGGAATAGAGGGGGGACGCGAAGGATTCATTCTTCGAGCGCCTCTGAGAAATCTAATGACTAGGTCGTGCTGACCCACTGTTCTACCGTTTACGGGTGAATGGTGAGCTGATATCGCAGCGAAATCGACTTTAATAGTGGATGGTGACAGCCTATTCTCCAAACGACGCTGGAGATATAAAAGCACAACACTAATCGGGCATTCTCGGGGGTTTTCACTTCGGGAAGAACACCAGTCGACAAACAGGTTCCATTTAAGCGCGTAAGCCTGTCTCGTAGACGGCGCTCGCGCAGCAGCAATAGTGTTAGATACCTCTTGCGGTAAATCACTCATATCCTCCGTGCCCCGTCCAGAGACCACACATGGAGGTTCCACAGGTCGGGGCACGGGTGCCATAATGTGCCCTCTTGTTGAGAAAGAAGGTCCTTCCTCAGGGGAATCTTCCACGGAGGGGCTGTCGCGAGGAGAGAGAGTTCTGGAAACCAACTCCTGGTTGTCCAATACGGTGCCACCAACAGCACGCTCTCCTCGTCCTCCCGGATTTTGCATAAGGTTTGCGGAGGGAACGCGTATTTGCGCATGTTTCGCGGCCAGCTGTGTGCCAATGCATCCACGCCGAGCGAGTCGTCGGCTAGTGAATAGAACAGGCGACAATGGGTCGTCTCTGGGGAAGCAAACAGATCTATCTGCGCTTTGCCGAAACGTCTCCAAATTTGCTGAACCGCAATGGGGTGGAGTCGCCATTCGCCGGGACGCGCAGCCCGAGAGAGCGCATCCGCCTCTACATTGAGCGTGCCCGGGATGTAAATGGCACGAAGAGACCTCAAATTCTTCTGACTCCAAGTGAGGAGGTGACGGGCGAGATGCGACAGGTGACGCGAGCGTAAACCGCCTTGACGATTGATGTACGCCACGGTCGCAGTGTTGTCTGTTCGAACTAATACATCTTTGCCCCGTAACTCGTTGCTGAAACGGACGAGCGCAAGATATACAGCCCACATTTCCCGGCAGTTTATGTGCCAATGCAGCTGGGGTGTCGTCCAGACCCCCGAAGCCGCAAGCCCATCGTACGTGGCCCCCCACCCCGTGTCTGACGCATCTGTGCATACTATCGCATGCCTGGAGACCTGTCTCAGAGGCACACCGGCTCGGAGAAACGCACGGTCTGACCACGGAGTGAAAGTGCGACGACACGCAGGTGTAATGGTAACACGGTGAATGCCGCGCAGCCACACTCTCCTCGAGACTCGATCGTGAAGCCAATGCTGAAGCGGTCGCATATGAAGCAGTCCGAGCGGAGTTACAGCTGCGGCTGCTGCCATATGCCCCAAAAGCTTCTGAAATTGTTTCAGCGGGACCGCGCTCTTGCTCTTGAATGTATTCAGGCAAGTCAGAATCGACTGTACACGCGCTTCTGTTAGACGAGCTGTCAAATCGATCGAGTCCAGTTCCATACCGAGAAAAGAGATTCTCTGCACGGGGCAAAGCTTGCTCTTTTCCCAGTTGACCCGAAGACCCAAACGAGCGAGGTGTTTTAAAGTTAAATCTCTGTGATCGCACAGCGTCTGACGTGTTTGAGCTATTATTAGCCAATCGTCCAGATACGCAAGAATGCGCACACCTCTCTCTCTCAGGGGTTTTAAAGCCCCCTCCACTACTTTGGTGAATACACGGGGCGACAGAGAGAGCCCGAATGGGAGGACTTTGTACTGGTATGCTCGCCCCTCGAACGCAAAGCGGAGAAACGGCCTGTGTCGGGGGAGAATCGATACATGAAAGTACGCGTCCTTCAGGTCGATAGATGCGAACCAATCGTTTGGACGAATGCATGGAAATATGCGTTTGGGCGTCAGCATTTTGAACGGCATTCTGTGAAGTGCACGGTTCAGCGAACGCAGGTCCAGGATCGGTCGCAAGCCGCCGCTTTTCTTGGGTACAATAAAGTAAGGGCTGTAAAACCCCGACCTCATCTCGGCTGGAGGGACCGGCTGGATCGCGTCTTTCGCCAATAAGACAGCGATCTCCGCACGGAGGACGTGCGCATCGGCAGCTCTCACCGTAGTGAAACGAACGCCGGAGAATTTGGGGGGACGCCGGGCAAATTGGATCGCATAGCCGAGACGAATCGTGCGTAAAAGCCAACGCGACGGGCTGGGAACCTGTTCCCACGCCCCCAGATACCGTGCGAGGGGGACTAAAGGCACGATCGGTGTACCTGCGGCGGGCGCAACGGAGGTGATCGCCGGTGTGTGCGTAACGGCCGCACCGACAGCAGTGTTGTGCGTGATAACACTCACCTGAGTCCGTTGCTGGGTGGTTGAGTAAGGGAGGCTCTGCTGAAGACACCTCACACCACTCGATGCACCCTCTGGCGAAGGAGGAGGGAGACGATGGGTTATGAGCCCGTAGCTGTCTCCTACCGGCTGAGAGCGCGGTGGGGTTATGAGCCCGTGCGTCGCTCTCGTTCTCCTCTGATGAGTCGGAGAACGAGGGGGGGTTATGAGCCCGCTCGTGTCTCCGGTGCTCATCTGAAGACCTAGGGATGGAAGTGGAATTCGCTCTTTTTGTGGATTTGTGGGTGCCGACTGAAAAGTCGGCGGAACAGAAAAATGAAACAAAAGATTCCCCAACCGGCCCTCCTCCGGTGGGGGGAGTGGTGCTTTCACCATCTCCCGAAGAGCGATCCCTTCCATCTCTAGGTCGCCCGTCTCAGGGCCGCTTAGATCTTCTTTTACCACCCTTTGAAGCGGGCTGAGCGGGCGGGGCGGGCTGCTGACGACCGGTTCCTCGCTTCTTAGAAGAGCCCCGGGGAGGAACGGAGGCGGCCGCCGCAGGACGCCCTCGGCGAGGAGCAGGCTGAGGCGCCGACGTGGATGGGGCAGGCGCAGGACGCTTCCGACGTGGCATGATCTGAGCGATGGCCTCAGTCTGCTTCTTGGCCGCGGAGAATTGCTGCGCAAACTCCTCGACCGTCTCGCCGAACAGGCCGGTCTGGGAAACCGGAGCATTCAGGAGCCGGGTTTTATCAGCGTCCTTCATGTCCGCCAGACACAGCCAGAGAGGGCGTTCCTGGACGACCAGGGTAGACATCGCACGCCCGACGGCGCGTGCGGTGACCTTGGTCGCACGAAGCGCCAGATCTGTAGCCGCACGTAGTTCAGAGAACTCCGCCGAGTCGTGACCGCCCGCGTGCAGATCCCTCAGAGCCTTAGCCTGGTGAACCTGCAGCAATGCCATGGCATGCAGGGCAGAGGCTGCCTCCCCACAAGCCTTGTAAGCAGCACCGGACAGCGCCGAAGACTGCTTACAGGCCCGTGAGGGGAGAGTAGGCTGGTCCCGCCAGGAGGAAGCGACACCGGCCGGACACAACTGCATCGCGACCGGGCGCTCCACTGACGGGATACCAGTGTACCCCTTGGCATCTCCACCCTCGAGAGAGGTGAGAGGTGAAGGCTGATACGGCCGGTTCCGGGCGGAAAACGGGGTTTTCCACGACCGCGTCAGCTCTTCATGCACCTCGGGGAAGAAAGGCACCGGGGGCGAGGACTGAGAAGCCCTGGCACCCCCGAAGAACCAATCATCGAGGCGGGACGGTTCAGGTGGGGGAGGTTTAGTCCACTCCAAGCCGACCGCCTCCGCCGCCCGAGCGAGCATGGCTGCCATCTCAGGGTCGAACGCAGAAGCCGCAACCTGGCCCGAAGGCGGGAGCGGATCCGGATCGACGTCCGAGGCTGACAACCCCCCCTCCGACGTTACGGTGGACATCGCGTCAGGTGGAGGCTCGACAGAGCGCGAGGACACCGTAGAACACGGGCCCCTCGTCTCCATCGGGACCTCCGCTGGCAACGGATCAGGGCGCTGGGAGCTACTGGACGAACCAGCAGACCGACCCAGCACCGTTATACGGAGGTCATCCTTCGCCAATCTGGTAGCTGCGCCCTTAGCAGCACCAGACTGGGAAGGCGGGGGCCGTTGCCGGAGGAACGACACCCGTCTCCGCAAATCCGCTATAGTCATGCCCTCGCAGACGGGGCATGAGCTATCACGCAACGCTGCCTCTGCGTGCTGGAGCCCCAGACACGAGAGACAACGCTTGTGGCCATCCTGGGGGGCGATGAACACACCGCATCCAGAAACGGAGCACGGACGGAAATCCATCTTTAAAAAGACGACCCCGACCGTGACACGAATGAGTGGCTGTCTTTAAAAAGACACAAAGCTCAAACGTGCTGCTCTTTTAGGGAAATCACTCTTTCGTGCGAGCTGGTGAAACACACAGGGAGAGGCAAACGCACTCACTCGAACTTAAGTCCTAAAAAAAGAGACAGAGAGAGAGAGAAAGGGTGGAGAAACACTGCGAGCCTCCGCTGAGGTGTCTTTGCCCAACCAACTTCAGCAAGCTGAGACTTTTCTTCCCAGAACAGGATCTACGAAGATCAGTTTTAGAATAGCTTCTCGTGAGCAGATGTCTGCCGGCTTCGAAGCAATAAAGCTGATTTGGTATTATGCACCTGCGCCTTATATACGCACCTGGCGGGGCGGCGCCGGCATTATGCAAATACCTGCATGCCAAGTTCATTGGCGTTTCTGATAGTTCTCGAAGTAGATAGGTCACCCGCGAAGCGGTTCCCAATTCGTCGGTCACGACGTGACGTCGTAGTGACCGACTGAAAGGGAACGCAGGGTTAATGGTAACACGGCAACTTTACATATTTCTACAGGGCTGAGCAATCTGTGCTTTTGGTCTTTTTCTCTTACCGTCAGAAGATCTCTCGTGAATTTGTGAAAAGTTTTGATGTGTTTTTTATTAAGATATTTATTAAGATATTGGAAGTAAATTTCTTCATCATGTTTTTTTTTATTTCTGAGTTGGTTGTGTAAGTCACCAAATCCAACCTTATATTATTTTAATCACTGTCTTGTTACTTAAAACATTACACCACTTTAAAACATGTCAGCAACTCCTAGTAACTGATAGCTGGAATTGAAAACATTTTTACACAGCGGGGTTGCAGTAACACAGTGTTACAATTAAAGGACAAGTTGGGTATTTTACACTTAAAGCCCTGTTATCAGATTGTTTATGATGAAATAGAACGATTTTGACTGAAATTTCGACATATGCGGCTGGCCCGAGAATTTTCGGGTGTTTCTTGTATCACCTTCCACCTCTATAATGGCTGCATAGGTGCACAGGAACAATCCTTCCTAAAATGCATTAAACTTTCGTTTACAAAGACGTGAAACTCACCGAGTGGTCAGGGGTGTTCACTGGTATGCTCACACAAAAATCGCTGCAAAATACGCATTCCAACAGGTTTTATCGTAGTTTTTGTCCAACTCCATTGACTTGTACAGGATTGCATTTTATTAGGCACTGTCAAAACATTTTATGATTGATTTACTGATTTATTACAGAAACTTGTTGTCAGAAGCAAAGCTATTGTACTAAGCATCTTTATATGTATGTTTTAAATTTAAAAGTGTTGTAAAAATATATGAGTATTCTCTTATATTAAGAATAACAATATGATACATTTATATTGCGCTAAAATTATTTTGCCATATACAGGTAAATTATTCTCAACCACCACCAATAAAGTTTTAACATTATTCTTTAGGAAAAAAACGGCGTTTAAACCCGTGGAGCGAACAAGAAAACATATGTTTATATGCTCATTCGGCATATCATATGATATTTTTTATTTAGTTTTACAGTTTTAAAAGTGGCAAAAAAAGTTCTTAAAATCTAACTGGTCTCTGTAAATATAACTGCAGATGACAGCAGATTAGATTCAGTTCACCTACTAAGAAATAGGAGAAGCGATGATTTGTGATTGATTGGGGCTAATAGAATTACGGTCTGCCACACTCAAAATACACCAAACCAAATGAGCACTTTATATTACACTAAAGCAACACACAATGTGCAAGTCATGACCATGGCCGGGTTTCCCAAAAGCATCGTATGGCTAAGTAGATCGTAAAAACGATCGTACGAATCATCTTAGAATTACGGGCTGTTTCCCAAAAGCTTCGTAACGTAAGTTGAACTTGAAAATCATCGTAGATCTACGAATGCTCTGGAGTAATCGTTCATTCATAAGTGCTTTTGGGAAACCGGGCCCAGGCCTTGACGCTTTGTGTGTTCGACTTTAAATGGTGGGGCGCTGACTGGTCGGCGTTTGACATCAGAGTACCGCGAGAGCAAAGGTAAAGTCGGACCATTTGTAACATTTCGACTTGCTCTCGCGGTACTTTGATGTCTTCGGTGCCGAACTGTCTGCGCAGCGCCACAAAGAAACGCCCTTTGACTCTTTACAGCAGAGTACCAGCAACATGAGAAGTGGTGGCACGCAAAAGGAAGTGAAGGTACGCAGTACGCTAAAATATAAAGTGTCTGTACTGCGAGCACTGGTCTAGTTATTTACATCGTGTGTTGCTCTTTCACCATTGTGCACCCGCGCACTCGCTCTGTAGTTTGTAGCTCGCGCTCCTAATTTTAGTTATAGAAATTCATTTAAAATAACTTACAGCGTAGTAGGCCTAGATTTGCGTTTAAACAAAGCAACTGCAAGGTTTTCTTTTGATTCGCTCGCTGAGAGGAGATTAGAATTGGGGGTTGGCAAAGAATTGGCAGACCTGGGGGTGGGTGGTTTTTAATTTCTTGACTTTCTGTGTCAGTGGTAGCTGCTACTAGACGCATTACATTTTGGAATGAACTTCCTTCATGTCGTTTTATTTATACACTGTAAAAAATATTTTCTGAATTTGTAAGTAAAGTTAGCATTAAATATGTATTACAATTTTAAATGATTTTTTGCTTTTATTATAATTATAACTTAAATAACTGTAAAAATATTATGTGTAATTTTTAATGTGTAATATTAAAAATAATATTACACATTTTTTTATCAAAAAGACAAATAACTTGATTCTCATTAATAATAGGCATGGAAAACAAACTTCTAATTTTCAAACCCTCATACAGCTTGTGCCTATCTGCGTTGAACTTGAGAGCGCTTTAAGCGTTTATTGTGTTTTTCAGCACATTACATATATGACCCATTCTGTCTAAATGAGTGGGATGTTTTCAAATACCCTATTAATTAAACATCTAATACGTTTTCTGAGAGTGAAATGATTAATACTAAGATGCATGTCATGTCTGACATCTTGGTTTCGGTTTAAAAACATGCAGGAATTTGAAAATAAAATCCGGAACTTGCTTGATGTTTAAAAAGTTATTAAGAGAGATAAAGTTCGGGACTGATTTATGTTAAAAAGTTATTAAGATCAACAAGACTCGTACTGACTGACAGATCCGAAACCAACGCACAGACACGCAAGTACCTGCAGACAGAATAGTAAAAAAATCTGTTTTGGCAAGAATTTACGAAAGCATATTAAGCATTACAAAAAACTTGTTAAGCTCATTATTAAATATGTCCATAGCCTACAGCGTTTGCGCGAACAGAACGAATTGTTTAAAAAAAAACTCTCTCATTAATCTTCATCTAAATTAGTAAATAATCAGATATTCGTTTATAATTTTAAATAACAGTATTCTCTATTATTTAAAGTCAGTTTTAGTTCAAAACAAGCAAAATTATTTTAAACAAGGTATTTAGAAAGTTGTAATTCAAATGTTTCAGCTGTTATTTACTAACTTTTTTATGTTAATTGCAATTCATGTCATAATAATCTTCAGTATACATTTTGCTTTTAAAATGTTACATTTTCATATTTTTATCTATTTACTTGTTTATTTTATATTCACCTAGATTGACAATGAAGCTGGCTTTAACTTGAAGTAATTTAAAGATCATCTGTGACCGAAGTCACGGAGACACGGAGTTATTAACGAATATTTTATTATCAGAGTGCAGCATTTTATCAAGGTTTTCTGGTCTTGTGTAATTAAATAAAACAAAAAAACTAAAATGGTAATTTTTTACAGTTGGATTAAAAGAAGCTTGATATTAGGAGCGTTTTAAAACTAATTCCAAAACATCTCGAGTTTCTAAATAAGGGACGCGCAGAAAATGTCATTCATTCATGTAATTTTATAGATTACACTCATTCACTTAACACACATATTATGCGTGCTTTAAGGGCTTTATAATTTAGCTGTAAACACTTGATTATGTCTGGCCGAATATTTTTTCTGCTATTCGGATGAATTCGTTATTCGTTTTAAAGCCATTATCCGTGCCCTTGCGAATAACGTATTCGGCTTCGGGCACATCCCTAATATATATATTTATTTATTTATGTTTGACGAATGCTTATCAGTACATACTTTTTGGTTTCTTCAACTTTAAAGATGAATATTCTCCTTTAGAGATGGGGAATTTTTTGCAATCACGAAAAAACAAAGAACGGCACACTGCTACTATAGCTCTCAATATTTATTATTTAAAAGACAACGTTTCGACCAAAACGTTGTCTTTTAAATAATAAATATTGAGAGCTATAGTAGCAGTGTGCCGTTCTTTGTTTTTTCGTGATTTAGTGTTTTTGTGATCGAGCACCTGTCTCATAATATTTTTGGATGTGCACACTTCTTATTCAATTTTTTGCAATAGCACATTATATTCAAAATTTTGAGCTCATAAAAAAAGATTTTTCGCTTATTTAAATGACATGTTTATGTTTTTATGCACGTTTAGATTTGGTGCAATTTCCCAAAGGCTTATAATTAGGAAATACACACAACACGCTTAACTTATATTTTCTTATATTTCTACTTATATTCCTACTGTTCAGTAATGCAGAAAAGCGCAACACAACCATGTTAAGCTATTAAAACGTTCAGATGCAAAAATGAACTAAATGTAAAAATTAGATAAATTAGTCAATGATATTGCGTAAATGCGCTCGGTCTCTTCAAAGGTCTTCGCGAGTTATTTTGTTATAAGACAGTTATCATATATCACGTCTCTTCTACTGTAAGTACACGGAAAAAAATAAGACAAATGATGCGCGTTTGAGTCGAAATTTTATGAAGAATATGTCACTGTTTATGTAACTGGCAAAGAAAACTTCACCAACGAAATGTTTGCCAAAAAAGCGTGCATTTGTATGACATCAAAGAGTGTCTCCTAAACACAGAAAATCCGTGTCATGTTACTTCAATATCATACAGTATACGCTCAGCATGAAGTCAAGCACACAAATTGTCGTCAGTATGGCCTACATGAAACACGACTGCCATCTACAGGTTTTTGTATTTCCTGCATCCCCCACCGAACCCCCCTTCTGCGGGATCTCGCAGAATTTCGGAAGTACTCGCGGCATTCTGCTCTCAAAGACGCGCATTTTTAAGGGCCACATCTGTATTAGATGTGCTGTGAGGTACGGTATTACTCCGCGCCGGGAACTTTGTTTCTATTCTTGCAATTGGTAAAGGCGGATTATCGCCACCAACTGGGCTGGAGTGTCTATTATTCAAGCTCTCAGCGGAAGAATATACGGGTGTGAGGCGTTTGGAAAAATAGGTCCACAAGTTTGCAACGAATGCTAAAACACCTGTTGGAAAGCATCTTTTGCAGCAATTTTTGTGTGAGCATATCAGTGAACACCCCTGACCACTCGCTGAGTTTCACGTCTTTGTAAACGAAAGTTTAATGCATTTTAGGAAGGATTGTTCTAGTGCACCTATACACACATTGTAGAGGTGTGAGGTGAAACAACAAACACCAGAAAATTCTCAGGCCAGCATCATATGACCAAATTTCAGTCAAAACCGTTCTATTTCATCATAAACCATCTGAAAACAGGGCTTTAAGTGTAAAATACCAAACTTGTCCTTTAAGCCTCAGGTATAAAATGATAATGAAATGAAAACAATGTAAATACTATTCATCAAAGTGATAACTGTTAATAAAACATCAGGGGAAATAACTCACATTTATAATATTTTTTTGTCTTGTGCAGAAAATCAGTTTTTATGAATTGCTGCCTTATACAAGGATGGTTAGATGAAGGATGATGGATGAATGAATGTGTGGATATCTATCTATTATAGGCAGATATATAAACAATATCCACCTTTAGTATATGAAAAATTGTTATTGAATTATTTGTGTTTAAACTAAATTTTCTAGCAGATGTTATAACAAACCCTCTGTTACAATGAACACCTCCTATAGGGTAAGTTTTAATGTTTCCACTCCTATCACTTTTAGTGTAATTGTACGATAACGGTAGGTCCCACAAATAATCTTTAAGGACCAGAGTCATTTAAGGGCCGGGTCATGAGTTGCAGGCGGTAAGTAAAACTGCACAGATGTCTGTGTGTCTGTGTGTAAATTCATATAATGTACATGTCACAAACCTGTAGTGAATCATAAGTTATCCAGAGATAGTGGGATAATGTTTTGTGTGTGTTGCTTGCTTGTGACGCGCTCCTCCGCTGGAGCTCTCCAGGAGCTGATCTATCTTTTTGTAAATGTGATAAACTAAAGAAGGAGATATGAAGGATGCAATACTCTATAGGTAACATGATATTAGAAACAGCATGTATTATGTGACCTTTAACCCACATTAGTCCTTGTTTGTTACCTCATGACCAGGCCTTGTGATGAGATGAAGATCAATATGGAGTTTATAAGAACACTGGGTCTGTACTTAACAACAACCACATAGTGCTCCCCTTTCCCATAATAATCTTCAAGAAATTGAGTGTATCAAACACAATCGTGTTCCCACAATTTTGCAATCAGACCTTTGGATTTCAGTCAAGAGGCCCAACATCGAAATACAAGCGAGCAAGAACTATCGTCTTTCTCCATCATCTTGCATTCTCCCTTTTGCTGAGGTTTAAAAAGCTTGGGTGTCTGACACGATAGATGTTCTCACCACTTACAGAGGACCGAGATGAGACGCCGCCTCTCGGTTGCTGTTTTTATGTTGGTAAGCTACACCTAAATTACTCCCGATTGCTTCCAGAGGCCGATCTCTTGCCACTCACATATGAGAGTGTTACATATACAGCCCTGCAGATTGAATCCAGAAGCGAGTCGTTCTTTCATTTTCTCCCTAAGTGAAATATCTCCATAAATTTGACAGACTTAACATTTGTATATGCATTTGTACGTGTGAACGTAGCCCGTCCCTTTGCAACCCATCCATAAATTGCCGTGTGGACCCCTTTCAAATCCCGTGTAATGAAACACAGACTATTTCATCGCTTGGTAAACTAATAAACAGGGACAACACAGCAGCCTGCGCTTCTAATCAAACCTGACGACAACTGACAGGAAACCATTAGCCCCTCATTCACCAAATGAACATTTCTCTGAGCGAGGCCAACAGGCACGCCAGCGGGGTCTCCGGGCCTCATCATGGAAGCCATTATACGCTTTGCTCGACACCCGGCTGTGCCCTGACAAGAGGAGAGAGGTCAGAGGTCAACTCGACCATTAGCAGCTTATTTACAGGGCTTCACTTCATATATCTCACAGAATGAGAAACGCTACATGAGGAATGTCTGGGAATCTAAACAGCAGATAGCTACACTATAAATTACTCATCAAACGTAATAAATTACATTAGCTGCGTTTCCATTTCAGATTTGCGCAACTTTAGCCTAATTTTCTAAATATTGACAAAAGACTATTGCTTTTCCATTAATCGTTGATATGCGACTGAAACATAGTTTTTCCTTTCATGATAAGTCATTCCAAACATCATGTCGACTGATGTTGGTAGGTTTACTAACATCACATCTACCACACTAAGCATTATTTTAAACTGAAGGAGAGTATTATCCAAACATTATTCCCAAGAAAAGCTACTATAAAGCTACTATACTTAGGAGGTGTTTCTTTCAGGAAATAGTGCATTATTTTAAAGGGCAACTATGGCCCGATTCATGATTTTACATTTCCTTTGGTGTGTGTGTATTAGTACATGTTAACGATATGCAAAAGGTACAAACCCCAAAGTAAACAATGATGGGAGTTATCGTCTCCAATGTAAATCTCTTTTCTTGGACTACAACAAACACACGGTTTGTAGGCAACAGTTTACTTCCTGGTAAGGAGAGTCACATTTCTGGCTGACGTCAGATATATTCAGGCCAATCACAACGTACAGATTAGCTGGCCAATCAGGGACACAGAGCTTTTCAGATCGGTGAGTTTTGTACAAAATCAAAGCGTTTGAGGAAAGCAGGATATCTGGAGCAACAAAAATGTACGTTATGTGGAAAATAATGTGTTTTAATCATAAACCATGCAAACACATTGAATTATACCAAAATAAAGTTGTTTTTAGCAATAAAATAGGTGTCCTTTAAATCTAAAGAGATGTATGAGTGTCATCCAAACATTATTGTCAAGGAAAGACTCATTTTCTTGAGAGCAGACACGTATGATGTTTTACTGTGAGGTTTAAGTACATACTGTGTCATCTTCAAATAATGATTGTGACTTACTTGCATCAGGTGACCTGCATGCGAATAAACTGTTAACATTACAAGTTTTGCGAAATAAATCTTTTTCGAATTGCTTGAAAAACTTCCACATGTGAGCGTTAAGTTGTTGTGAAATTGATGTGTTTCCACTGGCCATATTTTCAATCCACAATGTCAATTTGCGCAATTAAATGTCACATTCTTCCTGATCCCATCTTCAAACTTTAGTTAGTGTGTAATGTTGCTATAATAGCATAAATAATACCTGCAAAATGATAAAGCTCAAAGTTCACTGCCAGGCGATATATTTAACCGAATTCCCCTTTCAAAGTCTACAGCGAATGGTCGATTTGGACTACAGCCCTCTAGTTCTTGATTGAATGACGTCAAAATAAGACTTTTTGACTAAACTCCGCCCACAGGAATACGTCAGTCGCCAGCTAAGCTCAAATGGCTGTCGAATCACAACACACTAAACAAACTACACAATCAGAACTTGATACGTATTTTTAAAGGAGGGACTTCATAGGACAAGGAAGACATCACACTGTAAAAAAAATCTGTTGAAATTACAGTGTTACTTGCAGCTGGTTCCTGGCAACTTACTGTAGATTTAAATTTATGTTATTTACTGGCGAGAGTTGTTTTAAAGTTAACTAAATATTAACAAGTCTTTATCTTTACAGAATAAAACTATACAATAACAGCCTCATGCAAAGCATTCTGGGAACCAGAAATCATCATCAACCTTTTTCTGTTTTTTGCTTCAGATTTTGTTTCCCAGAATGCTTTGCTTGATGCTGTTATTTTAATTTTACTCTGTAAAGACAAAGACTTAACTATTTCCCGCCAGCGTTTTAAAAAAAAGTTGCCAGCCAGCGCCAGCATTTTTCATGATTTTCACAAAAGTTTAATGCCTTCCAGAAAATGTTCTTCTTTAAATATATAAACAAACAATATATCAGATGAAAAACAGACCCTCTGCTTTAAAAAAAAAAACGTTTCATCCTACCTTCATTAGTTCTCTTGTAATCACCTCTCAAACATGGGTAGGTTTCTTCAAAAACACCCAATTTTGAGCAAAAAGCTGAGATAATTCTATTTTGCGAAGGACTTTTGATAGAGATCAGATGGAGAGCGATCTTTAAAACATACACAGAGTTCTTTCTCTTTCAGGTGAGGCGTTACTTCCGGGTTGTATAAGTTGCGGAAGTGCGCCACCTGGTGGATAATAGCGGTATTGTGGAAAGACGGAAAATCTTGTCATTGGCGGGGAAGCGCTTTCTCTTGATTGACGAGATATCTCGTCAATGGCGGCGAAAGAGTTAACATAAATTTAAATCTACGGTAAGTTACCGGCAACCAGCAAGTCAATCATGTGAAAATTTTTTTTTTTTTTTACACGTGAAACATGAACACATGTTCACTGTTACCACAATCAAAGCTTCAAAAACACAGAAAGAACAGGACTTTTAAAGGGTAATGGAAAGGCAGCTATTGTAAGTGTATAACTTTCAGATATTGTTAATTTTTAGTCAATCAAAGCATCCAGTAACTGGATTTTAGATAACTCATAAAGTATTCCTATTCTAAATATTACCTACAGTATGTACATTTATTCATTTAGCAGACGCATTGATCTAAAGTGACTTACGAATAAAAGAGCATTTGACATTTTGAGCTAATTGAGTTCTCTATTAAACAAACAGCAGCAGCCTCACAAACACACATATAATTATAGCCGCTTATTACCCAGTATTAGATACATAGAAGAGTCTCAGGATACGTTTGTCTGAATTATATAACAACAGTTATGCGAGTCTGTATTATTGTCAACCCAGAGCCCTCTACGATCTTGCTGATCTCCATAAGCTGAAGTCTCATTTACAGGCTTAGAATCTCTTTAAAACCGATCTGGGATCAGCCCTTGTGGCCCCAGGAGGATTAGAGCAGCAAAAGGAAGATTTGAAAGTAACAAGAGACAGACAAAACATGATGATTCACTGTGAATGAGCTCATAGGTGAAAAGTGACGGCTGAAACCCAGCTGTCGGGTAAATATAGTGCTGGGCTTTGGGCATTTCTGAGCGACCTGTGAAATACAGGCCTCAATGTTGTCACATGTCACTGTTTGTATAGGAAGGTGAGACTCGAAATTCACGGCTTTAGGGAAAGACTGGGAACAGGCTGGACCCGGGGGTGGGTGAAGGTCAGAGGCTTTGCTTTGGTTCGGAGAAACTTGGATTTGGGTGACTGACATTTCCGAAATGTAAACACGCTTTTATAGTGCCGGTAACGATGCAGTCATTATTTTACTGTGGGAATCTCGTGCCTTCTTAACACATGCTGATACACTTACAGATATAATTGTACAACACAAATAAACATAACCCCTGTAGAGAGAGTTTCTGATCACATTCGCACAAACAAAAACACTTTGTGTCTCTCGATCAAACAATGGGGTTTACTGACTCGGGCTATGTATCTGTATGATGTGTGTGTGTGTGTGTGTGTGTGTATGTGTACCTCCCTGTGTACCCTTTGCTCTTTAATTATGGGGGTCATAATCTCCATGCCTAAAGTGTCGAAGTGCATAAAGGTTTATTATGGCCGACATGAAGATGGAGGGGGAAGATAAAGACCCCATCAACACACAACACTTTCTCTTTCTCTCTCTCTCTCTCTCTCTCTATCACTCTCTCTCTATCACTCTCTCTCTCTCTCACACACACACACACACACACACACACACACACACACACACACACACACACACACACACAATGGCTGTTTTTATGAAAAGGTGCTTGTCCAAATGATTCAAGTTTACTCTTCAGGTTGCATTATTCAATTCTTGTTGTGTCAACTAATGCTGAACAAGTGTGCACATGTCACATAGAGTGTCATGCCAAAAACTCCTGAAAACATCAAAAAGGCAGACCTTTATGACAAAACAAGCATGACCGATGGAGACGGACAAACAATTTCAAAAACATTTTCCAGCTGCCATCAGTGTGCCAACTCTGGCAGCAAACGACAGCGGAAGACGGCAGCTCCGGTGCGGATCCGGCACAGAGTCGTCTGCTCTCTATGAATGTTGCATGGTTGTTACATAAGCTGAACATCTACCAATATTGTTATCTATAACTTCTTTATTCTTTTCATTTGTACTTATTTCTGCAATCTACTGTCTGTTTAAAAGATTTCCTGGACTCTCAGAAAATAAGTACAATAATCTAAAGGCTGCATATTCGTACATCAAAGGAACACAACTGTACCAAAATGGTACATATTGGGACCTTTTTCAAAGGAAACGTCTCAGAAACAACGTTTGTACCTTTTTTTTGTGTGTATTGCTGCTTTGCAACAATGCAAAATGATAAAAGTGCTAAATTGAATTTTCAAGATTAAACAAGAACAGCTCTACCTTAAAGCTGGCCTTTCTCTTCCAGAGAACTGTGTGCGTAGATTTGGTGAAATGAGCCAATTACTTTTTGCATCATGTTCTGCTTCATGCACGCTGACATGCCTCATTACACAACTTTAAAATCTGTTTCAGATTACTCTTACCTAATAATAGACATAACACCATACATCACCCCAATTATGCCCCAAGAAACACCACCCATCAAACAACTCAAAGAAACAATCTTTCCCTCACAAGTCTCTTTAGATCACATGTTTAGTTGCTCTTTCTCACTTTTGCCAGAAATGACATAATATTATAATGTTCGGCACCACCACTGGGATTTCCAAATTAATACATTTACATGAAAGCTGTGTTAAATTAAGGTGATAAATATCTGATAAATGAAAGAGAGTCCCTTTGGCAAATCCCCTTAGCACATGCAAAATATGTTGTATGGTCCAGGAAAAAGCTGCATGGCCTTTTTGAGACAGTTTACTGAAGGACTCGTTACAGCTTGGACAGGGAGACCTGGCGCATGAACTGTTCTCCATAAAGAAACCACATATGAGCCAGAACCTTCCGGAGTTTTGCTTCTGGCCTCTGCTGTTCTTGCAAACACCAAGGATGTGTTTCCTTTTGACTTGAAAAAGCTGTTGTGGGCTCTGGTGGGAGTGATGTTTAAACAAGTGTTTGACATGGCACTGTGTTTGTGGTGAGAGTTGCCGTTTGGAATGAGATGGTTCTCTGGAGTTCATAAGTATTTGCATTGGGAATGTTTCACGGAAAATGTTCCAGCAGGTCTGAGGCAACGAAAGACCTCCTGAGGATAATGAAATTGATAACTTTGAGGTCTGTCACACAATCGTGGTGGTTGACAGTCAGTGTTTTTCTGCACATTCGCAGGTGAAAATATTTGAACCAGAAAGAAGTCATCACGACCGTAGGCTTTGTCAGTTCCCCACCATGACATGAAGCTCATTGGTTCATGGCTGTTGGTTGTTTGCAGGGATCATAAAGCCTTGGATGAACCTTTATCTCAACAGGGAGTTAAGCTGATGGGCTGTTAATGTTCACCCGCTGAGAGACACAGTCTCCCTTCATTACTTTTTCGACTGATTATGTAAATGAGCCTAACGAATGAAAAAGTGATGAAAAAAGCTGTTCATGGCAGCTAGCGTAAGCTTCCCCAATGTTAGCTACAGGATGCTGATGGTGCTTCAGAGGTCTGTGTAATTGGCCTCCTGGTGCCGCTAGACCATTATTTCACCAAAAGATCCAAATCCTCAATACAATGGGTCTCCTGGTGAGGCCAAACCAGCGAAACAACGTAGCGTTAGAAACAATATCAGCTCACTAGCAGACTGGTCCGCTGGGCCTTCAGTAGGAGCTCAGAGTTCGATTTGCAGAACGACTAATGATGCAGCTAGGTCTTAGGTTTTGGGACATCCCAATGGAGCACATAAACAGCAGCTAGCTTGGCCAATTACTGCCGGGTGTGAAAACTAGTGAACTGGGAGATCCATCCTGAGGACTATGCACATTTTCTCGCACTCTCTCAGGATTGTGTCTTAATGCGGTTCTGACCACATAATTCATCTACCCATTTGCAGCAGGCAGAGACAATTTCTCAGCACCTCTTCTCATGATTCACATTTCATCACCTTTGGTGGTGTTTTAAACACTTTATATTAACTCGGCTGTTACTATTTTACTATCCTCTCCGAACCATGAATGTTGTTTTTTGGTTGCCCCTTGTTTTTCTGTGGCGGGTCACAGGTAATTGGTCCAGATTTTTTTTCTATCACCCTAGAGATGGTCTGACTTGGGCTTTAATAGGGCCCCTAAAGACACCACAGAGGGGTTCAAAGGCAAGTGCACACGATTCAAACAGTCAAAATTAGTCCCCGCTTCTGGAAAGACTTCAATAGCAACAATAGGCCGTATTTATGGATGAAATAAGACCCATACGTGAATAGTTAGGGACCCTAATCAGGGAGCATGGACGTTCCCAAAGGAATCAGTCAAGGTTCCTAATAAAGATTCCTGTAAGCTAAGAAGAAAGAGTAGGAGCTTGAATCAGAAAGGTCTCTGTGGACCCGTTCCACTCGAGCATGCTCTGGTTCTCTCTAACTTCATTAATTGACTTCACTTTCAACAGGCAGGGAAAATAAACTACTATTAATTGAGACATGGTTCTGACCGGAGTTACCTCAAGTTTTTTTATGTTCAAGGTTGTGATGGCTCCATTGCCATGGTTTCCGAGGACAGGAATGAGTGAATTCAACCCTGGGTCCTTTTTCCTGTCAGAAGGAGGGAGTCACACAGGCCGGAGGTCTCTAAGGGCGGTTTTATTGGGGGCTCGCTCACTAAAGCATGTAATACTGCTGTTGATTTTAGTCAGAGCTGCAGTTGGCAGTCAATGGTCCTGTTCAGGCATCTCTCCATCAGGTCTGTCTCTGAGGAGCAGTGAATGCCTCGTTAAAATGAACATAAACGACCACAGACAGGGCGAGCAATGCCCCCTGATGCACAGAGTCACTTAAAGCCATTTACTGCCACGCATAAGTACATCTATTACTATGTTCAAATGGGCAGAGGCAACGGTCAGGTGCATTTACCGGCCTGTATGTGTCATGGAACCGGTTCTGATATGACAATGCTGCTGTATTCTAGTGATTAATTATTAATGAGAAAAACACTTTAAGAGCACATTTACCATAAACCACATTAAAATGATGTAATTACGAAATGTCTTATACAAATAAAAAAACTTCTTTCAAATGGCTACACGAATATAACACAGTGGTTATTTTGAGTTGGCTACGAACTGTACCGCGCAAATTGTACTAACTGTTGTGAGTCCAGAATATGTACGCAATATGTGTATTTATATATGAAGAGTTTACATGCAAAATCCTCTAAATTCGTCTGACGTGTTTTCTTGTAAATTAGCATGTTTTTTTTATCAGGCTCTTATGTTTAGTTTTAGTAATTTCACTTTAATGGCATAAAGGAAAAAGGTTATTAGTAATTAAAATTTCATTTCATTGTAATTTAACAAATTTGACTGTCTTTAGCTGCATGCAAGCTTTTGTAGAAAAAACTTCCACTTCAGTGAACAATTGCAAAATCACTAAATATTAAACTAAAAACATTGATGAATGATGAAAGTGTAAAAATAAAGAAACTAAAGCACACATAAGGTGGCACTGTGGTCCATGTGACTGCCAAATTAGGAGTAGTATCCAGGTCTAAGTACTCACAGGGGACACAAGTTTAAATTGTGATCCACGGTCGTTTTGCACGTCTTCTTTATCTTTCATGCACTTAGAGAAGAAGTGCACAAAGTCGACGTGGCATTTCGCGGATTCTGCCAATAAATTAACATGCCGTTTAGCCGATTCTGAAAACAAAGCGCTATTTCTAAATGGTATGAGGCTGGGATTATGCACATTTGAAGCCAATATATTTGATTAACATATAATACATGCTGAGAGCATTCAGTTCAATAACATTATTTCATATTTGACGTACGTGGCATTTAGCAGCTTTTGCATTTGAGCTCTTTTTACATATAATACATATAATATTGAACAAACAGTCTTACCAGGCATGAAACAATTACATTTCGGATGCATTCCTTTTAAAATTTAAGTTCTTTGTCTCCATGAGGCAAATCTGTATCTACAAAGACATTCAGGCTGGAGGAAACTAGTTAGGATGTAATTTTCAGAGTTTCAAAAAGTCAAATCTTACATGCCATTGATATTAAATATTAAATGCTATTAAAGCAGATGCTTTTTGGTCCCATGGTGGTCATTTAAAGAGTAGTTTAATTTCCAAGTCATTTACTAGAAAAACATTTCACCGCACACACTGACCATCATCAGATGGGCTGTGACTCTGTTATGCTTTTCTCCATAATGAGATTAATTGTTAAAATCTGATTGGAGTCTGACATCTATTAAACTCCAAACGCCATAGCCAGGATTCCCATTGGAATACAGCCACTAGAGAGGCCGGGCATCTTATTCCCACCACAGAAAGAGAGAAGAGAAAATGCCGACTGAAAACGAGGCGACTACGGTTGACACCCCGACGCCCTTTTCTTACTCTTGGTCCCGCCGGTCAATTAAAACAAGAAAAAACAATGAAGCGAAAAGAAAAGCCCCTAATCAAACGGGTTTGGTAGTCTTGGTTAGACAAAAGAGGTCAGAGGGTTTTGTGTAAAGCTTTGAATGCTGGGGGAGTCTTGCAGACAGAGGTGCATTTACCTCCCTACAAAGACCCAACATGGCCGTTTCCTCATCCTTTAGGCTTCTGCTGAAGTCCCATCAAAGCACATGTTAATTTCTTCAAATGAATAGACGTGAGAAGTCCAAATCCTCTTTACAGCATGTAATGAATGAAACCTCTATAGACAAATGGACAGAATCGGCACATGGACCGAGCAAAAAGATGAAAATGATGGGTGAGATCTTTGGTCCCTGGGATACAGCCTGCTATCTTCCCACATTCGCATGATAACAGCCTGACTGGAAATAGTATATAAATATATAAATGTTGGTGTTGATATTTGTGTGACATGTTCGGTACTTAAACATTTCAGTGCTTTCAGATTTGAACGAAAGAAAAAAAAAATAATATAGAACAAGCATTTACTGTAGGAGGGAGAGTTAAAAGGCACATTTAGGAAATAAACAAATAATATTGATGTGTGAAATATGAGATATTCAAGGGCTTGTGGACCAATTATGAACATGTGACATCATCGAAAATGGGGAAACATGAGTTCAGAGGTGAACAGTGAAATAAACAATGAACATTTGAAGCTGTAGGAGTTTGAAAATGTGGAAAAAATGATTGCTTTGAAAACAGCGTTTCATGTCCAAACAAAACACACGTATGGTGTTTCACATCCAGGGCGATACACAGAAGACTTTGTTTTTGTAGAAAGTCATTCTCGTCTCAGACAACACCAAAGGAACAAGACCCTGAGTTATTGCACTATAAACTATTTTTTTTTTCATTTTGGCACAAAACAATTCTTTAGGTACTTGTTTGCATCATAATGAATTTGCTCAATAAAATAATATAAATCAAAATAAGACTCACAATCCTTCTCAAAGAAACATGTTTCCTATAAATGACATTTCTTACAATAAATTGAACTCAGAAAAACACCCACATATTCTGTAATTGTAACAAGCTTTCTTCCATGAGGCCGTGAATTGGAGCACAATGTGTTTAGTTATCGGGTGTCTCTGGATGTGTGTGTCTGCTTCTGGCCCATCTTAATGCAACCTGATATCAGCGGCTCTCTGCAGCCTGGAAGACATCCATTGGACTTTTGCTGGTTTGGCCCGGGCCACCCGCACCCCTCTTTATGAGTCCTGGCCTCCGTGTGGAGAGATCCTAACGCGCTCTATTAGCAGACGTGTAGCGTTGAAAAGAGATGTGGCAGATAAACACTGGTTTCCATTCCCGTAGATCCAAAAAGGTAGTGGATATATGGAAATGAAGAACGTTCAGGATGTACGCACTTGATGGATAAATAGAGAAAATTTATAAAATCTATTTTAATTAATTAAAATAAAAATTTTTTACATCCCTAAATGTTTACATTGTTTTTCTTTCTGCATATTTGCATATCAGAATCTTGGACTGCTTTGGAAGTTTATAACTGTACTATTGTTCTGATTTTAGGATTTAAGCATGTATGACAAAATTTACTCCATTTAGGAAAATTAAGTTTCCAGCATGATTGTGCAGAAGTAATCTCATTCAAGGTCTTACTTTTCCACTTTTTTGCATTCTTTTTTTCTTTATCTCACATCTTGCTTCATCTCTTTCATTCTCTTTTCACTGGGAAACGTTCACATTAGTGAATGTGACCTCTCACTTCCCCATATAAATGATTAAGGATGTCATTAATGTTAACTGATACCACTGCAGCGCGATGACTGAAGACCTCATCTTGCAGAGAGATGGACACACAGAGAGAGACTCATCCTACAGATAGACGGACGGAGAGAGAGAGAGAGAGAGAGAGAGAGAGAGATCGTTGTTTATACTGCTGATGTCATCACTTCTTTGTTCGGCTCCTGTTTTCTGCTGAAACATTAGATTTGCGTTAAGAGGTGCTTTTCGAAATGAAAACAGCACCAGTAAAGCTCAAGTGACCCTCCTGTGTTTACCATCAGTCATTACTAAAACATACTGTACAATACAAATTTCATTATGCTGTACTCAAAGTATGTTATTACTGAAAATTAGATAACTAAGAGGAATACATGAATGCCAAAGAAGTTAAGATCAAGCTCCATATAAGTCAGGAATAATGTATCCTAAACAGTTTTTGTTTAAATAAATTATTCTGCTTTTCAAACCTGTACTTTAACACATAAATAAATTAAATCAATCAAGACCAGCAACACTGTCAGAAAAAAATGGTCCTTAGCTGTCACTGGGGCGGTACCCTTTCAAAAAGTGCACGTTTGCACCTAAAGAGCTCCAATGTGATCTCATGAGAATATGTGTGTATTCTCTTTCTTGTTTATTGTTTAAAGCGGAACTCCATCCTAAAACAACATTATGCTCCAACACTATATTTCATCACATATATGTAGTTGATTGTGCTGCCATCAAATGTACTAACTCCATATAAAAAATTAAAGCCTATAACTGCTACAGTAACGCTGATTTGATGCGTTGTCAAATCACCGGAAGAAAAATGCACGATTACATATTCTGAACGTTCTAAATGGGGGCGGGTCTTAAGGCGAGATGATTGACAGGAGATGATACCGTACTTTGATTGACAGCTGCACAGGATGAGCTAACGTTAGCTTGCTTTTCTTGTGTTCATAATAACAACAACAACATGATAATAACTTTCTACGTAGTATGTTTACCTTAGTTACACAAAACAAGCAACAACTAAGCCAAATGATGTTTTAAATATTTTGACAATTTTACATTTCCTGAGTCCGTGGAAAACTGGGCTTGTTCTCCTGACGAAAGTGATGGCTGCATATTGTAATTTTCAAGTAATCTGTTGTGTTAACTGAGGGTCACGTTGAGGTAAACAATAAAAACTCCCAGTGACCTGAATTTGTTGTCCTTACATCCACATACTGCACAGGTTCTAGTTATCTTTTATTGAGGGTTTTGGTGATTTCTCCCTTCGGAGACAGTAAAAGCGGAGTTACTCTTTAGTTGGGTTCGTCTGCTGGCTAACTTCAAGTTGACTTGAGTTGATTTGAGAGGTTGAAAGGTAAAAGAAGCTATTAGGCTTGTTTGACTTCATGCGGCGCTGCAAGAATCGACAGCCAGATGACATCAAAGTACCGCGAGAGCGATTTGCGAAATCATACGGAGGAGTTTGCTTTTAAATCGCTCTAGCGGAACTTTGACGGCCTCATGCGGCGCCGTAAGAACTGACAGCCGAAGTAGAACAAGCCTGAAGCATCGATCAGTGGTTAGTGGGTGGAGCTAATGACTTAGTTTTGCGCAGTGCATTCTGGTTAACTGAGTCCATCAAAGGCCGTTACGAAAATTCGGCTTTAACACACTTTCAATCTAACTTCTCGAAATCTTGCAAATTTCTTTTTTTTCTCATGTAAAATGCAAAATGGAAATAAATTACCCGTGATAACAGGCTAGAATGTCTAGGGTTCAATTCCGCTTTAAGGACAGATAGAATGTTATGTTAGGATACAATCACAGATGTGCTACAATTTCTTTACAAATGTCTAAATACTGAACTGTCCAATAGTATGTTCCGGTGAGAAGAAATGAGCTTACAATCAATGACCTCAACTTTTCCCAGTGCAGACACCAGATCACTTTGAACATCTGTGTTTGCACTCCTAAATGCGTTAATGTCACACCTGTTAAACAGTGCCTGCACTGAGAGAGAGATTAGATAGTACTTGTATGACTTTCTCTAATTGGTGAAAGTTTGCGTCCTTATCAACCTTGTATTTGTAGTATGTGTTGTTTTTGGCTTCGGGAGAGACATTCATCAGCAGGGCTTTAATCAACGGCCTTTAACTCATCCTCTGGCTCTCTTTCACGTCCTCTGTCTGCACCCAGTCACTGATGAATTTAAAATAAATCTGTTGATTATAATTAGTGATGGCAAGTCCCCCATTCTTCTGTTGTGATTGATGAGACATGACACTAATGACCCAGCAGCATTGCTTGACATTCAGACCAGAGATCCACCATGCGCTCTTGGTTTGAAGCCGCCTGCTTTTCTGATCTTCAGGTTCTTCAGGAACCCTGCAAGACATTGCAAAAGATGTTTCATGCCATCATACAGTAGGTTTCAGGATGATCTGTTTAACAGTGTTCTTCATACTTTGGCATAAGCTTTGTGACAGGTCCTGATTATTTATAGGCGTGCGGTGGTTAAACGTATTATTAACGGATGCTGGCGGTTTACCGTTTCTCTGCCTGAGGGACCCATGCATTCCAGATAGTTGAGGAATTAAAGAATGTTCTGGAAATATTGCATGCATTGGTTTATGGTGTGTGCGTGTGTGTTAGTAGGAATGTAAAAATGACAGAGGAGCTCTCCGTGAGGAAAACGCAGGGTGGGCACATCCATTCTATTGAATTTTGACAAAGAAAACTAATTAACCCCAGAGGAAAGGGATGAGAACTTTCATTTAACTAGAGTTAACATTCCCAATAATGAATCTGTTCGTTCTAATGTATTCTTTTATTCCGGGAATGTCTGGAAGATATTGGACTATTATGGTGGTCGTGGTCCATCTTATTTGGTCCTACAATGAGCACAAAGAGGGACGATTTCTGGAGCAGACACATCATAATGGTCCAATTTCTTCCAGCGCTGAAGCACATGTGCTCTTTGGGATGCTCATTTGACTTTCACCATTTATACTGTGGAAATGTGGCTTTCTGTTGAATGGCTTAAGATGGTTGCTTGTTTTTTCTTTTTGTGATTTGAGAATCACATTTAAACGTAACCACATGGTTATGCATCATTACATAGAATAAACCAATGGCTTATGAATATAACTATAGAAATACAGTTGTCTGCGTGTTGAGAAGAAATGTGTGTGTTTATTGTAACAGTTAGATAGCAAATAGATAGATTTATAAAACATGAGATGGGGCGGTTTTCCGGACAGGGATTATCCTAGTCCTAGACTAAAATAAATGTTAGAGCTGTCCAAACTGAAAACAAGTTGCACTGACATATCTTAAAATACATCAGTGCCCTTTGTTTTGCCTCAAAATGCACACAAGTAATGTTTTTAGTAAGGCATGTTTATTAAATCTAGTTATATTTCCTATTTAAACTAAGGCCTAGGCCTGGCTTAAGCTAATCCCTGTCCGGGAAACCATCCCAATGAGCTTGCTTTAAGCTGAAGTATGCACAACAGTAAATGCACAAAAATATATTCACTGTTCCCACTGTAATTACTCCATATTACACGAGAATACCCTTTAAAAATGTCCTTGTGTGACATTTAGGTACAGATATGTATACATACAAGTATGTACCTCTGGGGTACTAGTGTGACTTCTTTATGTACATAAAGGTGTACTTTTTGAAAGGGAACCACCCCATGTGACATCTAGGGACTATTTCTTGACCCTTTTCTGGTAAACAGCAATATTGTATTGCTTCGAGCTAGGTATTGGGATTAACTTGTGGCCTTGGATTATTTTTTGTCAATTATCCTGTTAGCAGAATGTCATAGTAGATTTTTGTGTGTGTGTGTGTGTGTGTGTGTGTGTGTGTGTGTGCGTGCGTGCGTGCGTGTGTGTGTGTTTCTGTGTGTGTGTTCTTTTAACTTAAGTCATTAGTAACCATGTAGTCACCACCAACATGCTCTAGCAACACCCGAGCAGTATTTATTGCTGCAATTTTATAAAAGCAATAAAGCATGTTTTTCCATCGTGCCTAACAACACCTTTAACCGTCTTATAATCTCCATATGTCACAGTCTCTTACAGCTCATTGCTTTTATTATATACTTAGCTGGTAGAAATCAAAAGCTTTCGAGGGGGACTGCACATAAAAAAACCCAAAATGTTAGGGTACAGGTAGTGGGTAACAAATAATCAACGAAAAACAACAGAAGAAGCCCTCACACTGATAAACTGCTCCAATAAATTTTATGGTGCAACGTTTCGACCATCAGGTCTTCGTCAGGCACAGTTAGATACTTAGCTGGTAGGGCATTGCATTAGTAACAGAAAATTGTGGGTGTGATTCCCAGTGAATGCACATATTGATAAAACATATACCTTGAATTCAATCAGAGTCGCTTTGGATAAAACAATCTGCCAAATGCATAAATGTAAATTTTGGTCATTAGGGATTACCAGTCAACACACACAGGATGGCTTTTTAAACCAGTGATATTTTTATCTCTCTCTGGAGACAGGGGATGTGAAACCGTTAGCACCCTGATAGAAATCAATGGCAAGCACTCACCATTAATCAGAGTAATTTAATATCTGTGAGGCATCCATGCTCAAGGTCTACTGTCACACCAATCTATTCTGACAATGAGTGTGTGGATTCAGGGCACACGCGCACACACACACACACACACGCACGCGCACACACACACACACACACACACACACACACACACACACACACACACACACACACACACACAGAGACCAGCACGGACATGACTCCATAGGTCACACAAAAACATACTGCTAAATACTTGTTGCCAAAGTGTGTTTACACATTTGGGCATATGTTTACATGTGTTTGTTTACATGTTTGTGTTTGCATGTGTGGCATGACGAGGGGGTGAGAGTTTAGCTTCATGACGAAAGCAAAGATTTTACATAAAATTCCGACTACGCCACCCCAGGACTTACACCCAGGGAAATATTCCTTACACCCAAAAGGGTGGAAAGGCACACAAGTTCGTTCCTCTTTAAATAGAGTGAGCAAGAGACATGGGTATAGTACAAAAATAGACTTTTATTTACACAGAATCCTTTAAAATGAGCAATCCCAAACATACATCAGTCACTCCACTTGGAAATGCATCACAATCACACACTCAAAAATAAGGTTAAATGGAAACAAAACAACATATAATAACCAGCAGGGCTGAGGTTCCCAATGGGAAGAATCACTTAATCACGACTTGTGTTAACAAAAAAAGGCACACACACACACACACTACTGTGCACTCAGATTACACGACCACACACTTCAAGTGTAACACAGCACACACTGAGGAGGAAGTACCACCACCGGACAGATCCATCCACCCGTGGGACCCCAGCTCCTGCAACAAATCAAAACAATATGAATAATTGGGTCACACAAAACAAAATGGTGGCGACCAGCCTTATTTCACAAAGCCGACGACCACCACACACACAATAAAAGAAAATAAATTTATAACAATTAATAAAAGTAATTATACTAGTCCAAACCACAGGGAAATAGTAAGGCAGTACAGAAGATGTATACAATTAACAATGTTTTGGATCACAATTATGGACAAGCAAGTTTCTCGGGAATCAGCTATAATGAGCAGTCCAGAATGTCAACAGCATTTCTCAGAACCCAAAAACAGGATTACAAGCACACATGATAATACCCAAAAATACCGAAAAACAAACAAAAAAACATAATTGATGCATTAAAAGCAGAGCCAATGGAACGCGACTCGTTTCTCTCACACCGAGAGCGAACCACGGCTCGGAGATAGTAACGTCTCAAGTGAAGCGTAAACGCTAGGCTCACAACAGAACCAGACAGTACACAGTCCAGTGTGTAAGGGCACAGATAATGACGTCGGTAACAGCAGTGCAACACTGCAGCGTGAGAATCAAAATACAGCGCAACGGGAGACGCAGCATAGAACGAAAGGGAGACTCCTAAAGTAAACAAATATAATATTAAAACTACACACAACAACATAAACTCAAACATTAAGGCTTCGTGCTAGACACTTACCGAACAGTGGTATCACCCCAGACAATTTACTGTTTTATGGCACAGGTTAACCAACAGCAGGAAAACCATAAGCCAACTGAGGGTACACCATCACGTACACCACGGACAGCACAAGGGCACCAGCACGACAGACAACACACTAAAACCAACACAACATTACTTTTAAATGACAAACAGATTAAAACTGCTAACCATAGCATGTTAGCAAGAACTCACCTGCCGCTAACGTTGCAAACCCCCAGGGGGGAAGTCGGACATGACGCATTCAGAGCAGCAGCCAATCACCGCTTAAAAGGGGACTGCCACTCTCTGATAGGCGATACCAGCTGTCAATCACAGCTCACCTAATCCTGCTACAATCCACCCCAAGTTTCTGCAACGTCGCCCCGACGGTGAACTAAACAGAACCCCACCTCAGGGTGCTCAGTCCTGAGGTCGGAAGAAGGCACATTTTACGATCCACTCTGCAGACACAACCACTGTGCCCGCCATTTACAAGAAGTGGTATCAGTTGGAGTACTGACCTGACATACTCTCTAATGACACGACTAAAACAAGAGCTTCCCAGTGCAATCAAATCTTAGATGGTTTCACCCCAGACTCTGAGGGACCCCATCCGAAAATGACTAACCTGGGGGGGAAGGTACATCTCCTACCAAAACATCATCGGATGGTTCCACCCCAAACTCTGAGGGACCCCATCCGACAACCAATGACATGGGACCGATTTGTACCTACCCACCCTTACATAAAATTAACTAACACTGGGATACATCTCCTGCACAATAAAATTCGCCAGATGGTTTCACCCCAAGTGCTGAGGGACCCCATCTGAAAATGACTGACCTGGGGGGTACGTCTCCTACCAATAAACCTCATCCGATGGTTCCACCCCAGACTCTGAGGGACCCCATTTGACAACGGATGACATGGGACCGATTAGTACCTACCCTTCCTTCATAAAATTTAAGTCACAGGCATAATACTACCTCAGTAATACCCCAACTTCAGAAAAAAAAAAACTGTACAGATAATACAGAATGAATGACGACAACCAATTTAATGGTGCCTTTAATGATACGCCATGTCCAACATCCCTTTTACAACCTTGCCCATATAAAACCAGCTGGCCCTCTACGTGACAATACACTCAGATTCTCCCTTTCGTTCTTAAACCAATAACAAGTTCCACCTCCCATAGAGCTACTAAATTTCTTAACCCAGATAATTTGTCCTCCATCATAATAACCCAGGACTGCTTACCACAAACGATCGGACAGCACAAACCCAGCAACAAATTGTGCTGGGGTCGCGACACGAAAACTGCCTCTGTCTGGTTCCTGCAAGAGAAAAAAAAACAAACCCACATACACACAAAACAAAAAAAAACATTATTGATGCATTAAAAGCAGAGCCAATGGAACGCGACTCGTTTCTCTCACACCGAGAGCGAACCACGGCTCGGAGATAGTAACGTCTCAAGTGAAGCGTAAACGCTAGGCTCACAACAGAACCAGACAGTACACAGTCCAGTGTGTAAGGGCACAGATAATGACGTCGGTAACAGCAGTGCAACACTGCAGCGTGAGAATCAAAATACAGCGCAACGGGAGACGCAGCATAGAACGAAAGGGAGACTCCTAAAGTAAACAAATATAATATTAAAACTACACACAACAACATAAACTCAAACATTAAGACTTCGTGCTAGACACTTACCGAACAGTGGTATCACCCCAGACAATTTACTGTTTTATGGCACAGGTTAACCAACAGCAGGAAAACCATAAGCCAACTGAGGGTACACCATCACGTACACCACGGACAGCACAAGGGCACCAGCACGACAGACAACACACTAAAACCAACACAACATTACTTTTAAATGACAAACAGATTAAAACTGCTAACCATAGCATGTTAGCAAGAACTCACCTGCCGCTAACGTTGCAAACCCCCAGGGGGGAAGTCAGACATGACGCATTCAGAGCAGCAGCCAATCAACGCTTAAAAGGGGACTGCCACTCTCTGATAGGCGATACCAGCTGTCAGTCACAGCTCACCTAATCCTGCTACACATGTGTTTACATGTTTGTGTATGCACATGTTTACATTCATAAAATGTAAGTTTGTCCATTTTTATTTGCCTTTGTCTGCCCTGCTAAAAAACAATAGACACCATCACAGAAATTCTATTGGTTTTATTGGGAATTTTATTGGTTCTAATGGAATATGGCCCAAAACACCAGTCGCGCCTCACTGCAGTACATGACATCCAGGGGGAGAGGCAGAGCATAGATAGATCTGTTTGCATCTCCAGAAATGACCCATTGTTGCCTATTTTATTCACTGAACGAGGGAACACTCGGCGTGGATGCATTGGCACACAGCTGTCCGAGAGGTCTTCGCAAATACGCATTTCCCCCAGTGAGCCTCATTGCGCAGACTTTGTGCAAAGTCAGGGAGGACAAGGAGAGTATTCTTTTAGTTGCTCCATATTGGGCCACCAGGAGTTGGTTTCCAGAGCTCACTCTCCTCGTGACAGCCCCTCCCTGGTGGATTCCCCTGAGGAGGGACCTTCTGTCTCAAGAAGGGGGCACATTATGGCACCCACGTCCCGATCTGTGGAACCTCCATGTGTGGTCTACGGACGGGGCGCGGAGGTTCTACGTGATTTACCCCAGGCGGTATCTAACACCATCGCTGCAGCGCGAGCACGGTCTACAAGGCATATACGCTGAAATGGAACCTGTTTGTTGAATGGTGTACTTCTCAACGAGAGGACCCCCGAGAATGCTTGATCAGAATTGTGCTTTTATATCTCCAACACCGCTTGAAGAAGAGGCTGTCACCAACTACTATTAAAGTAGATATCGCGGCGATATCCGCGCATCACGCACCCATAGACGGTAGATCTGTGGGTCAGCACGTTCTGGTCATTAGGTTTTTAAGACGTGCAGGAAGGCTGAATCCTTCGCGCCCTCCATTTTTTCCTCCTTGGGACCTGTCCATGGTGCTGAAAGCCCTGCAAGACGCCCCTTTCGAGCCTTTGTGGACGCTGAGCATTAAGTTTCTCACTATGAAAACTTTGACGCTCCTCGCATTGGCTTCTATTAAGAGGATAGGGGACATCATGCATTTTCAGTCAACAGTTCGTGCCTTCAGATTGGGCCTGCTGAATCCAGTGTAACACTGAGACCCCGGCCTGGCTATGTGCCCAAAGTTCCCACCACTCAGAGATCAGGTGGTGAACTTGCAAGCGATGCCTTCGGGAGAAGGCAGACCCAGCCATGGCTTTGTTATGTCCTGTACGTGCATCACGTGTGTATGTGGACCGGACTCAAAGCTTTCGCACCTCAGAACAGCTCTTTGTTTGTTACAGTGGTCAGCAGAAAGGGAAAGCTGTCACTAAGCAGAGGATGTCTCATTGGATTGTAGACACAATCGCCCTGGCTTATGAGAAACAGGGCATTGCTTGCCCTTTTGGTTTGAGAGCCCATTCAACCAGAAGCGTGGCTTCATCTTGGGCTTTGGCTCGTGGTTCCTCGCTTTCAGACATTTGTAGAGCTGCTGGCTGGGCGACACCTAATACATTCACTAGATTTTATAGTGGTCATATTGAGCCAGTATCCTCTCGTGTTCTCGAGGTCTAGGGGTGTGCCCCGGCATCCTGGCCAAACTTGCCCATTGGCCTACTAATCATCCCTCATATTAATTGGCTATATCAGTCTGTCTCCTCTTTACTCATAAGCTGGTGTGTGGTGGGTGTTCTGGCGCAATATGGCTGCCGTCACATCATCCAGGTGGATGCTGCACATTGGTGGTGGTTGAGGAGATTCCCCCATTCATATGTAAAGCACTTGAGTACTGAGAAAAGCGCTATATAAATGTAATGAATTATTAATTATTATATGAATTATTCTCTCTTCAGATCAGTGAGAACATCTAGGAACGGCTCCTGTGTTGGCTTGGAGCCTTTCTTTTTGGTGCTGCACACCATTATGGAAGGCCGTTAAGGCAAAAACGTTACAGAAAACAGTTTTTGTCTCCTCCAGTGCTTGGTGGCCGATGTTGCGGACCATCGGCTGCCAGTCTCTCACTAGATGTATCCTTAAGAACCTGGGTGAGGCTAGTGCCCACATTGCACCCCCTAGTAGTTCCTTTGTGAGTATTTCCCTGCAAAGTTTCCTGTTTACCACGTTTCCCTTAGCGGAGCTCCCTCCGTGCCTCTCTAGTATTACTAAGAGAGTTTATATGATAGATCTCGAGTCTTTTAACCATCACCTTAGTGGTAGACCCCTAGAGGGCTCTCTTTCCGCAACGATCTTAGTTCCACCTGACGAGTTCGCTTCCCAGTTCGCCTAGTTCACTATCGTGGGTTAAGGAACAAGTAGTGACCGGCCTCTGCTTCAACCCCATTTCTGTCTCCCTAAAGAGGAGAGCCAGAGGGTTTATGCAGGCACTGGAAGGGTCAGCTTCAGTGGCGCTTTGGTAGGGATTCCCAATTCGTCTGTCACGACGTGACATCGTAGCGGCATGTTATTTAGAAATTAATAAATTGAGTGTTTATTTTGTACAGACTTTGAACTTGATTTAACGTGTCTTTGCTTATTAGGAAACAGGTTTCAATCGCAGAAGGTTTACTTTTATTACAAATGTGCTAATAAAAGATATCAAATAAAATTGTGCTTTTATATTTACTCATTAGGAATAGTCGTGTAATAAGTGGGATAATGTACAGCCTACCGGTGTCAGGCTCAAAAACAGAAGAGATCCCAATGCAGTAAACAGAAAATGTTTTATTTAAACAATAATGACTGCAAACAGACAATGGCACGTCTGGGCATAAAGCCACACCAGGGCAGACGGCTGAGACGGGGAACACACACTAACACCGGAGAGGGAAACCACACACGTTCGGGCTCCGGCCAGACAACGAACGGTGGGAGGAAGTATGGGGACCCCGATACGGGACAGGATGCGTAGACCGCTCCCGTGAGCGCCGCGTCACGAGAGCCAAAGGGACAGGGGAAAATCCTGCGGCGGGCAGAGGGAGAGAGAGAGCGTTAGTGATACTGATGAGAGAAGCTGGACAACTCCAGTGATTAAGGACCTCTCCAGTGGACAGCGACAATGCCGCGATGAGTCTCCGCCGTAAAGTGATAGACCAGTCTATAAATCCAACAGAGGTTGAAGACAGTCCGTAACAGGCAGCAGAGAAACAGTCCAGAGAGCCGTAGAATAATCAGAGTCCACAGGAAAACTCTCGGGTAGCAGTGAGCTCAGACTGGGGTAGGGAAAATAAATCCACAAACTAGAATCAGACACAAAACAAGACTAGAAACTAGCGTAGCTAGAAATGGCGAGAACATACGCCATGACAGACGAGTCTATAGACAAACTTTGACAAACGAACTTGCCAAGACACACTAAACACACAGGGATTAAATACACAGACAAGATGACCGGATAACAAGCAACAGGTGAGGAAGACGAGAGGAGGTAATCACACTGAACAGGAACACCTGTGAGGGAAGCACACGTGAACCTGAAAAACACATACAAAAGACAACCACAGTACCAACAAGACAAAACCATAAATATATTTATATATATATATATATATATATAAATATATACAAATATATATACACATGAAAACAGAACACTAGACTAAACAAGACATAAAAACAAAGACTGGAAAATGCAAGGGAGCGGGGAAAATAACACACAATGACAAGAGAATACAAGGGAGTGGGGAAAAGTCACAAGACACGAGAAAAGCGTGGTCTGATATGACAATACCAAAACCACGTTCTCCCACACAAAACATGTACTGTTAGGACCCTGCCATACACAACTAGAAATAATTACCAAACAAGATTATGGCAGAGTCCTCACAGGACCCTCCCCTCAAGGGACGCCACCTGGCGGCCCTCAAGGAGAGACACAGGACAAGACAGACTGGATACTGGACAACATCCACGAAAACATCACAAACACCAACAGAGGAAGACAAGACAGAACAACTAGAGGGTTAGGGTGGGACAACAAAAACAACAAACAAGGGAGGGGGGACGGGGGAACAACAGCGTTCACAGGAGGAGGGATTGGACTGGGTACAGGACGGGCCTTCTGACCCTGGGGAATAGCTGAGGGTTGGGTGCGTGGAGGCCGGGCAGGCCTAACGGGGTTCTTAGGGGAGGAAACAGCTTGGGGCAGGTCAGAAAAAACAAAGTCTGGATTAGAAGTCTGAGGTGAAACAAGAACAGTGACAGGGGGTGCTGCGGCCGGCAGCGGAGACGAGGCAGGGACCATGACAGGGGGTGCAGCAGACGGCTGCGGAGACAACACAGGAACAGTCACAGGGGCCGCTGCGGACGGCAGCGGAGACGGGACAGGGACAATGACTGGAGGTACAGCGGGCGGCTGCGGAGACGACAAAGGGACACTGACAGGGAGCGCAGCGGGCGGCTGCGGAGACGAGACAGGAACCATGATGGGGGGCGCCGCGTCCGGCAGCGGAGACGACATGGAGACTGTGACAGGGGGCACAGCGGACGGCTGTGGAGGCGAGACAGGAATCATGACAGGGGAGGCTGCGGACGGCAGCGACGATGAGACAGGGACAATGACAGGGGGCTGCACAGACGGCAGGGACTGCCGCGGTGGCTGCGCAGACGGCAGGGGCTGCAGTGGAGCAGACAGAGGCTGCTGCTTCTCAGAGGACTGAGGGATGGCAGCTGGCTGAAGAGCAGAGGAGTCCTTCTTCCTCTTCTTCCTCCGTCTGCCGAAGGCCGAACAGGACATGTGCTTGGCGGCTTCTGTAGGCAGGCCAGGATAGGTTCATTACTGCGGGATCCATTTATGGCAAGTTCGTTCTGTCAGTACCAAAACCACGTTCTCCCACACAAAACATGTACTGTTAGGACCCTGCCATACACAACTAGAAATAATTACCAAACAAGATTATGGCAGAGTCCTCACAACCGGGTAGCAAATAAATCCCTTCAGTGATCCTGACAGGAACATGTCCCTTATTAGCTACTTCCTCTTACTAACTGTGAGGCTACTTACTAAATTATGAATCTTTCTTGACTATATTATTAATCAAACATACACTTAAATTGATAAGAGCAAACATTGGCGACCACAGGTTTATGGTTTCAACTAATTGCAGACTGCAACAACGCAAATATAGCTGGTTCATTTGGCGGAGCAAAGTATATAAAGTGGGAGGAGTTGGATCTAGATCCAACTTCGCCCCCTGGATGTTGTATTCTGCAGTGAGGACCATCTCCAAAACACACTACAGCAGGGGTCTTCAACGTTTTTTGGGTCGGGGACCCCTTAGATGAGAGAGGCATGGAGCAGGGACCCCCTGATACTAAATGTGTAAAACTTATATTTAAGTAATCAGTAAGGTACGAGAGGCTGCCTTTTCGTATTAGGCACAACGCAAAGTGGATAGTACAACTATTGACCAATCAGAATCAAGGACTGGAACTGTTTTATAAATAGCAACAAACCATATTGTCACACAGCCATACTATATTAAGACAGTACATTGGCACTATTATGCTGTTGTTGTACATGCATATTTTTTTGTTAAAGTAGATTTAGTTTTTATATGAATATAATAATAATAAAAAATAATATGAGTAATATGAATATAATAATAATAATATAATATTATTTTAATGTATTTGCAGTGTAATAGATTTTCATTTTATTGTGAATTTACCTGAACCTGGGCTTTCAGTTTATAAAGATGACTGATCATGGTGAATGGCAAAAAGACTCTCTATTCTGGTGGGGATATGGTTGTGCTACTTTATAATTCAGAGGTTTGTTGCCTTTCTCGTATATCGTCATATTGTCACGAGTTTGAGTAACGCAGGTTTATTTTCTGCATAACTTCATATCAGATAGGAGAACATGCATTGAGTCCGCGCGCATCTCTTTGGGGCAACTTTTTGAGAGACGGATTTCAACCTGACTATGAATCTTGCACAAAGCACCATCATGGTGCGCGTTTCATACATTTTTAAATGCGAGCGATAGTTTTGTCACAGTTTAAAATGCAGACGCGGTCTGGCGTCATTTGTCTGTTGAGTTAGCGCTTTAAATCTGAACCGCGTGAAACAGCCTTCCAAGTTCAGAAATATAACTTAGATGAGACAATGTCGCACTGATTCTAAAATGACATTCTGAAAGAAAGACACACATGCCTATAAGATTTACCTGTTTTATGTCGCTACTGCTGCTTCCTGAGTGTACATTTATAATCTTCAGATATTTTATTTTGGTCCGCTTGCTAAACTGAACGCGCGGCTTCGTGGCCACGCACGTGCACAACTTAAAGGGGACATGTAACATTTTTTTGTTCATATATTTTACGTTTTAGCAAAAAATAGCTTGTGATCAAACATCATTTGGCGGACCCCCTGCAGTTCCGTCACGGACCCCCTGGGGGCCGCGGACCCCCGGTTGAAGACCCATGCACTACAGTGTATTGGTCTTTGTTGGTCTCTAATGGTATGTATTGGTTCTATGTATTGGTTCTAATGGAAAATGGCCCAAAACACACTACAGTGTAGTGGTTTTAATGGTAAAAGCTAATGGTTTCTATTAGTATTTTAATGGAAACCATTAGAATTTTCTGTAATGGTTTTATTGTTTTTTTTTTTTCAGTAGGGTGTGTTGCCTATAGTGTAATTTACTGCATGTGTTCTGTGTTTGCATTTATAATTGAAATATTTAAGTGCTTGTGTGTTTGTTAGCATATTTGGCAAATTAGCATATTTTACAAAATCTTGTTTCACGAAGCAAAGCTTGTCACAACATGTATATAGCCCGTCCTGTGTGTGGTTCGTCTTTTCAAAATAAGTGCCAGCTGCAGATGCGTTTAAAGGGTATAGATAAAAGAGACGCTCGCGTTTGCCAGATACGCGCATAATCTCATGCGTAATCAGAGTTTACTGTTAATTGAGTGTCTTGTGTGTATTTTGTGAACGTGAGCACCTTTTTATCATAAATAGTTCTAATGTGTCTGCAGCAGGCACTTATTTTGACAAAACACGTGATGCACATGGTTCACATTACGCAACAAACACATATTTTGAAAACACGAACAACACACGACACAACAAACACATATTTTGAATTTGCGCCCCTTGGAAGAGCAGTCACGAGCCGCCTCTGGATACAAAGCTGAACGTGTTTATGTGATTATCTGGGCTGCAGAGCACTTATCACAAACACGAACATGTCTTCAGTATTTGAGAGTTTGTAGTGGTTGCGTAACAAGAGGTACAAACAAATTAATGGCGTCAGACTTGTTTCTTAAACTTTCTTTCTGAACTGCTCTTAAAGGACAAGTTTACTTTTTATTTGTTTTTTTTACTATTCAGTAATTTATAACAGAAACTAGGGTGGGACTTGAACCTATGTGAGCACTAGCTGTAGAGTTGTAGTAGATTTTTTTCAAGGTGTTGACCAGTCTGGTAAAGTATTGTTGAAGTCATACTGTGGAAGTAACATTTTTATTTGATATTGTCTGTGAGAGAGATACAGGACTTGACCTGGCCACTTTTGGGGGTTGGCGTGACAATCCCTTACAAAAATTAACCAAGGTTTTACTACAGTAAAAACAAACATGGTTACTGTAGTAAAACCATGGTTACCACAAAATTACCATGGTTTTGATAACCATGGTTTTCAAAAACCATAGTTACCCCATGGTTACTGTAGTAAAAGAACATGGTTACTTTTCGTATGGGTTATTTCTAACTCCAAAAGAAGGTGTCCAAAATACAGTGCTTGAACTTCTGCACTCCAAAAAAAAAAAAAATAGATTGTTTCCCTTTATATCAGCATATAATGAGCTCAATCAGTCTGAGGTAAACTGATGCTAAAAGCACACAAAGAGGGATGAGAACCCAGCGTGGTCAACAGGAAACTCCATTTAGACTCTCTAAGCACACTGATCTTTACCCCGATAAAAACATTTGAGATCTGTGAATGTATGAATAAAAGAAAGGGGGAGATGTTGTTTTTGATGTCTCTCAGAGTTTGCTCAGAGCGAAGATCTTTGGACTGTGGGCTCCGGCTGTTTTTTCAGTGTTTGGTGTGGACGTGAAAGTACTCCTCTCTTTTCCAAAGATCTCTCCAAATTTGCTCTCATACATCACTGCAGAGAGCAGCACATGGCCCGCGGCCCAATGAGGGTCCAGAACCAGAAGGTCTGCAGGGACACAACAACATAAGAAGAATACACATGTGATCAGATAATCACAGGAAATCACAACAGGACATGCATGCATAAATGTAGTAGTGAGGATGTTGTGTTTGCCTGCGCGTATGTGTGTACTTTAATTACAGTTTAATGCATGCTTCATATCCCTGTGTATTTTGGCAGAGTCCTCCACCTCACTCATGTTTCACTTTGTTTTGCTATATGGAGTAAATAAGAACTAAAACGTTAGGGGTTGTATTTCAATTCGTCAATGTCTACCACATACTGTATGCGAGAAATTTGACCCTGCCTGCGAAAACCAGCACTGTAAAACATTTGCTGTAGTTATGCAGCTGTTTGCCAGTAACTTACTGTAGATTTTTAAATTTATGTGAAATGGACATTAAACATTAACAAGACTTTGTCTTTACAGAATAAAACTATAAAATAAAAGCCTCATGCAAAGTATTCTGGGAACCAGAAATCCTCATCAACCTTTTTCAGACCGCATCACATCCACATCGCTTCCATTATGAGCGCGCATATCACGCGCCTACATTTCACAGAATGAACTTATATGTTGACGGCCCCTTAAAGTGACAAAAAAGGCAGTGCGGCGCACCTTGTGTTTCCAAGCGTTTAAAGTGCGTTTGGTGTAATTAGCCCCTAATACAGGAATAGTTCAGCTAAAAATTATTATGTCACACTCCAAAATCTGCTCTGTTTGACTATCTTTAACTATTTGAACTGATAAACGAAAAAGGAAAAGTGAAGAGATAAAAAGAGATAATTGCTTTTACTGATCTCCTGAAAGTTAAGAGAAATGTTATGGGAATGACGTTTACAACAACACTTCTGCATTACAACATGCTGTAACCTGCTTACAGTACACCGAAACATTTACAAATTCATACAGATACAATGTATCTCTGATTGTACACTGCCATAATCAGGGTGCGATTTGTGAAAAAATCAGAGGGGGATGTTTTTCAAATATTTTTTATTTTCGAAATAAATTAGGAACCACGGGCTTAAAATACTCGCAAGACACTAACTTAACAATAAACTCTGATTACAAATGAGATTAAGCGATTATCTGGCAAATGAGAGTTTCACTTTATCATAAACCGTTTTGACGCATTTGCAGCAGGCACTTATTTTGACAAGACACGTGATGCACCTATAAAATGACGAGCCACACACATGACGAGCTACATACATGTTGTGATCAACTTCGCATGGTGCTCCCTCGAAAAAGAAGTCACCGGCTGCCAGTGCTCACTCACCATTCAAACCTAAAATGCGCTGCTGTCGGTACATATCGCTGGAGTGTGTTTGACTTTTTTCCGTTTGACATGGAATTTTTAACCCCCTGGAGTCCAAAAACGCGATGCCGCGCTTTTGACGTGTTTTCTCCTTATCATAGCAGAATCAACTTAAAATACTTGCGCGTTTAACATCATTTGATACATTCACAATAACAACAAACCTTTGTGTTTTTGTCAAATAAAGAAAATAAACAGGGTGCAGCTGTCTCTCAAAACATTACGAAAATCAATTGAAACTCTGCAAATACTCGTCACACAAACATGATACACATATCCAAAGAAAGCATGAAATGTCTACTTTTAAACAAGCTAATTATAATCAAAAACAAATATTGCCTGTTTATATAAACTGCATTAAAGTAAAGAGAGTACCGTTTTTCCTGGCTGAATCTGTAATGCGGTCACGCCCAGAGGCGGTACCTGCTGTTCACATGGTAATGAACAGACAAACAGTTCAAACCATAGCAAACAAAGCATAGAGTTTTATCAGATTTAAAGACTTTACCACAGGTTTGGATGATAAACTTTATACACACACGTGAGGAATATCTTCATTTATGTCTGGACATTGAGGAAGAGAAGCGTTTATCTTTTACGTTACCTAAGAAGAAGAACAATGGAAGACGCACTGGAGGAGGATATATTCCTGAAGTAAGTAACTTATTTATCCTCATTTATATTTTCTATCATGTAATATGCTTATGGCTTGTGCAGTTCAGCCTACAAAAGCGACCTCAGCAGACTGCACGCTTCGGATTGAAAAACTTTCGCATTGTTTACAAACGAGGACGCTGGTAGGCAGTATCCACGCGTGTAACCACAATAGCAGTGCGACCATCAGTGAAGAAGCAGCTTGGCAAGTTAACCCACAAAGAAGAAGAAACAGCAACTTGTTGTGTATGATTTGAGAAGACCAGCAATGATGGAAGTAAATACACTGCAACTTTTGTTGCAGTTTGAGTTAAATCACTCCTCAACTTGGCCCATCTTTGTTTTCACAATCGCAAATGGAAATACCTATTACGCAGTTTTTTTACCTGACGGGAGGGGTTCTGGGGGACCAGTTCTTTTGGTTTGAGTAGAACGGATGCACTGTTAAAAATTTTGCGAGGTGCACGTCAGGCTACGCAAAGCTACGCACAGGCTACGGAGAACCTACGATATTCAAATGTGATATGCATCCATATGTCTGCCCTTTATCTCTTCTCTCAGACCAGACGCTAACTTTTCAGCGTTCAGCGTTTGATATCAAAGTACCGCGAGACAAGACTTCTCCTTATGCATTTAATTCACTGTCGCAGTACTTTGATTTCATACGATTGCCCTGTGTATTGCCACATGAAGTCCCTCAATTGTGTGTGTGTAACCTCGCGACCACAGATTCTATCCATCACCTATGAGACTTTCGTCTTGTTTATATTCATTGACAAATGAACAATCTAGTGAGTAACGGTAAGTGTCAGTTCAAATGTAGTGAAGTAAAGAGTACAAGTAGAGAGTAAAAGTTGCTTATATTTTTGATACTCAGTACAAGTACAAAGTAGCCCAAAAAATACTTAAGTTCAGTAACGAAGTACATTTTCTGAAGTACTTTACACCTCTGGAACACAGTGTTATGAGACACTTGCCATTAATATGTTTAAAGCAACTGAAAAAAGACCAAATGTAAGAGCATGTCACAACCTCTGACAGTGTCCCAAAATGGTCGGACCCCAGAGGGTTAAAGTTATGAAGCAGACACATACACAAATTAAAAACCTGCTCAATTTTGATAAGTACATTGGTGTACTTATTTATAGTCATGTGTACGCAAGCGCCTCCAGTTGACACTCCAACCTAAAGATACAGCGATTAATACATATGTACATAATTCCAATGAGCCTGTGTAGGTTTTATCACTGGGCTGATGTCTGTTTATAGACTTGCATTGTTTAGATATCTTCACCCATGGGAAACCTTCTCAACCTCTGTCAAATGCAAGTTTATGTGACCTCATTGTGTTGTGTTAACAGTTCCTGTGGATGTCAGTGGATAACAGCTCATCTTTTTCTCACTTCCTTCTTATTTTCCTTTCGTCTGCATGGCAGGACATCCTCACAGGTCATACTGCACTAATGGATGATTGATTTACAGCAGGTTAAAGGAAGGTCAGAGGCAAAATAAATGAGGAACCAGTGATGCTATTTTTGACGGGGGAGAAAGTGAAAGAGCATGAGAAACAAGTGAAAAAGTAGGAGATATATTGCAGATTAATTATGTTGATGGATAGAAAAATGACAATTTATTAAAGCGGTATTGGAGATTTACTAAATAAAAGTAAAGATATACATAGTTTTCAGTTACATGACCTATAAAGGGGTTGCAGGGCAAGACAGTGGCAGTTAACATTGGGCTCTCCATGGAGACGGTAATTTTTCTGTCTGTTTCAAGCCAATAAATATTTCAATCACCTCTCAACAGAAGAAAAATTATGATATGAACACAGACTACAAGTTTTAGTCACTTGGGTCCTATATACGGTACCCACTTATGGTACATTAACACAGGGCTCAGCGCGTTAACGCTAGACGGAGGGCGTGCCCTGACACGATCGTCATAGTAACAACAGCCAATCACAGTGGCCACAACATATGCTCCTCTGTTCTCCGCTAGCGTCTGGACTAGGTCATTGCATAAGGCGATTTGATTTGCTGACGCCTGCGTTGCCGCTTGCCGATGGATTGACAATTCAGTTCGGCAATGCATGACATCACCTATTCAAAGTAAATGAGAAGTGTTAAAGCTGACGCCCTGTGTGAATGTAAAGTAAAAGACGCCAGATTCCTGCCAGAGTTCCACTTTGGCGATGTTTACATGTATTTTGTGGTAAATTCCTCACCTTACACTGCCACCAAGATTATATTTACATTTATATTAACTCTTTCCCCGCCATTGACGAGATATCTCGTCAATCAAGAGAAAACGCTTCCCCGCCAATGACGAGTATTTCCGTCTTTCCGCAGTACCGCTATTATCCACTAGGTGGTTCCGCAACTTCTTAAACCCGGAAGTATTGCCCTATGGCAAGCTGCTGCATGTCCATGTCTGTTTTAAAGATCGCTATGAATGGGATCTCTATGAAAAGTCCGTCACAAACATGGAATTATCTCTGCTTTTTGCTCAAAATGTGGTGTTTTTGCAGAAACCTACCCATATTCAAAAGCTGATTACAAAAGAACTACTCAAGGTAGGATGAAACGGTTTTTTTTTGTTTGAAAGCAGAGGGTCTGTCCTTTCATTTGGTATATTGTATGTTTATATATTTGAAGAAGAACATTTTCTGGAAGGCATTAAACTTTGGTAAAAATCATGAAAAACGCTGGCGCTGGCTGGCAACTTTTTTTTAAAAATGCTGGCGGTGAAAGAGTTAAAGGGATAGTTTGGCCAAAAATGATATTAAACCCATGATTTACTCACCCCCAAGCTGTCTGAGATGCATATGTCCATCATTTTTCAGAAAACACGTTTTCAGTTATTTTAGAAAATGTTTTAGATCTTTCAGTTAATTAAATTTGAAGTTACGGGGTCCACGACCTTCAAGTCCAAAAACTGTGCATCCATTGTTTACAAAATAAATCCAAATGGCTCCAGGATGATAAGGTCTTCTGAGGGTAATCCGTGCGGTGTTGTTGTAGAAAATCCATATTTAAAACTTTATAAACTAAAATATCTAGCTTCCATTTGCGCCGCCATCTTAAACTCCTCTGTATTCAGGAGAGAGTATTAGCGTAGTGTATGCTAGTGTACGTTGATTTAGTGACGTATAACAAATGCGGAGGGCGGGAACACATAGCAGCAGCAGAGAAACCTTCGTAAACTGCGTACGCTCTCATCTGGAATGCGGACACGACTAAGATGGCTGCGTTACTGGAAGCCAGTTTTTTTCTTTAATAAAGTTTAAAATTTTGATATTTCTACAACAACAGCATGGGGATTACCCTCAGAAGGCCTTTGTTTATCATCGTGGAGCCGTTTGGATTTATTTTGTGAAGGATGGATGCACATTTTTTGGACTTTAAGGACATGGACCCCATAACTTTACATGAAAGATCTAAAACATTTTCTAAAATAACTGAAAATGTGTTCGTCTGAAAAACGATGGACATATGTATCTCAGACAGCTTGGGGGTGAGTAAATCAAGGGTTTAATATCATTTTTGGCTGAACTATCCCTTTAATATTATATCATTTTGTTTTGTATTATAATATACTGTATATAATATTGAGCGCTCTCTTGGTCTCCAGCGGAAATAAGTATCTACTCGAGAGAGTATCCGATTTTGGACGCAGCCAAGGTATCACGTTTTAGGCCCTGCTGGTAGATGCTGTAACTGCACCATTATGAGTACAAAGAGCTTTCATACTGTACATTGCTAAGTGAAACATGGGAAAAGAAAAAAAAGTACGTTGGAAAAGAAATTTAATAAGGAGACGCAGAAAAGAGGAGAGAAAGTAAGGAGAGGGGATGAATAAAACGTGTTTGACTATACTGTCCAGGGCTCAGATCACATAAGCTATGGATTTTATTTTAAAAAATTGTTGTGCTAAGCAAAATTCCACCCATTTCCAATTGCATCCTGTGCCATCTCACATATTAAATTCTACATTAACAAGACAGAAAGATTGAGAGAGAACTGAAGAAATGTGATGCTAATATATCATATCATCCCTCAAATGCTATTTCTGAATTATCCTTCAGTGCCAGACGGAGGTATTGATTCCTGGAAAACCGACCTCGGACTTATTCATCTTGTGAATGGCTCCTGTTTAGAGCTGTTCTCCATGCTGATGTATTACAATATATGGAATTGTTCATAAAATCAGAAACAGAAAACCACAGTTTCCAAGACTGTTTGGATTCATTCGACGTCTGCAGTGCTAAAACAGAAACCGCTGCCATACACTGTCCATTGTTAGCGGTCTAGGAACTCCCTGGTTTAAGTTGTTTTGACCATGTCTCATCCAGAGGTTTTTTGAACAGCCATTTTTTGAAAGTTTTGAGGTTTTTTAATGTTTAAATTTTATCACATCATCTGCCATGGATATGAAATTATAAAATAGGAAAAAGTATAACAATCTGGCCCCTCGATCTGTTTTCTTGGTCTGTGCCTGTCTTAATATCTGACCGTTTCATACTGAAGGACCTCCAGGGAGTTTCTTTAATGTTTCCCTTCACACTGTTCATGCACAACCGGATATTACAGATTTGGCACATGGGGTTTTATTTATGAATTCTCTTCCTGAAGTATTAGCGCCGTTAGCCGCTAGCATTTAGTTGAGGGATCACAACAGTAGTTGGATTGATGGGTTTGTTTTTTTCTTTTTGCCCTCGTGAAGTTTGCTTCTCAGCGTGACGTGGCTCCAGGACACTTCCTGTGATTTTTACACACTGCCAGCATTGGCGACTACAGCTTAAAGCTCATAGGGTGATGTCCTTTTGGCCTGGGGTAAGTTGATAATATAGCCATTTTGGTGTACATTTACACTGATGCGAATTGCTGAATTTTAAAAGATTAAAGCAGGGAAAATTTCAAGTCTATGACAAGCCTTAGATAGGCTGCTGGTTTTAGCAACTTTAAACTTATCTATGAGGTCCTTTAGCCAGGTCAAGATTGTCAACTGGTCTAGTTGATTTCTCAGTCTGGAAAACTTAGTGTTTGGCTAGATAACAAGATTATTCGGGGTAGGGGGGTTAAATTGTTTTCAATTGATTCAAAATGTTTGTAGACCAGACTCAAACCTGCCTCTCTTACAACAGCAGAGTGGCTCAACATGTCTGAAACAATGTGCAGCACCACAGCTCCAACATAACTAACATAACTATTACCATTGCTAAGTGTTTGGAACAACCCCCAATAACACCGAAAGAGACCTGAATGACAAAGGAGAAATGTTTTATGATGGACGTAAAATGGCATAAACTTATATTAAACCAGTCCATATCTAGATGAATATTATAGGGCAGCAGTCTCCAACATGTTACCCATGGGCAACAGGTTGGGCGCGCAGAATCTGTGAGTTGCCCGAAAGAGCACATTCTATTGAAGTCGCCATAAAAGCGGAAGTAGCGATTGCCTCATTTTCCACGTGGTGACATATATCCAAGTGAAACTGGCTTCTGAGGCTATGTTTACATGTACATGGTTATTTGGTATTACTGTTTTGTTCATTTTCACATTTTCTAAGTTGATAAATGCACTGGGGACCCAATTATAGCTCTTAAACATGGTAAAGTCAGATTTTCATGATTTGTCTCCCATAATTTCTATGCTGGATAGTGTTGGTTTGATGCTGGTCAGGTTAGTGTACCAGCAATACCTAGCTGGTGAGGTTGGTCAACTAGCATTACTAGATAAGTCAAGCTGACCAACTCAACCATTAAATCTTGCTGTGACTCTTGCTGGACAACAGCACATCACCATGTATCCAAAACCTAACATATGTTAGCGACCAGCAGTCCTGTTTTTTCTGCAGAGTATCTTAATCAAAAGTAAAAAAAATCATTATTTATTTTTAGATCATTGCGTTTTTGGGACTGGGAGATTATGTCATGATGTTGCCATATATTAATTAATATTGACATGAATAATACATGGATATTTTCTCCTCAACTCAAGTTTAATGAAAACAAATAAAATTTTGAAAAAAAAATTATTAAGGAATCATGGGATCTGCATAAAGCAGCACTTAACTAAAACCCACATGATTCTGTCAAAACAACACTAGAGGTTAGTAGTGGTTTCATCAGATTAACACCAGACATATCCAGAGCCATGATGAGGCTAAACCAACCCAGTAAAGTTTGTGTCACAGTCAAGCCTAAATGGTGGAGGTAAATTTGGTTTGGTCTCAAGGTTATGATTTCAGGTTAGGTTGAAAGGACATGACTCTGTCAGTTCCAACTCTTGTCTGTGACTGTTAATGGGGTTTAATTGAAGCCAGCTGTTTTATTGGACTGGTTAAGATTAGCAGAATTACCACTTTAGGGGTCAAACAGGGGGGACGTCACGTGGGTGAAGGTCAGGGCATGAGAAGACAGGTGCAAGACACGCTGACATATTTTCAAAAGACTTGCAGAGATCACACGCATATGGCTAAATGATTGAAGACCAGAAATCTGCTATGAGATTTTGCTTACGGAAAAGAAGATTCCAGACATGAGCATGAGCAGGGTATGCGTGTAGGAGACCAGGATGCAAACAAAACCTTAAACAGGAGTTAAGATTCAGACACCCAACAAATAACACAGATATTAAAAGCTTAACCTAACCTCATGAAAGATTCAGATTTTCTTCATAGAGAGTTTAGACTAATTAGTGACAATCACCCTGCTGAAAAAACAGCATCAAACCAGCATGGACCAGCATGGGAATTATGCTGGTTTGATGGTGGTTTAGCTGGTGGTCACCAGCATACCAGCACCAAAACACAACATATGCTGGTCAGGGTAAACAAATAAAAGGGACTCACATCTGAGAATCAAACTAATAAGAGGCTTGAAAGTGGACACCTTTAACCGTGGCCAGTAAGCAACTACCCAAAAAAACAGTATGATTCATCTATCAATGTCATAACAACCACTCTGAACAGCTGATCAACCACAAATACACCACATACAGTATCAACTCCCTGTCAACCATCCACAGAGCCAGAGTATTGAAATTCTTTGAAAAATGTAGTTGTTATGGTAAATATGTTGTAATTTCCAAATCTAGGAAGATTACTGTAAACTGTGCGATTTACAGAGTTGGAGAGTAGTTGGCTACAACAAGTAGCAATACTACTAACCTAACTACATTTTTCTGTAACTTGACGTTAGTTTAGTTACTTTAAAGGGACAATAAGTAGGATTTACCCCATCTAGTGGTAAAATTGTATTTTGCATTCAAACGAATAGTGCTCTCTAGCGCCTCGCTCTTCCAAATGCGTGTTGCAACTACAGTAGCCGTTATGTAATCACTGATCTCCTTGTCAGTTTCAGCTGGATTCACGTGTTCTGAAAGAAAACGCGTTGTGGAAACGCGTTGGTAGGTTAGTGCTTTTTGCCCCTTTCTGCTATTATAGTTTATCAATACGACGGAACGACATGGAAGCCTTCTTAGACTTATCCGTTCATTGTCATGTCTTTTCATTGTCAATTTTAAAGACTTTGAGATATGTGTAGTTCACAAACTTAAACAATACTAAAATGAAAATTGTATTACATTACATTGTTTAAAACCCTAAATCATTTTCTTTAATCATTCTTGATTAAAAAATATATTGATTTATTTGTTATTTACGTCATAGAAAAAAATGAAGGAGCTTTAATGTAGCTAACCACTTAATAGTAACGTGTAGTGTAGCTAGTTACTGAGTATTTCAAGTAAGTGAGCCGAATTTCTTTTCTTTTTCCATCAGGATAATAGTGGGATGTTAAAGCTGATATTTTTTCTGTTCTTACTCAGAAACAGGTTGCATTTCATCTTGTAACACAAGATACACAGATTTCACTGTGACCCTGGAGGATTTTCCCTCAAAGGTTTTATCGTGAAGCAGAGATGAAGGCTGAGATGGACATGATGGGTTACCTTTAACAGTGACCTCTACATCAGAGGAAGACAAGAGGAAAATAAAGAGATTTTGATGTGATACTGTCAGTAGAGTAGAGCACAGTGTCACTAGAAACATTTTAAATATTCCCAGATTATAGGACTCAAAACAGGAAGAGGATCTGACTGAATCTCACAAGGGTTACCTGGACATACACAACCTATGAACCCTAGATGAGGAAAACATATATGTGCACTTATCAAATCCACATTAATACACAAACTCATGTCCCCCTCTCACACACACATTTAACTGAATACACCTGTCTTACCCCACAGTGTTTGGATGAAAATCCTCAGAAGGCTGAAACATTTCCTTGCAGCGTTATTCTTTTAAATGTATCCTACAGACAGGGAAAAACTATTAAGGTTCACCGGTTGTTTTTTATATAATGCCATATTTATGAAGGAATTCCTTTAATAGGACTTCACATGAAAATTGGATTACCATAGCTAACCACTGTTTTTCTATAACTAAAGGTATGGAACTCATTAATTGTGTCCATACTAATCTGTATCATAAGAGAGTCCTGTAAAGCATTTATTCTTGATATTTGTCATGTGTGTCCATTCTGGGCAAATCTAGATGGGAATGGCCTTTTCTCCAAAGCACTTGTGTGGCTGTCTGCAGGGTTTAAATTGGGCCGGGGCCGTCCGGGGCTAAGCTCCGGCACATAGGCTGAAGGTCTCGCTCTGCTCGTGCCAGTGTACCCGCTGCGCTTGTGCGTGTGTACTCGCTGCGCTGGTGCGTGTGCACTGACGCGAAGGGAATAAGGTGTTTCCATTCATTATGGGGCATACTCACCAACGCAAGTTTAATGATTTGCGGCAGCAGTTTACTTACAAAGTCAATGCAAAGACCCAATCAGACACGTCCTCGCACGGGGCAATGCGAATGACGCGAAAACACGTGCTTTTCCCTTTAAACGCGTCTTCGCGCAAGTTATGCAACTCGAGCGAAAAAACTCAGGAAATTCAAGAACGCGCTTTCACACAGGATCATGTGACATTGTAGAGACAAGAGAGAGAGAGAGCGTGAGAGAGAGAGCGAGAGAGAGAGAGAGAGAGAGAGAGAGAGAGCGAGAGACAGAGAGAGAGAGAGAGCGTGAGAGAGAGAGAGAGAGGGGGGGGTAATAATGGTGCCCACGTTGAGGAAACTTAATAGAAGACTAGAAACGTGTTAAGGACTAAAGTATGTATGTCACTCATCTAATTACAGTATGTTAACTGGATAACACTGCATATAACTCATTGTATAGTTTAATACATCTATGGATTTTGATTACACAAATCAAACCTTACGATTGTTTTAGCTGCTGACCAGCATAGGGAATCTCTATGGCTAATTTATAAGACATGTTGATGATACAGTACTGTGTGTTGTGCCTTTTCTTGTTAATTTAATCTTTTTGGGTAGCCTATCTTATGCATATAGAATTATTCAAGGAGGTTGATTCCTTTTACTTCATTTAAAGTTTGGTCAATTGTGCATAATGACATGTGCAACAAATGGATATAGGGTGTCAAACTCATACATTTGCATCATTTAAAATTCAGACACTCTTTATAAAATATTTGTGGTCAATCTCTGGCACAGATTTAAAGTTGAAACTTATCAAATCCTATCAGAGGTCCAGAATGTCATTAAAACACACCAGTGGCTTTGCTGTCATCAGTATTAAACATGTTACCCCTTAAAGTACCCTCCCCGCAGAGCCCCCCCACATAACAAATCCCAATTTAACCCCTGGCTGTCTGTCCTTTTACATGCACGATTCATTGAATGGGAGGGGGGGGGGTAAAGGGCAGCCCTCTCTCAAAGAAATGATCAATTAGAGCAAAGTGTAGGTGGCATTTATGAAATGTTCTGGAGTGCGGTTTGGCCAATAAGTAAAGTTGCATGCAGGAAGATAGGAAGCTTGTCATGTCTCAAACTGGTTTCACTCTGGATGAATTATGCACATGTCCTCAGGGACTGGCAGAAGACTGATACAACTCCTGTTAAACTCTGGGAAATCCCAAATCTGGCATGGTTGAACTTGGGGGTTTGTGGGTGACATGGGTGGAGTTAAACCACTTCCCCTGCTCGTTAAACAAGACCAATAAAAGCCATTAGGCTTTGAGCTCAGCAGAAACTCTTAGCATGTTGTTGCTTGTATCTGCTGAAGAGTGAATGCAGTTTATTGTAGATCTTCAACATCACACATGGATTACACATGTATCATCCTTGGAAATCATCTCCTTCATTCATTAGCCACTATGGGATGCTTCCCTACAGGAAAAGCACTGCATTGGTTTTAAGCTGGTCTAACTCATCGCAGCCTAGCTGCTGTAGCAGGCCAGGCCAGCTGAAAAGTGCCTTGAAACCATCAAACTGAAGCTTGGTCCAGCTGGGATACCAGCTGATCTCTGGAAAAAAAATGTATGATGTACAGCAACCCACTTTAGACTTTTTTATGACAAAGGTTACATCTTTTAGGTCACATCTTGATTTACTGAGTAACACTGGACTATGGTTGGATTCCTGTTCTTAAAGCACTCATATGATTGGATTTCCTTTATTTCCTTTGTCTTTAGAGCAGTGGTCTCAAACTCCCGGCCCGCGGGCCATTTGCGGCCCGCCCTCCCCCTCTCTGCGGCCCGCGTCACCTTTAAAAAATATAACATAATCTGGCCCGCAGAAAGATTTCATTCACTTTTTGTTTTATATTCGTTTGATTTTTTATTTAAACGTTTAAGTGTTCGTTCACATGTCGCGTCTAACAACACGTTAAAACGAGTCAAAGCATTACTTTCCAAAGTGCTCGGGAGCGGAAGATTTGTTACTTCCGGGTGGATACTCAGTGGGGTTAGTTCACCTCAAGTCACATCATCTAATGGAGACACCACATAGGGAGGTAGGCACAGCAGTAGATGTAATGCAACACATTTTAAACTACAGATAAGAAAAGAGCCATCAAAGTGCCCAGGTTAAGAAAAGATGAGGAGAAATGTACAGAAGATAAAAGTATGTATACTGCTATATAAAATGAAGTATAATATATTATTATGTAGCTTACTATTCAATTACACATAGAGCAGTAGCCTATTATTTTTATTTTTTCTGTCCAACTAGCTTATGTAACATTGACAATACCCATTCAAAAGTTTTAGGATCACTTTCAGTTATTAATATTTTTCCACATAGAAAATTAATTAAAACTGAAATAACAAAGAACATAATGAAGTCAATACTATGACTGAAAACAATCCAAAATAAATCAAAACAGAAACACTAACTGGTGGTAATTTTTTTATATTAGTCTATAAATCTATACAGGAATTAAATTTGTTAGTTTAGTGCAAGGTTATAATAGGTCTTAGTTATTTAAGATAAGGTTAAGAAAATATTTATTTACTTAAAATAATGTATTTTAAAAAGATAAACCACTGCTTATATATTTACAAGTTTTATACATTAAATAACAGAAAATCAACATGACATTTACAGAAATATAGTTCTTTTTTAACATTAAAATAGCTTTGCGGCCCCCCGATGAAATGTCTATCTTAGAAATGGCCCCAAGCCAGTTTCAGTTTGAGACCCCTGCTTTAGAGTGTTAAAAGATGTATGTGCATAAAGAAGATGTGTAAAGTTTTAAACACAAAGATATCTTCTTTTTAAAAGTGAAGCCTCATCCATGTCTCCCTAAAACACCTCCCCGCAGTTGGACGTCATACTGCAGGGAACATTTGCATAACACCGCCCTAATGTACACCAAAAGAAAGAAGGTGTAACTTTCGTTCGCGCTGTAGTATAATTGCCGCCGCCATGTCATGGAGACGTGTTTTTCCTTGTGTTTGGCAAACTACTTTGTTTGTCCTTCCAGTAAAGGAAACAAGAAGAAATCGATGGTTAGGTTTTATTTACAACACTGTTCCAGAACAGTGCAGCTCAAATATTAGATTGTATGCTGCACATTTTACGTAGGACTGTTTCCTGAACATGGTTAAGTACAAGGCACACAAAGGTTAGAGATAGAAGGATTTTGTTAATTAGTTGTTAGTATTTGGGCTGTGAATAGTTATTGGGCTGCTTTTGGACTAGTTTTGATTGGACATTGGACTGGTTTTAAACTGTGGATTTGGCAACCCTGCCTTTCACTATTGCTTTGTGAGCTGATCTTACAAATATGGTAAGGAGCATCACATTTCCGTTTACGAGTTTGAGGTATTCAGCCAATTACGACGCACTGGATAGCTGGCCAATTGGAGCAAACAGCGCTTTCTGTAAAATATGTGAAAGATACTGTTTTTAACTTTACACCACATATGAACATTGCATTACACCAAATACACAAAATAATGTGCTTGTGCAACGTCATATGGGACCTTTAATGTTACAATTTGATTTGAGTTAGAATTTTACTCACACTTCAAGCAAGAATGATAAAATGTTTCCATTTCCTAATTAAGACCAGAACCATTTCAATGAGCTGCTGGCTAATTCAATGACAGTTTAAACTAAACTAAAGCCTGCTTTTTCCATGCTAAGACTGCAAATCCTCCTGTCCAAACAAAGCCGAAAGGCCTCTTAACCACCTAAAAGCTCTGAGTTTAAATTAAAACACTGGGCTCAGAAGTTTTATGAGCACTAAATTCTTGTCGATTAAGTCAAATCTCATTGTACTTCATGATGACTCTTCATTTGTTCATGATTATTGCATGGTTTAATACATCAGTAGTTCATATTTAAGTAAGAATTAATTTTGGTACTAGTTCCTTATTCAGTGACCTGTATTATGAAGTGTATCTCTATTTTTATATTCCACAAAAAATTAAAAGCTTGGTAAATCTCCATTGCAAAGATAGCTGTACGTTGTGTTTATGATGATGTTCGGATGTTAAATCCCACCAGGTTTTTTACCTTTGTTGGTAAACCAGTCTAAAGATTGTTCCCGGTCTTAATTGGCATCTTTACTAGTTTTCTATCAGAGAAACGGATCTTAGATCAGCAGGTAAATAGGACTTTCATCAGCAGAGATGTTGGAGGGGGTGATGACCCAAGTGAGTTGGGGGATGAGGGGCTCTAGGATGAGGCTTATCCTTGTCATCTTCACAGGGCTTCTCATCTTGTTTCACACACTCTGTTGCTCCAGAGGAATTTAGCATGTTCCATGAGCGAGAGTTATGTGAGGCCAGTGCTTGGTTGGAGAAAATGGTGGGCACCCTTCCCAGAAAAAAATACATTTGTGGAAATCTCTGGAACACTAGAACACCCAAAGACCTAATAGAGAACTTACGAAGAACAGTCATAAATGCAATAATTACCAGTTAGCATGAATTCATTCATCTCTTTTAGTTAGAAAGTAAGTCTTTAAAATAAGGCTGGAAACCAGGAATTTTATTCCATTTGTTTATTTTTTTCATGACGGCTACTGTAGCTGTGGTATTCATCATAACCTTCAAGAAACAACTGGAAACACACCTGTTCTGCATTCACCTGACCAACACCTTACTGTCAATATTATTATGTTGTTTTCTACAACATGCTACAACTTTATTCCTTCTTGTAAAAATTGCTTTGTAAACTACACACATTTTTGGTTCCTTTGAAAGAATTTTAAAAGCTCTCTCATTTACATAAGAGTGTCTAATAAATGGATTAATGTAATCTTGGCTCTGTACTTCATTTTATATATATATATATATACATATCTTTCACAGAAAGAAATAAGAAAAGCTCTACCATATGGTCATTTTTGCCTTTATTCAAACAGTGATAGAGGAGAGGACAGGAAAGTACAGGCTGGAGAGAGGTATGGGATTAGCAAATGACCACGAGCCGAGAATCGAACTCGAGTCGCTGAAAGTGCGAAAGCACCACATGTCGGAGCGCTGCCCACTACACCATCGGCACCAATGTATTACATTTAATTTTTTTTCAAGAATTCCACCTAATTTTTTTACATTTGTTCTAAAATCAAGTAATTACATTTCTTATTTCCAAACTTCAAAAATCATTAGAATTGTTAGGAAATTGTGGAATCAGTTTTGCTTTCCTTACAATTACATTCCTTATTTTATACCAAACCAATGTCATTGTCAATTCTATCTTCAGCAGCATCTGCATCCCCCCATCCTTCACCACCGGCTTCTATCCCACTTCCAGTGGCTTGTCCATATTTTTGTGGGTCACTTGATAGTGGAAAATTAGCCCTGTTCCCTGCGGCAGGGATTCACCCCACTTATCTCAAAATTAGCTTCCAGAGTTCCCGATGATAATTTGCGTGGATCGTCACACCGCAACAAGATCCACGCTAACACACTAGAAACACTCTCTTGCTGCAGCGCATGGTCTTGCACACATCACTGATTAGTGGTCTTTTAACTTGATCTCTTTCACAGAAAGAAAGAAAGAAAAGTTCTACCATAGGATCAGAGCTCCATCTCTGTGGTTTTAATCCTCATCTCGAGCAGACACAACACTGATTGGATGTCCTGCAGTTTCTCTGGATGTTTAAGTTTTGCGGTTGTTGCTCTGCACTTTGAGGAATGGAAGAAGTTTGCATGTGTTGTCACTTATAGCGCTATCATTGCTAAAAACAGGCTGGATTAGCCCTTCTTGTGCTTGATCTCATAATCCTTCTCTCTCTTTCTCTCTCTCTCGATAAATATTATGTTGTCTCAGCTCGTCCCAATCCCAGAAACTTCATCATCTCGCTCTCTGCTGAGCTGAGGCAGATCTGAAGGGTATTAAAAAGGAATTGACCTCATGTATGAGGTTTCTGGCCGTGTTCTTTTCGAGGCAGCTCTGAGCTCATTAACATGATGGCCCTTACTGACTTGCTGTCTCACGAGTGAATGTCTTCATAGACACACCATTTATAAAGCACAGCTTTAAATCAGCACATCCATAACAATGCTATTAGACTATGAGATTAAAGCTTATAGAGCTTAAGAGCCTGTGAAATCAAAACTGTAGTAGTGTGGTTTTTAGTTGGTTAACTTTAAGGGGGATACACAGTATATGCCAGTGTTGTCCTATAAATTCATGAAAACTGCAATATTTGTACTTATGTGCTAATACCTATACTTTTTCATGGATAATCTGTAAGATTGGGGTAAGGTATGTAAGTTTTTTTTATGTTGTAATCAGGGCTTGACATTAACACCCGCCAACCCGCCAAATGCGGGTAGATTTCGGCTTTTTGTAAGACAGCCAATCTCACTAGCCACTTTGGCAGGTTGAATATAATTTTTTAATTGTAGTTTTCTTAAAAGTTATGCCAAATGATAATGCGCAGTGCGACACTGGGAAACTACAACTCACATTAGCACTCTGCACCCAGCGCAACGCACAGAGATGCGCACACGATCAGCGGAGCGTTGCGGACCAAAGCGCCCCCTTCCAGAGCGCACAAGAGCTGATGGATTTGCGAATGCACAAGAGGACCCAGCATACGCACTTTGGGAAAGATAAAACAATTGTGTGGAAGTGATTGAAGACATATAAATTGTGAGCACACTTTAGAGCGGAGAGAAATTCAGCGTATACCTGAATGCACACGAAATCAAAGGAAACCCGCCAGCTGAGAGGTTCGCGCATCATTTTAATGTAGGCTAATTTGAGCAACAATAATGCCCCTCGACATTTGTCATTAAAAGTCTTAAATCACTTTTAACAGAAACCATGATCAAGCTTATAAAATACATCTGCATAAACAAGTTGACAGTAAAATTCATGTACATTTCTTCAATATTTACTGCTGTTGTTAATAAATATTTAAAGTGGTTGTCGAGGGGTTTTGTGGTTATCTTTTCAGTTAATCTTAAGTATATACCAGCTAATAAATGTTATCTTAATTTGGGTTTTCAAACTGCATTTGAAATTCAATCTGCATCTAAATTAGCTAAACCAAGTAAATTTGCTCGAATTAAAGTCATTTTTGGATGCCAAAGTCAAAATTGTGGCCAGTGACAAGGCTGAGTGGCTAGTAACTTTGGAAAACAATTAGCCACTTTGGCTGGTGAGCAAAAAAAGTTAATGTCAAGCACTGGTTGTAATGCATTTAAAATTGGAAAATGAGAAAAGAGAACTTCAATTGTCAAAGGGATAGGTCACCCAAATATTACAATTCTCTCAGTATTTACTTAAAATACATATCGAATGGCATGAGGGTGGGTTTTTCTTGCCTGTATTTAATAGACAGTATCTGGGGAGGATACTTGAGCCGGGATTCGAACTCAAGTCGCCGGAAGTGCATCTGCACCATACTGTATATGGGAGCACCGTCCACTACCTCCTCGGCTCCAACTGCCATTCCATCTGAATTTGGCTTCACAAACTTATAATTTTATATTAAAATGCTGTTATGTTATCTTCTTATATGGGGCTTAACATAAGAAAGCTCAAATAAAGAACATCTACAGTAAAGATATCCAAATAACAGTGCGTAAATATACTCCATGTTGTTTAAAGTGAAACAATACTTTTGTGAGATAAAAATCAATGAGAACACACAGATTAAAGGGATGATTTCAAAAATTGATCACTAAATAAGATCAAATTATAACTTGCATACATCCCAGAATAGCTTAGAGGGTCTGTGATTTAAAAACCCAAGGTTCAACCCGAGGGGGTTTGGGTCTAAAATTTTCACATGTGCCTCGGACACGGGTGGTGTATAATATTAGCGGCATCATGTCTCGGGAAATTTAAAATTAATGTGTTTTTGCCAAACGGACCCAAGAACTATTTCTCGTTTGTGCATCGAGTCCTTTTCCAACTCGTTCTCTGTTTGCCAAGAGCGCTTGCCACATTGTGTAGCTGGCGGTAGGGTAAATTTCATGGAGACCAGACCTATCAATCAATTTTAAATGCACATTTTAGCGGTTACCTCTGTGTTGTCGTCAGATAATCAAGAAAAATAAATGGAGCAGCGAGCCAAATTGGTTGCAAGGCCACCACGGATTTCTTTATGTTTGACTGGTGCGTGCGGGGCTGCAGACTGTACACACGTCACTGCCTTTTACATTTGGGTTTAGTCAGGTAAAATAAAATTGCCACTGGGTTGGGTCGGACTCAGGTTTAAATTTCCTGGGTATGTCTTGGGTCGGGTCTTTAAAAAAAAAGTTATTTATGCATGTCGGGTTCGGGTAAAAAGGGATTTCTTTGGACATAAGAAGCACACCTGACACCTGTAGAATAAATGTTGCCATGAGGCATTGCATTCGAATCATCTTTAGCCTGGTGTTCTGTTCCTTTTTACTTTAGTTACATTTTGTTTTATTGCGTAAATAATAATGTTTGTTGCAGCTTGTGAGTTAAAACATACATGTTGTTTTCAGTGGCCTTGAACATTCTACTACATCATAAACAACATTTTGACAGCAGTGGTCACTTTGAACTCTTTAAAACTCCTCTTCTTCCACAGTGCAATGGACAATATCAGCTCAAGGGACTAAGTGGTTGCATACCTTGAAAATGCACCAAAAACTACAATTAGAGATCCAAATCTGTTTAAGTCTGTAGTCTAGGTAGTGCATATCAGTATTTAGATATAAACAAAACCCATGCGGAGGCTATGACTGGGTATGGGTTTAATTCACAGATGAAGCATTCACTGTATGATCTCCAGGTTGAGCACAGGTGCTGATGGATGGAGAGCAGTGTTTGATGGATGAATGCAACACTACAGCAGCTTGACATGAGACCTACTTCCTGCCTGAGCTGGTCTGCACTGTTCCGCATTAATATGACCTTGTCTTATTTCCTGATGCGCCTACAGGATTAATGCTCTGTTTGCATTTATCCATCTAACCCTCTGGATTCCTCTTTCTTCCCTACCGCTCTCTTCTACTGTAACACTATCATAACATTTAGTGCTGTCAAATTAAAGAGTGAGCCAGAGATTGTGAGAGAGAGAGAGAGAGAGAGAGAGAGAGAGAGAGAGAGAGAGAAAGAGAGAGAGAGAGAGATACACAATTGGCACCTCATACAGATTTCTTTTGCTTTCTTTTTTCACTTTTATAGCTTTCTTTGCAACGTTTGCAAAGGGTGCACATTAGCACCTCAAAGGTACATACTGGTCACTCAAAGGTACCTATTAGGTACCTATTGGTACGTTAAAGGTACATATTTGATCTCTTTAAAGGATGTCATCCAAGGGGCAGCATTTGTACTATTTCTTCAGACAATGTACTGCGTTATGTAGTGTAATAGGACACTAGTGACACAACATTAACGTTTTTGCACTTGTAAAATATATATCGTATATACATAAATACATTTGTTTGTGCCAATAAGTTTCACAGGCACTTTTTCCATGGAGTTGAAACAGGAAGAGGGTCTGCGGCTAAATGTGGGGTGCGCACAAGAACATTTAGCTTCCATAAAACCCACACTGATGAATTTATAAACTTCAGAAGGGAGGGGGAATGAATGTTTATTTTAGATGTTTAGATGTGACTCGTTTTAAGCCTTACCGCAACTTGAGGGAGAGGAAAAAACTATTTGACAAGAGGAAGCGGCGGGTTACTATGTCGAGAAAGGCATAAACACAATAGAGGGAAAGTTCCTAAAAGGGGGAAGTTCAAATATGGTGGCACAAAAAAAGTAAAGTTGTTTTGGTTCTCGCATGTTTAGTGACTGTGTGTTTTGAATACATATCAAGACTAGTTATGAGACACGCAAGAACCAAGGGCCTTATGTTTTCAAAATAGTCCCATTCCCTAAAATAGTGCTGTATTTAAGGGAACATCCGTTTTTATTCATATACAAAATCAAAGTGGACATTATTGAGTGCACTTATTCACCCCCACAATGCACCGTAATAATGAATGTACAACCGAAGAACACTTACAACTAGCCACTACTCGTCCACAGAGGCCAAATTCAATCTTGTGACTCGGTGGAAGATGGCGCTCGCACTGGAGCGCTTCCTTCGAGATCAAGTGTGATATCAGTGGAGTAATGTAGGGAATAGAGAATAAGGCTATATGGGCTATTTCGGACACAGCATGAGATTTCATGTGCCGCCATATTTGAATCTAGAGCTGTCATACCAATTAAACCAATCGCTAAAAAGCTCAAAATATGAACCATTTCCCTTGACAAACCTATGGTTTCGCTTTAGAAGGCATTTATTAACCCACTGGATTCGTTTGGGTTACTTTAATGAAAAATTTATGACTTGTGGAGCTTCAAAACATTAAACCGTGGTCAATGCCATTATAAAGCATGAAAGAGCCAATGTATTATTTAAGAAAACCCTGATTTTGTCTGTCAGAAGAAAGAAAGACATAAACATCTTAGATGACATGGGGTAAGTTATCAGTAAATTTTCATTTTGGGGTGGAGCTTTTTGCGAAGGTCATTTCTTCGTAGTAAGTTAAAGTTTCAAACCATGATCCTGGGCCTCCATGCAAACCCATATGGAATTATTTACGCAAAAGTTATGTTCTTCAAATAGGTATAATACAACATAAAACGAAATTTTTAAATGTCATTAATGTTAGGCATGCTGTCATCTAGCTAAAGTTAGCATTACAACATCTGACTTACCTAAAATGGAGATATTCCTGGGTTTAGTGAGCTTGGGTTGGTTTCTCAGGAATGACTAAAATATGGAGTTAGTTTGTGAGAAGGAATGTGAAGCGATGGGGGGGTGGATGGTCTCATTAGGTCAGTGTACCGAAGTAGTTTGTTATTTACGGTGTAAGATTCCAATGTTTCAGCACTTCACCTGTGCACACTCTTTAAACATTCACACAGAGGAACCACTGAATTCCAAGAGTCGGTTACAAGCCCAAATCTTACATGGCACATCTATGGATCGTTTGATGACCAAGGCCAAACATACTGACTGACTTCTATGAGACTTCAGGGTGCATATTTGTGCCTACTGGGAAAAGTCATATTTATGTTACAATGACCCCCGGTAAAGAATCACAACAATCTACTTGACAGGAATCATTTCCAATAGAGAGCAAACATCTGCTGAGAGAGTTGAAGAATGTCTCAAACATTAAAAATTCAGATGTTTCAATATGAACTGAAACATATGTCATAAAAGTCGCATACAATATATACGGTTTCAGCAGTAACAACATAAACAAATGTTTTTCGTGGAACAACTTAACTTCTGGTAAACTTCTGCAAAAAATCAATAACAACAGAGTAATTTTAGAGTAGTTTATTTCTGATAACAAGCTAAATATGTAGATTACCTTCAAATCATAGCTAAAGCATACCAAAAACTACTCTGAGCTAATGTTACTGTGTAAAATGTGTACTATATAATGTACTATATAATGTATACAATATTAACTACATATCAGCTGTCAACCCTCCCTTCACATAGTGAATCCATGATCCCAGTCTCTCCTCGTCTTTAAGAAACCAAACCAAAACATTCATTATTTTCAATGAGGTATTTGAGACTTCAGTTTAGCAACTAGCCAGACCGATAAACAAACAGAGACCAGAAGTTAAGTTCCATCCAGACATCTAACTGCGACAATGCGCATGCGTCCAATGAAACGTCTATAAGACCAAATGATCTGAGCTATCCACATTAATTACTTACGTCAACAATTATCTAATTTGTGTCTATTTTTGTTTATTCAGGGGGACTTTAGAAGATAAATCTACACAACTGACAACTTTTTAAGACTGAATAGCAAAAATGTCATTGTAGAGGAAGAACTAGTTGTTAGGTTTGACCAAGTTTGTATACTTCACAGCAACAAAAAGATTCAAAATACAAAAAATCCATATTCAACAGTTTTGTTTAGGAAACACTTAGGAAAAATAATGATATATCTTAGCAGAATAAAACATATTGTTCTCAGCATCCAAACTGTTGTTGGTCGCTTTTCAAATTACATGCTTTACTTCCTGCTTAAGTAGGAGATCTTGGCCAAAATAAGCTGCTTTGTGGACAAGACATTATGCCAATAATAAAACATCTGGTTATGCAAGACTGCCCTCTTACAAAAGAACCACAGTAATTCTGTTGCTCATGGTTTATAACCTCAGAGGACAATACTGACTGACTGACATGTTCATATGTTTATTTGGGGCAGCGTGCATAAAATGACTTTGCTGAAAAGTTAATCGTATCTGGAGACTTTTAGTCATTTTAATGTTTCAGCGATGAAAGTAATGTGTACGTCCAGTGTTACCAGTGCTTCTGTACCATAACTGTTTAGAAATTGCTCTGGCAAATCCAGGGTCATGGGTTTGATTCCCAAGAAAGACATGCAGTATACATACTGATAAAATGTATGGCCTGAAAGTGTCACTTTGAGTAAAGGCATCTGCCAAATGTCCTCATGTGCTCTGAACAGTCTGTTTTCACTGAATAACTTAAATGAGTTTATTTTAGTGCTCTGTGCTTTAATTACAGCTATATCTCTCACACCCTGGTTGATGGTTCATGTGCTGGGTGGAACGTTACCCACAATGCCTCAGTGCATCTGCTGGAGGTTTGCGTCCTATCGCCTGTTTAGATATAAATGCCACAGACCGCAGCTTAGAGAAATATATATAGAGAAAAGGAAAACAAAAATTGGCAAATCTCCTAAACCAGACCAGAGACTAGAACCTATTCATTTTCAGATGACAGTGAATATACCCTAACTTAGCCTGCCCCACGCTGCCTTGCGCAGAAATTTATTCACGCTGCAAGTCTAGCATGGAAACCATGGACACACTGAAAAAGTTTTGTTTATCCAACACGGGAGCAGATGCAAAGTTACTTTTCAATGCAGCCTTAGACAGTGTTCCATGTAGTTTTGAACGCAAGTTTATTTAAAAAAAAAAAAAACGACTTTTGCTGTTAAACAATTTCATATCCAAGAAGGATGTTTGTATATGGCAAGACATGATAGCCACGGAGTTTTATAGGACTAACCTGCTAGACATTGTCGTTGATGAAGTACAATTAACATATAAATGATAAGTGGTATTTATTAATATCTTATTGTCATTATGCCTGTACTGTGGTTGTCACAGTGCCACTAAATTGTGTTGCTTTTCAATATCAATATACAGCTACCGGTTTAGCTGAAAGTTGGAAGATCCCAGTTTGAATGTCCCACCTCTGACTTCAATGCATTCCAGTCAAGAACACTTCACACTTGGATATTTATCATGATGTCACAATGAGATAACAAGATATTTTCATGTTCTTCCAATAATGGCAAAAACATTTACTGATATTTTATATCATGTGCTGTAAAAAATAAAGTTGTTTATGGTTAAGGTTGCGAAGAGCTAGCCACCATCTTCTCCATGATGTCAAATGACGCATCTCGCTGCTGTCAGGGTAAATTGACCTGCCGCAACTTCAGAGGTCGGATATCCAACGTAATTTGCTTTTCCAAATGTTTACTTCTGGGTTTGAGGTGGGAAATATCTGAAATTCGAGATGTCTGGTACACAGCATAATTTGTGTGCATTCAGTTGACATGAAATATAGCACTTAAGTCATTCAAGACTAATTTTACAATCCTTTGCTTTTTGGCCTTTTTTGAACTTTATACAGTGAGAAAAAATATGTATTTGAACACCCTGCTATTTTGCAAGTTCTCCCACTTAGAAATCATGGAGGGGTCTGAAATTGTCATCGTAGCTGCATGTTCATATCTTCATGTTCATAATAAACAAAAAAATCCAGAAATCACAATATATGATTTTTTTTAAACTATTTATTTGTATGATAGAGCTGCAAATAAGTATTTGAACACCTGTCTATGAGACAGAATTCTGACCCTCAAAGACCTAACATACATACGATACTAACATTGCCAAGACCAAAGAACTGTCCAAAGACACTGGAGACAAAATTGTACATATCCACAAGGCTGGAAAGGGCTACGGGGAAATTGCCCCAAGCAGCTTGGTGAAAAGAAGTCCACTGTTGGAGCAATCATTAGAAAATGGAAGAAGCTAAACATGACTGTCTGTCTCCCTCGGACTGGGGCTCCATGCAAGATCTCACCTCGTGGGGTCTTAATGATCCTAAGAAAGGTGAGAAATCAGCCCAGAACTACACAAGAGGAGCTGGTCAATGACCTGAAAAGAGCTGGGACCACCATTTCCAAGGTTACTGTTGGTAATACACTATGACGTCAGGGTTTAAAATCATGCATGGCATGGAAGATTCCCCTGCTTCTTAAACCAGCACATGTCCAGGCCTATCTTAAGTTTGCCAATGACCATTTGGATGATCCAGAGGAGTCATGGAAGAAAGTCATGTGGTCAGATGAGAACAAAATAGACCTTTTTGGTCATTTTCCATTAAACGTGTTTGGAGGAAGAAGAATGATGAGTACCATCCCAAGAACACCACCCCTACTGTGAAGCATGCAGTCTCATGTGTTTTTCTGCACATGGTATAGGGCGATTGCACTGTATTAAGGAGAGGATGACCTGGGCCATGTATTGCGAGATTTTGGGGAACAAACTCCTTCCTTCAGTTAGAGCATTGAAGATGAGTAGAGGCTGGGTCTTACGAGAGAGGTTCATAGACGTCCATTTTACCGGTCTTGGGACCAAAGATAGCCTATGATAGTTTTCTAGCAGCCAGCAGCCATATCACGCTGTAGCCCAAGACAGCTTGCCCACTGAAACTAAACAGGGCTGAGCCTGGTCAGTACTTGGATGGGAGACCACCTGGGAAAACCAGGTTGCTGCTGGTATAGGTGTTAGTGAGACCAGTATAGTGATAGGAACACTATACTGTAAAAAAGCGGATGAGGCATTAAATCGAGGTCCTGACTCTCTGTAGTTGTTAAAAATCCCATGATGTCCTTCAAAAAAGAGTAGGGGTGTTGGCCTACTAATCATCCCCTCATACTAATTGGCTATATCAATCTGTCTCCTTATCACTAATAAGCTGCTGTGTGGTGGGCCATCTGGCACAGTATGGCTGCCGTTGTATCATCCAGGGGGATGCTGCACATTGGTGGTGGTTTAGGAGAATCCCTCTTTTTATATGTAAAGCGCTTTGAGTGCTGCAGAAAAGTGCTATATAAAATGTAATGAATTATAATTCATTTCTGACAATGTCAGAAATTCAGCCTGATGAGTGGACAGTATGTTTGCTGCTACAACCTGCATAGCGGTATTTGTTTACCACTAGTGCATGCTGATGACGTTGCACTAAATTGTGTTGCTTGAGTGACAGCCTATAATTCAATCTGTGTCATCATCATACAGTCTGCATGCTTGTCCTACCCAAGTTTAAACAATCCATGTACAGTGTGAGAAGGAAATGATCTTATCAGATTGCAAAAATCCTGCAGTGTATACCGGGCTTTAGAGTGAACTGCTTTTCTTTTGAGGGATCTTAAAGCACGTCTGTCACTTCTTTTTCAGAATCAGATATAAGCACCTGCTTGCATGTTTTCAATGTTTTAGAAGTGCGTCCAGTGGAATCATCAGCAGCATACTGTACAGCCCAGCTACTCATAAACTTTAGCTCCCACGAGTCCGTGCTGACGTCTCCACAGGTGACTCCAGAATGTGCTCATAAAAATGTATCTTTCCTGTAAGCTGGAGGGCCGTGACCTCGACTCGACCCCGCTGCTCCTGGTGATTCATGGAAGTTCAGGAGAGATACAAACAATTCCTCGGATTCCTCCTCGACCAGACGCCCACTACTACATGACACTTGAGATCACAGAGCTCAGGGACCACCGTAATTCACAGTGTATGTGTGTTTAAGACAATGACAGTACAGGGTACCTCTAAACCATTGACACAATAATTCATTGCATTAGCGTCCATGAACGCTCCCTGTCTGTTATTGTAGTTATTGGATTCATTTACATTGCATGTTTGAAGATACCCAATTCCAAACTCAATACTTTTTTTCCTTATGTGGCACAGACAGAATATGACCCACATATGTGTAAGCAGGAAAAATGGAATAGATTCTGATATTCTCTGGTCGGTTTCAGACCTCATTCATATGTGGTAATTAATCCGATACATGCATTCGTGTCCGCAATGTAATGTTTTGCCAAGTGTTTAGTGTAAATGTTGATATAGAATATTGTCCTTGTTACAAGATGATGTAAAAGGGTCATCTTACAAAATAGGCTATAGGAAACAAATCAGAAGTGGAAATTTTTTACAAGATTTGCAGTGTACGTCTAAGCAAGAGTCACTTGAGTTTGTGATGCTAAGGTTGGAGAGTGAAATAAAACACACAGCTTTACTACAGCAGGGGTCATGGGGTATTTCAGTACTTTGTTATGCTCGCTAAGGTGTAATTATAATAATACTAAAGCCTACATATTGACAGTCATATTGCTGAATAACTAGAATTCACTCGTACATACAGCTTCTCCAATGGTCTTATTAAGCATTTTGTTTTTTTATTTATGTAGCAGATACCCAAACAATCTCACAAGCACAATGATAAAAGTTCTCACCACAAATGGAAGAATAAAAATAAATCACTAGCAAACACAAACATGTTGTTCATAGCTAGTGTGTACAAACATTGTGTCTTTTTTTACTCTTTTAAACAGAGAATTGCACCCTTAATAATGCACTTACTGCCATCAACTATGCACACAGATTACCAATATATTATAAGCGTTCAGTGTTGGCTAAGTAACTCCAAAAACTTAATTAATTACTAGTTACTTATTACATCTTTAATTATGTAATTATATTGCTTTGACTTTTACACTGTGATGTCATACATACAGCCAATTTGCATTCGTTTTTCTTTTGGAGAACGACTACATAAATGCTTTCGTCACTGATAAATAGGGCGCTTTAAGCAATGAATTTGCAGGTTGTATTAAGGTTACTGTACCAAGACCTCTTATATGTCAAAAGATCAAGGAAAATGTAATTCCTCAGCTCATGACCCCTTTAAAATAAACATCTTGGGTAAAGTTTATTCATTGTCAAACACATTGTTCCAGTGAAATAAACTAAGAGACTGGAAGCAAGATAATTCAGGGACTGTAAATTTCTCAATTGTGTCAGCAAACCACTGATCTATGTAAATGACCGGATTGCTGAGAATGCTTAACGTAACAGCGAGAAGTGAAGCCACTGCAGAGTTCAAGCATCCAAATTCACCTGGTTTATAACGTATCAGTCACACAAGATTAGGACATGTAGGATATGTATACATAAATAAAATGTTACTTCTGATGTTGCTATTTGCAGTTTTTATGTTTCTATCAAGTAGGGTACATATGCTTGCATGTATTTGACGTATATGTACATACGCTGCGTTCTGACTGCTGATCTGATAATGTAATGAAGATGAATGTATAGAAATTTACTGTATAAAAAGTAAAATGTACAACTTTAAATAAATAACTATGTACATGCTTAGGACATTTGTGTAATAATGTAAATAGAGACTTCAGATATAAAAACGGAGACTGGTAAAGTGTATTATCAATAAAATCCGATAACATCCTATTAATTTAATAGAATGTTTGGGCATACCAATATGGTGGCGTGGTGGCTTCACAATTCTGACGTCATGCACAATCCAGTCATTTATACAGATCGGTGGTGCCAACAAGATTTGAGAACATTTGATTTCAAAATTCACACAACACTCTCATTTCCAACCCCTTCCAACAGTCATGAACTGCAAACCTAGCAACATCTTAACAATCACTCATAATAATCTACCAACCACAATAACCAATCAGAAGGCCTGCAAAGCATTTTCCACACCCAAAGCATTGTGGCAATGAGTTTTACAAGAACAAACCAGTGAAATTTTCTTCAGGAAATGTAAAAATCTATTCTTATTTTGGAGGAATTCCCCCGTGTTACTAAAGTCCTCTCTCTAATAACAGGTTTAAGATTTCTAAACTGTGAAATGTCTCACTGCCTGATTATAGGTGTGTATGTCATTTTCCTGAAGGGAACACGTTTGCAACTTCACAAGAACACACACACCGCACGCACACACACACAAACACACACACACACACGTGCACAAGCACAAAGCAGGAACATTGTGAACTCAACTGCATCCATCAACTGCAACTCATCTAATAGTGACTTGTCATTGGGTGAAGTATATTCCTCCATTTGTTTCTCTGGCAGTGACCTCCGCTTTTGGACCAGACTTCTCAAACTAAACTCTCTCGCTCTTTATTTTGGCATCTGCATCTGAAATAATACTTACAAACTTCAGTATCCTTTTTCACAACTCTGCTGTGAATTGTGAGTGTATTTCCATTTGTTCAGAGGTGGGCTGGATATCAAGGGAATGTGTGTCTGTGGCCCTGCAGTCTCTTATGGACTTCTAACTTTAAAATGTAATATTTGCCATTTGGTTTATGTATAGGTGTATGTTTTCGTTTTCGTCATGTAAACCAGTGTCTTCTCTCTATCCATCTGACTCTCTCACACACAAGCACAATGCTTATTAAGCTAAGTAAAATGGGACATACTGTATAGACTATTACAGTTTTTTTCGATTGCTAAACGACAGTGGGCACAACTGGAGGTACATGTGCAAAACACTAACTACAGTCTGCGCTACCAAAAGTCACCTGAGCACAACTCTTAACACATGACTCAAAACAGCTCAGTGCAGCTAAACACTAAACACAACCCTCACTGAAATAACACACACTGTCACTCACAACACACTGAGAGGAAAAACACTAACATCAAACACCAACACACAAAATACTAACTTTTCATCTTTACAGTTTGAACAATTTCAGTGACTTCATACAAAGTAATATTTTCTTCAAAGAATTATTTATTTTTATTGATTTATTACATGATTTATTCTTTTTTTTTTAGAACATCATAATTCTTTATGAAAATGATCAGTTTGCTTCAGTAGTCTGGAGTAATTTACGCAATTACAGTAATGAGAAAAAAAGGTAGAAACTAAAAAGTACATGAAAGGTAATATTTTATATATATATGAAATATATATATGAAATTGGAATTTATATTTATATGAAATTGCAATCATCAGTGTTTGAAAGGCACAATGCTGAAATCTTTTCTGTTTTGAATGTGTGGTTGACAGTTTTGACAGCAGTATGTTAGCATTTGAACAAAGTGCTGTAAATCCACAGTGTTGTGCAGGTTGTGTTTAAAGTCATGGGATAAGTGTATATAGAGTTTTGAAAACTGTATTCAAGCAATGAAAAACGAACTAGAGTTTGGTCCACATGAACTGCTGCTGTGCAGACTGTAGGTAGAGTTTTGCACATGTGACTCCAGTGTGCCCACTGTTGTTTAGAAATTGAAAAAAACTGTAACACCATAATATTGTTGTTGTTAGTACATCATAGATGACAATACAAAATGGTGGATCTACTTCGTCCAAAAAGTATGTATACTGCACTCAAACATAGAACATTTAGTTTTAACTCTGAATAAGTATACTTCATTTCATTTAATACATACTGTCACACCATTTCAGATTCAGGAAAAGGTTTTTAAATAAATTTTACTTTTTTCTCAACAAATTACATTTTACTCCCTAAAGTGTGCTAGTAACACTATACAGCTTATGTTTAGTACCCATGCAACTCTTTGGCTGTGATGTTCTGACCCTTTATAATGTAATTCACATTAAGAGAGACGGATCAAGCAAATGGCTATGATAAAACCCCTGCAGGCGAGCCAGTGGCCTACTAATGCTTCACTTTACACACAGTCATTCAGTCTGAAACAACAACATTTCTAGGAGGAGTTTTCCAGCACTGTTGCACTATTATGTTATGCTGATAGAGAGGCCAATGTTTTTTTATCTGTTAATCTGTTACTCTATATTTTTGTGCTTTCTTCCCTTTGGCAAACTTGCAACCATGCTAACAAAGCAATTAAAATAAGGTTGTTTGATGTACTTATGAAAATAAATAAATACATACAAAATCTAAATTCTGAGTATAATTTCACTCTTAACCGTCTTCTTGTCTCTGCCCTAATTTTATGTTAGACTGTAAAAGAATGTGTGTAGGTGTTTAAGAAAATCAGGAGACAAAACACGTCACGGGAAATAAAACCATTTCCCAAAATTCTGTTTTTGTTTTGCTTTAAAATATTATAACATTATCTTACATTGATATAAAAAGTCCAAATGTAAACCATACTTTGTGTTTTATTTATGATACTTTTTATGATTTATTTTAAATCTAAAAACTTGAAGAAAAAAGGTGTTTAGGTCCAAAACTCTGATAAAATTTGTATTTAGTATTTGTACACATTAGTATTAAATCTAAAAGTACTTGCATTTTTGTTTAATGCTTTAACCCCTTAACTCCCCCCCCCCCCCTTTTTAGTGTGGGGTGAAAAGTTGATGGGCACCTTCAAATGAATAACTCTGGTATTTGTTTGGTCTAGAAGCCGAACCTTGGTCTTGTTAAAGACACAAATGTTTTTCACTTAAGTGCCTAAATTTGAACGTATTAAAAAGGTAAATAGTTACATTAGTTTAAATTTATATAAAAAAATAAGGCAATAAAGTATGTATTATATATTTAAAAAGCATAAACATTTTTATGACCACACAAGTCTCAACCACTTAAGTTAAAATCGCAAAAAACATTAGGTTTCTGTCACACTTAGTGGTTTTACCAAACAAAGGCCACTAGGTGTCAACTGTTTGCTAAAAACTTTTGTCACAAATTAATAAATTACTATAACTGCATTGTTATTACTGCTTGACATATGAAAACTACATTTTTAGCGCTTTCCAATGATATTAGAGTTTGTCAACATTTTTGAAGATTTATAATAGGATAGTGTTATAGATATATAATAATTAATATGCATTCCTATGGGCGGCAGGGGCATTGAACAAAAAACTACATATTTTTTCCTAGAATGGTAATGATATAAGAAAACTACACTCTTACCGTGTGTTTACACCAGACGCGAGTTCAACGATTTGCGAGAGTAGATTACATACAATGTCAATGCAAAGCCGCGATCAGACGCGTCCTCGCGTGGGCGATATGAATTATGCGATATGGGCGGAAACACGCGCTATTCACCTCAAACATATTCAAACTCGAGGGAAAAATTCGCTTTACACAAAGTTATATCCCACGAGTAATCTAGAGCGAGTAAAGCGATGCCACGCGTTTGATGTGTACGTAGCATTAGAGATTTTCAATGATATATAGTTTGTTCAGATTGTTTGACAGGGTGCCAAGCTGTGTGTTGCTTGCATGCACAAAACTGAATGATTTGAATCACTTTTATTGCTGAAAAAATATAAACTGGCCAAGTTTTGTCTTAAAAATGATTTAAACAACAGTTTTTGTCTGTACAACAGTGGTATAACAGCAAAACCATGATGTTATGTGACATTTACTGTAAGTGTGTGAATTGTAGCAGTTATTTGCATATCCTGCACTGCAAAAAAATGACTTTCTTACTTAGTATTTTTGTCTTGTTTTCAGTAGAAATATCTAAAAAATATTTTTGCAGTGTGTGCTTTTAAGCTTCCAGTTTACTAAAGGAAAACTTTTTAACTTGAGCTTTTTTGATTGTCATTTCTAGATTAATTAGTTATTGGTTCCATGATCAAAAGAGAATATACACAAAATGTATTTTATTCTAATTTTGTTCATTAAAATTTCATATTTAAGTTCATTTTTAGTTTTTTTAGCTAGGTGCATTAAATATATTGGATATAACAAGATCATTCACCAGTAAGTCTAATCTACTCACAACACAACAATATACCAGCACATTTAGCTGTTTTGCAGGATTGTGGGTGGTTGGTAAATAAGACAGCTTTTTGTTCTTAAATACCACAGTTCTCGCTCAGTCCCTGATAGTCACCTTCGTACACATTCCCATGAGCTCCCGACTGACAGTTTAACACACAAAGCATCATGTTTGAGAGAGAGTTTCACATCAGGGGGTGGTGTGTATGTTTATTGGCCGTGTATATCTTTCCCCTGCTGTATGGCTCAAGCTGCAGGGCTAATTGAATTCACAGAGAACAAGCATCCATTAATGAAGCTGATAATGATGTCCACAGCGAGAGCACAGAGCTGGTCGGAGGGCCTGATGGAGACTGCACTCAGAAAAACTTTGTTTATTGTTCTGTCTGAGTGTAGAGGGAAGCAATAAAGCCATAGCACGCTGGGTATGTTAAGCTCACAGAGACAAATAAGAACGTTTTTTTGTCCTCACGAAAAGAGGAAGCGAATACAACATAAACGTAATAATTTTGTATTAAAATGTGGATTTGGAGCCATGACTTAGTGGGTAGCACATGTGCTCTAGACACTTTAACTTACTTGGTTGTGGAATATGGGGCTGTTGAGTTATGGCGTTCACAGGAGTAGTAGTTTCAAATCTGGCCTGTGTATTAATTCTACTTCCACTCTTGATAAAATGCTGCAAAAAGTTTTGTATTAATATACAGCACTATTAAAATCATGACTATAAACAGGAAAGGCAATATATGAGACTCACTCATTGTACGCATCTGAATGAATCAAGCTCGTACTTTATATTTATGGCCAATGTGTGTGTGAGAGGCTTTGACCTCTGACTACATCCCTGTGGAGATTTTAATATCTGTCTGATCTTTCTCAATGATGTAATATCTATGCCATGCATATTTTAAGACTTCATAAAAGTTATTTTGTGTTTATGTAGGCAGTTTACTGCAGTCAGACTGTTCATGTGCAACCTTCATAAAACTCTAAACATCTGAGCACTGATGGAGAAGACTGCAGCCGTGTGTGTGTGTTTCACATCTGTTTATAGTGGACATCAGGTTTCATAAATGCATTAAAAGAATAATTACAGCTTGTTAGTGGATTTAAAATGTGGGAGAGTTCAGGTTAACAGGATTGTTTGGAGAGCAGATGTGAACTTTTCAGACAGTTTTGAAGTCTTAATATTGATTCACACCAAGAAAACAATAACAGAGATATTGATTGCTCAACAGTGTGCAGAAATATTTTTGTGGCACACAAAAACCGATGTTGGCTTATCTGTTACTCAAAAACGCATACACTTTTTGATATGCTTCACCCAAACTTCTTGTTTTAAATGGAAAACATTAATACAGAAAAGAAGACTACATTAAAACTGTACAAAAGCACAGATTGCTCAGCCCTGTAGAAAAATGTAAAGTAGCCATGTTACAATTAACCCCGCGTTAGGTTTTGCCCCGCACTTACTGCTTACGTAGCCCAATAACTGTAGCCTATATACACATAATCACACAATACATATCAGACATATCAGATAATATTTTTATGAAAAATCATTTATTATAAAATATGCTTTCATTGTATTTACAAAACTATATAAACTGAGAGAAAACTAGTATTTAGGGTGTTTTCAGACCTGAGCCATTGTCCCGCCCAGTGTGGACAGTAACGAAGTAAATGTAATTCGTTACTGTACTTAAGTAGTTTTTTCGCGTATCTGTACTTTACTCAAGTACTTTTATTTTGGGAGACTTTTACTTTTACTTTACTACATTTTAATGTCAAATATCTTACTTTTTACTCCACTACATTTTAAAAAATCGGTCGTTCCTTTTTATTTATCAGTGGATAAAAAACGTAACTGGGCAAACTAAAGCTGCACAAAAAAACTAAGATGCACACGTGATGCGTGAAACCACCAATCAGGGTACAGCATGCGCTTCGTTTTGAACTTGTTTTGGTTGCCGCGCTGTTTCACGTAAGCTACGCGAGTCACGAGAGTGCAGCAGCCAGCCAATGCATCGTTTGGAGAATGAAACTGCATTCAAAAACAAGGGTGGAGATAACTGACCCGTCACAACAACAATGGCCGTATTTACGCGAACGAGTCCTTTGTGTCTTTTCTGCCTGCCTTGAAACTGTGCTATTTCGTTTTACAAGAATACTCTTTCAAATCTAAGGAAACGCGTAGAGGTAAGCCCATGGGCGTAGATTTAGGGTGGGACGCTAGGGACATGTCCTTACCAATATTCAGGGAAGACTGAATTGTCCCTAGCAATAATTTTGACCAAACAATTAATCTGTATTTATATATAACCACTGATGTCCGTCTTATTCTTGTGTTTTCTATTTTTTACTTATTTTTTTTTTCAGGAACCATTTAAATGAGATTAGAAATCTTTTGCGATCCCGTTCTGTAAAAATAACGCTTTATGTGGTACACAAACGGTTAACAGCTTTCGTTCTCTGCAATGCCCGCCTCCGTAACTCACATCGCTAATATGATTGGCTTTGCATTTCTTTAGTCCCGCCTCTCTAACTCACATTGCTAATATGTTTGGATTGGCATTTCTTGAGTCCCGCCTCTCTAACTCACGTCACTTTCTGATGGGCTTGTCTTTACGCGCTACGTGTGATATGATGGTTTCACTTTGTACAACGCGCCAAAGTTCACTCAACAAGACGCGGGTGATTATTCGGGCTACAGGTAAGTGAGGAAGAAAGTATTATTATACACACTATAACTGTTTCATGCACAAAAAAAGTTGTGTCACATAATGATTCAAGGACAGTGTTTTCACCAATACACGACAATCCCATGTTAACCTGAGGAGTTGCAAACTTGTGTCAACCTTTTATAAATGGGGTGGCAAGGTTATTTAGGGGGTCCCTGATCCATGAAAGAAAATAACCCCAACATGGTAAAACATGAATTCATGTCATGATTGCTGAATACTTTACATTACTGCACTGTGGTCATTACTTGCACAGATGTAGACATAATGTAAGGTTGCATTTTAAACTTAAACTATTTTTTCACACTGATTAACTGTCTGTTAATGAAAAAAAGATTTAATGTGAACTACAGAAACGTTAATAAACGTTGTTCAGGAAACAGCATGATATACATACCTACTTCAACACTGGGATTTTTTTGGCAAAATTAAATTAAGAATTAAATATTAATTGCATATTCTTCAATGTTATAAAGTAAATTTGGATATTTGTTACAATGTGATTTTCTTTTTTTGACAAAGACTTAAACAGTTACTGTTTATTAGGCTCTAGGACATAACAAATTGTTTATTATAGTACATTAAATTTGGGATGGCACTGGGGGTGGCGAGTCAGATGTCACTGAGTAAAGTGCATACTGAGTTGTCTGTTGTTTATGTCAAGTAAACAGTGATAAACAGTTTTTGCAATGCGACCATTTTATTTATGTCCCCACCAATGCCAGAATCAAACCTTAGCCCTTGGGTAAGCCATTTTTAGTCTGGTTATATTTTTAAATGAGCAATCTTAACAGTAGCTTGCAGAAAACTGTTAATTGTGTTGCTAAAATATATACGACGTTATCATGAATGAACTTTAAGCTATGCAGGCTGAAGCTATTTTTAGCCGTATAGTTAGCTGTTTCACTTAAGTTCATTGTATTTGAAGCTCAGTGCTCTGTTATTTTGAAATGACAATTAATCACTATCAACACTGTTGTAAAATATAAATGACATTTTGACTAGCCATGCAGTGTATGATGCTTAAACAGGCAGGTGGATTGGAGTGCTTCCTATTAACTGAGATTGTTATTAATATTTTCAAAAGTTTTGCTTCCAAAATATATAAATACATTTAATTATGTATTACAATATACATATGACATGCTAAACCACATGAAACGTTTCTGAAATTATATTCTGTAAAGCTTGTTTTATTTGTCAAAGAAAGGGAGACTGATTTCTAGATAACGTTATGTATTTAATGTTTTGAAAACTATTGTGAACCTGTGCTTAAGTCAAGTTTTTATTACACTTAAACTGTTAAATTATTTAACAAATAAATCTTGAAATGAGACTTCGTGCTCTCAAATCCTGTTATTTCATTTGATGCTAAAGGAAATTTGTTGTTTTTAAGGTTTTAGGCTTATGATAATTTTAATAGACATCAGTGTCTGATTTATTAATGTCCTTTTATTAATTGATTGGTTAGCTAAGAGAGTTATTTCACATAATTTGAGTTTTGTGACAAAAATGATACGGTCATAATAAATCACAGTACTTTTGTACTTAAGTACATTTTGAGGCAGATACTTTTGTACTTTTACTCAAGTAAAAATTTTAAGCAGGTACTTCTACTTTTACTTGAGTAATATTTTACCCTGGGTATCTTTACTTTTACTCAAGTTCACGATTTGTGTAATTCCCCCACCACTGGTCCCGCCTAAGTTTTGCTTCCTGCTGAAAATAAATATAATAGTTTCAAATATTGCTACACTTTCAAAAATTCATTTCCTAAAAACGTATTTAATAATCCTAATACTTTGATTAAAACTCAAAATGCTTTCAAAGAACATATTTAAAATCAATATAAACATTTTTAACAGGTCAGAAGTTGAGCTAATTCATATAATGTTCAAGGTGCACAAGCTAATTTTGCTACCCTTCATACCCTACCTTGTAAAATTACAAAATTGACATGACAAGCTCACAATTGAGTAATATGTCTAGATCATGCAGGTTTTATGATACAGTTGAATGTTTTGATTATATTAATCACAGAAAAAAAATAGTTAAGGCATTTTACATATGTGATTGTTGAGTTATTTAGTCCAGTTAAAAAGGTCATGTTCTTTAAGGCAGGATTTGTAAGTTCACTGCCAGGACAACAAACCCAGTCACAAAGTCTACCATTTTAAAGCATTGCAGGGTTAAACAATGGGACTTTTTAGTTGTGTAAACGTTAAAGAGGAAAAAACATGTACAGGTATATTAGATCCTAAACTGATGTTGTAACATTACAACAGTGGGCTTTACGGTGAACACAAAATTTCTTAGTCGAGCACTGAAATCTAGAAATCACCATAAAAACAGATGCTACGCACGGACAGCGTATACCATCTGCAACCCAAAACTTCTGTGACAATGTATTATTGATGGCAAATGAGAAATATAAACCATGTGTTACAAAACCCTTTCTTTGGTAAGTTGAGGTTAGGAACTTGCTGTGAGTTCAGTCATGACAGAATAAATGCTGGCATGTTAATGGTTATGATATGTGAATGTATTTGGTCTTGGCTGAACTACACTGCTGCTGTTACAGCACGTATGAAGATGTATTTCCTGTAGCTCAACTGGAAGCGCATTGCATTAGCAGCAAGAAGGTCATGGGTTTAATATCGCAGAACACAGTGATCAACTGCACAATTGGTTTTGGATAAAAGTATCAGCTAAATGCAAAATATATCAATAGATGCTGCACAATACTGCTTACAGCACCAAAACAACATGTATGTAGAGGCAGGCAATGCATTTTCAATTGATACAAGTGAAAGTGACATAATTATCACGTTCCTGTACTTTTGCATGACATGTGTGAATCAGTTCATACTTTTAACTTTGTTCTTGCATCTAATTTGCTATTACTGTTTGCAAGGCCCAGGGAGCAATTGGGGGAAATGTGCCTGGCTCAAGGTCACCTCAGTCACAGCCTTCCGGCCGTGAGACTTGAACTGGTGATTCTTTAACCATTAGGCCATGACAAATTAACTGAACAGCCAATCAGCATGAGTTTGGGCTGGGGCCAAGCGAGCATCTGTTTGGGCGACCAATTAAAGACAAGGGACGCATTCATAAAACCTGTCAGTTATCATTTGCCATTATGAAAATAGGCATTATTTTTGCAATTATGTTTGACAATGCTAGTGGTAATGCATGTTGAAATGATGACATACTACACCTTTAAATAATAAAGATATGAAAGTCTCACATCAACATACACCAGTCATAAAGAAAGTTTCATGTTGAAAATGTCTATCTACAGTATGTGTAAAAAGTCAGATGAAATTCTCTCTGAATACATCGATAAAAATCTCTCTTAAAGGTTTAAAAGACGATCAACCTTATAACCTCTTCCTGTGCCAAACATTCTGTTTTAAGCTTTATCCTCTTTTAGTAAGAAACCTGTATTCTGCTGCTCCCAAAATGACCCTGTGACCACAACACTAAAAGCTTTGAGTATCATTCACAAGGCTCTGCTTGGCTGCCGTTTGTTTTGTGTCCGTGACTGTGAAGTGTGTGTTGGACGTAAAGTGGTTTTCGCTGCAGGGAGCATGTGCATCTATTTCCACCATTAAACTGGATACAGGTGCTGCTTTACTGTCTGTCGGCAACAGTCTGAGTAATGAGGCTTTCTGCTTTTGTCTCTCTGTAGTTTCTTATCAGGGGTCTGGAAATACTCTCTCTCTCACACACACATGTCTATTATGCAGTGAATTAGCCTACAAGTAAAATAAAAAAGTAAATAGAAAAAAAATAGAAAACGTGTTGCGTCTTCCCAGAAATAGAAGAAAGTCAAATATAATGTATTTTATTAAATAAGTATGGAATGCATAATTGAAATGTGACCATGGCCGTAGCTACCATTGAGGACACCGAGGTCATGTCCTCGGTAGTTTTTTCTTGAAGTTTCGTTTCATTTTGATGTGAAAATAGCCGACGAGACAATCCTTGCATCTACGGATCATCACGTGCAGTGATGGAAATAACGGCGTTATATATAAACGTTGTTTCCTTACAGCGTTACGGACATTAAAATGCTGCGCATTAGTATAATTAATCTCACTGAAGCGAGTAAACTCTCATCATTAGACAGGCAATTGCGTGTGTTGAGGGGTGGGAAACACATAACTGATTGGCCTGTGTATGTTAGAGGGGGTGGGACAACCACATAATCAATGATGATTGGCTGAATTTCCATCGTTAGCCAACCAGAAGCAGGATTAGCTCATACACTATATACATGCACAATCCGAGCAGTGTCGTGTTGCCAACTTGTTGATGACTTTGTCGCTAGATTTAGCAACTTAAAAAAAGCGAAAAAGGACAAATCTAGCGATCTTTTCTGTCGTGGTTGGAGACGGACGCGAGAGCATGTATCATTCTCTACACTCAACGAGCAGCAGGTGCTGCTAGACAATCACAAGCAGCCCGGTCCTCACGTGCAGTCCGCCCGAGCCCCTAACACCCGCAACGACAGAGCGATGGAAGTACAACAAGCTCAAAGGTAGCGGTCGCAAACACAAAATATAATAAGCACTGCTTCTATACAAGAATAGTATGCAAGAAAGGCAAGCATGTTTGTGTAACATGCAACGTAAAAAAGAGTCTCTCCACGTCTGTAATTCTAATCTAATAAAGCAAATGAAAATGAAAAGGCTGTAACAAACTTAACTATCATTTGGAAAGCCAGCAAAAGATGAGCAGAGAAGAAGGGAAGATGAGAAAGTTAAAGGTTATGCAGCAAATAGCCTATAATATGGGATGCAATACGGCTACCAATGAGATTAAAACCTACACTACTGCTCAAAAGTTTAAGGTCACTTAACTAAAATGTTAACTATGGTCTTAAAATCATTAAATCTGAAGGCTTATGGTTAAATGCTTGAAATTACTTTTGTAGACAAAATATAGCTGTGCCAAACAGATTAATTTTTGTTATTAGAAACCAAAAAATATATTTTTTGAAATAGATGACTTACACTGAATATTGAAGAAAAAGCAGCCACTAAGAGCCCTTATTATATATAAACTCCTTCTATACTCTTAAAAATTCATCCTAAATTGAAAATTTAAGAAGCTTCTTGAAAAAATGACACAGTTTTGCAGTTTCTAGGCAAAGGGCGACTTGCACTTCAAATGATGAAATGTAACCATTGATTTATTTTGGATGCTTTTAGACACCAACAAAATTCTCACAGACACAGTTACATTTGTGCTATGTCGTAGTTTGGACATGTTTATTATTATTCTGTAATATGGAAAAAATGTAAATGATAAAAAAATGTCCTCGGTATTTGAAAAATCCTGGCTACGGCCTTGAATGTGACCCATTTAACCAGTGGCAAATTTTATAAATGGGGTGGCCAAGGCCATGAATTAATCTCGTGATAACTTAACATTACCCTACATTAGATAAATATTCCTGTATTCATTACTAGCACAGATGTTAACATAATGTAAAGCTGAATTTAAAGCTTTTATATTTCTCACATCCCATTTGATTTACGGGGTTGCACCCATTGGCATTCTGGTCTGAAAACGAGGTGTGTTCAGGCACATTGTTGGCGCGTTGCTATTTTGAGGCAACTAAAATAGACTACGCTATTATGTCTTTTGTTATTTAAAGAGCGTGTTAATATGCGCCTATAAACGGGACGACAACGCGGGTTTGCTTGAAAAATTAAAGGATTGAATCTAAAAGATTATTATTGAGTATCTTGGACATAAATGAGGACCGATTATTAGATGTTAGAAGCACTCGGCGCTGTCCACACATTTGTAAATTCTTTATCTCTTGTTTGTATTTTTAGAGTAGGGGAGAGCGGGGTATGTTGTCACACTTTTCACACTGTCTAACATTTACTGAGCACCATACATCAAAATGGTATAAATCTCATACCAAATGAAAGAAGGAAGTCTTGGGCACATATGTTGTATTCATAACATCTTTATATCTTATCTCATTACAGAGTTGTAGACTGTTGAATAGTGACTGTGCACTTGTGACAATTTGCCCCATCGGAGGGTAAGTTGTCACACTAGGGCGGGTAAGTTGTCACACTAGATTATCTAAAAATAAGAACACAACTACTTAATTGTGAATATTGATTTTAATTTTTAAACTCAAACCAAACTGGAAATATAAACATCCGTGCCTGGAGAATCTGGAAAAACAATTATTTCAATCCAAATAATGCACATTTCAATTAAGTGGCAAGACCACTTTACTTTGAACTTTGGTTCAAATGTTCTATGGCTTTCACATAAAACCAGATAACTGAATGGAACGCTGCAGATAACTTGCTTAACTTAACATGTTTAACCTCTGAACAAAACAGATGCCCTGTATGACTAATAGGACTCATCTCCAGAATCACAATTCTGACACACATAAATTGCCTGGCCTGAGGTGCAAGCATCATGGGCCCAATTGTTGCATTTTACACATTTTACCCAGGTCTCCTTTGGACGACTCTTTGAAAATGGCTCTACACAGACGAGGCAGAAGCACTCTTCATCATCTGATGATGACTCTTGCATGATTTTTCTTCTTTTAGCTGCCTTGTTTTTCATAGGTCCAGATTTCTGCTTCCCTTTCTTTTGAAACAGCTTTTTGCTAGATTGAGGCTTATTCTTTTCTATATCATGTTTTCTGAGCATGTTCGATGTGTTTGTTTGTACAGGGGCAAGTTGTCAGATGTGACGACTTGCCCCAAAGTCATTGAGACAACTTGCCCCATACTTACTTGTGTGCTAATGTTGTCTAAATCTCAAGTTTAGCTCATCATATCACTTTAGCTAAAGTATCAAAAGACACTTTACGGTCTCCTCTATTTTGTGCAAAATAATCATTTTAAACATTCACACCTAACAAAGTTGTATTGCATAAAATGTAAAGTGATTTTTTTTTACTTTTTAAGCAGAAAAATAAGAAAATTGTGCTAACCTCAGATTAAAGTGATCTTGACCACATGTGAACAGGAAGTTTACTATAGAAGAAGAAGTCACATAAAGTGGCTATTTGATTTTTGACATAGAGCCTCTAGTGTTGCAGTTATGAACAGTGTGACAACTTACCCGTGTGACAACTTACCCTGCTCTCCCCTACAAACCTTTTCTTGCATATTTGCAAATTATTGTATGTGATTACAATAATTTGAGTAAAACTAGAGTAAATCTAGCACATTAAATTTGGGGTGGCACGCATGGTGGCCACCCACTGCTCAAAGTGACGTCGGAATTACGTCTTTTTCATGTCATTTTTGGACGTCCGAATCCGGTCCATAAAAGGGGTTGTTTTGTAACGCCAGGCGACGTCTTTTTTTCGACGTCTTCTGCACGTCTAAAGGTTAACATCCGTAGGACCTCCGTGTAAGGAAAACAGACATGAAAAAAGCGAAAATAGAGGATTGTCTCTGCACTTCACCCATCCATTGCAACACCGAAACACTTCAGTCATTTCATGCCGGCCGTGGGATTCGAACTACCGATATCTGGGTTACAAGCAAGTCTTGCTAACCACTTGGCCACATCCCTGGGCATATACTTTTAAAATAACGAACTACACATTTAATTACAGATTTTTAATTGTACATTTAGATGAATTTGTATATAATTCAAGAAAGCAGAAAAAACAGTACTGTATAAATAATATAGACTATTCGTAAGTATTAATCATGTTGGTACAATAATCCTGATATTTGTAAATAAACACATTTTTATAGGCCTAATCATGTAATATAGACATAGGCCTGTCACAGACGTCCAAATGACGTCCAAAGAATTACCCAGTTGAAACGTCAAATGTTGCCCGTAAATATGACGTCCAAATGACGTCCAAAAATTACCCAGTTCAAACGTCAAATGTTGCCGTAAATATGACGTCCAAATGACGTGCAAAAAATTACCACGTTCAAACGTCAAATGTTGCCCGTAAATATGACGTCCAAGTAGGGTCGTGGTTGGAAGTCCAAGTAGTGGACCTAGTTTGGACGTCGAAAAGATGTCCAGAATTGGTCATGGACCGACGGACCCAATATAGAAATGACCTGCACGTCTATCCGACGTCCTGTGTTTAGTGGGCAGTCATTGCCCCAGATTGCATTTAACTAATACCATGGAGTAGTGAATACAAGCACTGCAAGTCGTGAACACACACACACACACATACACGGAGCAGTGGGCAGCTATACCTACAGCGCCCAGGGAACATTTGCAGTTAAAGTACCTTGCGTACCTTGTTATTTAAATAAAGTTTTTTATGCTTTAAATGCCCCGAGTGTTACTGGATGGTACTGTGAGCCTAAATCTGAAAAGCATGCTTTTATAATGTAGGAAAGCTTTTCAGAAGATATGATTAAAATATTTTCCATAGATGCGCCCCCACCCTCCCCATATCCAGCAAGTTAAACCTTAAAAAACACTTTTTAACATCTAAGACAAAATCAACTTTCCATCTACGGCAAACGTTTTGAAAATGGCCTTTCATGCCTGTAGTAAATGAGCTAATTTGTTACAGCCTTTTCAATAAATCTTTCACTGCTAACTATAAATCATATGTCGTCATGACAGTTCTTGAGGCTAATGATGATTTTTGGGAGCGGTTGCGTTGTCGGCTTATTACAGTGATGAAATTATCCTTAAAATCGAATCCCGCTGTTCTGGTCAAAGATGTCTTGGCTGGTGAGATGATATGTGAAATGTCTGCTCTGTTCTGTTGTCATTTGATTGGGATACTTGAATCGCTCAGTACAGCTGTAAGTTGCATGGCTAACGCTGACAGATTTGAAGATTGAATGTTGCTGTGAGATACTGTAGAAGACCTCAGTGAGCCCGGTTATGACACAAATTAATCATGACTTGAGTGAGAAGACAGATGTCAGCAGAATCGAAACGCCTGTAGCTTTTCAATCTTATATTTCTATTTGGGATTAGAGGGATTAAATGGATAGTTCGCCCCAAAAAAATTGACATTATTTTCTTACCTTTATGTTGTTTTAAAGCAGTATGCTGTTATTCTTTCGTGAATCAGCAACAGCTGATTTCCATAATGACCAACACAATCTACTAAGAGCAGCGCAAATTAGTTTAGGGTCACAAATAAGCAAAGCTGATGCTCCTCAGGTGCGAGTGATCTATTAACGCCTGATGTGCTTGAGTTCAGCACCATGGACATCGCAGCTAAAAAAGTGGTGTGTAAAAACCCAGCTAACGAAATCATAGGCAGGGCACTGATCAGGGAATTGGCCAGTGAGCAAATACTGGTGAGCAAATACTGGTGAGCATTGATGGTCCCTATGTTCCCTTACTGGAAATCACGTGACCTTTTCTAAAGCTCTCAAACCGAAATCGCATGAGCCAACTCCGTAAACTTCATGAAACGGAACACAACTTTTATAAAGACAAACGTTTGTGTTAGTTTTAATATAAACACACATTGCTAGACCAGAAGGGACCACAATCTACTTAATATTCCTCCAAATTTATGCACGGATATGTAAGAAAATAATGAAAGTGTTTTTCATAATTTAACAAATGTTTAAAAATTAAGTCAGAGAGTGAGAAAAGGTAATGTTGCATTTACACTAGAGGTTTCTGTACAGCCCCAGCTTCAATTGAGCATTAGTTTCAGTGGTTTTATTAGTTTGAAAGCCAACATGTAATATCAGGTGCAATTGAAAAGAGGGGTCTAGGTAAGGGTCACATGAATCATACAGTAGTGCTGTTCATGGTGGAAGTGAATTCAATCTGGAAATAAACTCAATGTGTTATGGTCAAAGATTAAATACTTCATGGAAACATATCCTAGATGGAAAATACTCCTAAACCACATACCCTTCCTACACTAAGAGGGTGCTGAAGCCCAAACTGTCCCTGTTCTGGCCCCTTAACTGAAGAGTCTGGTCTTTAGCATTAACTTTGGGAGGGGTTGACAAAAGTGGTAGTACTAGACACTAAATCTCCAATATTTGCTAAATGTACAATAAATTGGACCACATCCAACTTCAGTTTAGAGACTTCTGTGTCTTCTGGATACCAGGCTCATAAGACTCTTTGCCAACACAGTCGCAGCTACATGTGGTAAGACTTGAGGACGAGGCTTGTGTATTTCATTGACACTTAATGGTAAAAGGCCAACACCCCTATGAGCTGCGCCATTGTTTCCACCTGTCTCAAGACCACTGTGCAAAGAAGTTTACACCCATCGTCATGAAGAGCTTCAAGAGGCTTGCCACAAGGCACATCAAGACCCTTCTGCCCTGTATCAGAAATAACATCTTCACCACAAGGGCCCCTCACGGCTGCATGCTCAGGCCTTTTCGGTTCACACTGCTGACTCACCACTTTTCAGCAATGGAACAGCTTGAAACGCATCACCAAATTTTTCCACTGACATGATCATGGTGGGTCTCATCAGCAAATGCAACAAGAAAAAAACAGAGAGAGGGTGCATCAGCTAATAGACTTGTGTAAAGTCAACAACCTTTCCTTAAACATGGACAAAATAAAAGAGATAACTGTTAACCACCTTATGGTAGCTTGTGACAACCACTCTCTACTAACATCAATCAGTGGACATCATTCATAGCACCACATTATTTGGTGTTCTCTTGGTGGAGAACCTACCTGCTCCCTTTAACCAACTCCAATGCAAAAAAAGCCCAACAGCAACTTCTACTTTTTGCATAGGGTGAGGAAAGCCCACCTCCCATTTTTACCACATTCTAAAGAGGGACTATTTCATCACTAGCTTCATCATTGTATGGTTCGGGAATTGCACTCAGATTGCAAGACCTTGCAAGTTCATCATGGTCTCTCTTTTACATTTACATTACAATAAGGCAAACTCTTTGCTCCAAAGCGACTTACAAAGATAAGGATACAATAAAAGCCATGTGTCATAGGGAGGCAATAGTGCAAAAGGTGATTATACTAAGATACAAGTTTTCACTATTCCCAAACAATACCTGTTGATAGAAAGTCTCTTCCCACCATAACAAACATCTACATCACAACATCTACAATATTTGCAAAGCCACCCTTATTGTAGGTAACCCCACATACCCCTCAGATAAACTCTTCACCCTCCTGACAGAAGGTACAGAAGCATTCAGGCCTTCACGGTCAGACTGTGGTCAACTTCTGCCACTGATGCCAACTTCTACCACTGCTGTAAAATCTGGAAAATGTAGATCTGTAGAAGAAAAGACAGAAACATTTGAGATGAAACTCTAAAGAGAGGTTCTTGTAAAACAGTCATCATGTGCCAAAACATTTATGCACCTAATTAAAGCATTACATCAATCTCTCTCTCTCTCTCTCTCTCTCTCTCTCTCTCTCTCTCTCTCTCTCTCTCTCTCTCTCTCTCTCTGTGTGTGTGTGTGTGTGTGTGTGTGTGTGTGTGTGTAATTAACCCCCTGTGATTGCCTTTGGGAGCAGTTTAGCCTTTAATTACACTCATCAAATTATAATCCTCTCACTGTGTGCGCCTTAATCTATGAAAAATCTTCTGAAACTCCCGAAATGTTTCATAAATTACACAAGCATGTTGAGGTTTAACATAAGCCCATCTTTCCCTTTGTAGAGTTTGTTGACTTTCTCTCAATTCAAAAACGCTCATGTAAAACTAAACCTTTGGCCAATAAAGCAGTAATTGTGTACGTTTTCTATAATGGTCAATCTGCACTGGGTAAAATTATCTTGTATATGTGAGAGTAAGTGGACATCTGAACAGTTGCAGTTGTTAGGTGTTTTGGCGCTTAATCATTGCAGCCCCATTTATAATCAAAGTCAAACATTTCATGAATGTCTTTCACATTTAGGCAGGCGTGTAACACTGCGTGTTTAGAGCCGGTATCCTTTATTTTCGACAAGGAGGGCGAGAGATCGTGTCCGAGTTCATTAGCCATATTTTGCTGCTAATGTACAGTCACATCTTGCTTTGATTAAAACCAGCAGTGTTTAGCTTTGTTCACAACCCAAAATAGTTTGAGGCTAAGAATGAGAATCGCCCTTGAGTCAGCTGTAAAACGGGTTGATTTATAACACCGGCTGGGTGGTGATATGGGAGCAGATAGCGAGGGGGGCCAAGACACATTCGCTCCATTTTTATGACACAGATCGCAAAAATAACATTCTTCTGGCTTTGAGTCGCACTAGAAGCCATAACTCATAAAGGATAGAGAAATATCAAGGGTTTTGACTGATACATCAATAACAAATCTGACGAGAAAATCAACAAATTCAACAGCCGCTTAAGATGATTTTCCAAAATACGTGCTGTATAAACATCTTTTATTGGTCTTTTACAACATTTCTGTCAACCATAATATCCATTACCTCATGTAAACACAATACTTCAATCAAAATAATGCAATCAAGCTCAAAATCATTGGAAGCATACTTGGAACTAAATGTGTGGTGTATATCAGTTTAAAATGCAATAAACATGTGCATGTGTACAGTATGTTACATGGTTGACGTTTAATGCACCTGTAGTGGGACGAACAAGTTCACAGAACTGTCTGCTCCTGTAAATGTAGTCATTAAAAGTCATTAGGTCAACCCTAATAATCAGATATGGTAACCCCCCCCAAACCCATTAAAAACAACAAGAGATGAGACCAACGTGCTGCACAAGTAATATAAAATAAAACAAATTAAAATTATGTACAAATAAATTCTTACATCCTCAGACTTTCAGCAAGGATTTGAAAACAGTAATAAATCTAATCTGAGATACTCTGAAGCCTGGGACCAGCTACAATGAAAGCTTTAAAGCAGCAGGTACTAGGAGGAGTAATTGGCACGGGGTCAGTTTGTGTTGAAAAGTGGTGGGGACAAAAGATCAGATGAAAAAAAAATTACAGCAGGACAGGAAAATATTGCATAACGGCGCATCAAAAATGGGGAAAATTGACTCTTAAATGTCACAAACCCGACTCAACAGTGTGGCTGTTTGTCATCTTCACAAAGAGAGAATGTATATCTTGGACAAGAAGAAAGTTTAAGTTACTGATCAGCGCATGCATGTTTTTGGGTCATTTTAGAATCAGTAATAGTTTATTTTGTTACTTTTTTGGACAATGTAAATTGTTTTAAACTGCATTGCATGTTTTATGTTGTGAAAATAAACCTTTAACATTTCTTGGTTTGCTTGATTTTTCAGAACATTTTAACCAAATGCTTTCAAAAAGTGGTGGGGACAAAATCAGCCATTTCAAAAAGTGGTGGGGACATGTCCCCAGCATTCCCAGTGTAAATGACACCTATGATAATTGGCTTGATGATTGAAGAAATGTACAGTAATGCAACATAGATCACATCCCAGCAAACAAGTTTGCATTTAAAAGATGTCTAATAGCCGTCCAAACACAGTCCAGACATCTCGGGTAAAACAGGATCTATTATATCCTCATATTAAGATACGTTTTGGTCAACAGGATCACAAGTGGACGAGACAGACAAATGTCTGTTCACACAAGTGTTTGTCTACTTTTGACCGTTTCTGTCAAAGAGATGGTTTAAGTTGACGCGGACTAATATTATTTTCTAACATTGTGTTAGAACTAGAATTTTTTAAATGGGGTGGCCAAAGGAACATTAGGGGTCCATAGTCCATGAAAGAAAACGATGTGTATCAAAAAAGCATGATCACTGATTAGGCCTACTTCACATTACCTCACATTAGATAAATACTCTTGTCAGAGCCTATGGTGTAGTGGGCAGCACTCCGACATGTGGCGATCTGCACTTTCGGCCACCCAAGTTCGATTCCCGTCTTGTGGTCATTTGCTGATCCATACCCCTCTCTGTCATGATTCTGCCATCTTGTCCTTTGTTTAATCTAGTCTTGTGGCAGGATCATGACAGACCCATGTTTTGTGTGGGATCATATGGTCTTAGTATTGGTTTTACTAGACCACGTGATCCTGGTGTCTTGTCTCTTTCCCCTGTCTCTGCACCGCAGCCAGCTGCAGCACCTCCTATGTCTGCACCACTGCCGGCCGCAGCGCCCCCTGTCTTGGCTCCTGTCTCGCCACCGCTGCCAGCCACAGCGCCCCCTGTCTCACCGGCTCCATCTGCTGCTTCCTCGCCTGCACTGTTGTCCTGTTCGTCTGCCTGGTCCCCTGCCTCTGCCTCTGTCTCCATGTCCTCCCTGAACTCTCTCCCCTACCCAGTGAGTCCTGGCTCGCCCCCGTCTGCTCCCTTGTCTACCCCTACCGTGCCCTGGAACCCTGCCTTGCCTCCTTTTGTACCCCCTACCAAGTCTGCTTCCCCTACCAAGCCTGCTGCCTCCAAGAACCCCACCAAGCCCGCCCGGACTCCTCGTCCCAAGCCCTCAACTACCCCTGAACCCAAGACTCCTTCGCCACGTAGTCCCACCCAGCCTGGACCACCACCTGTGAACTTTTTTGTCCCCCACCCCCCTCCCTTGTTTGTTGTTTTTATTATGTCAACCCAACCCTTTTGTAATTTTTTATTGTCTGCCCCTGTGTATTTTTGTCATGTTTTCATGGTGTTTGTCTATCTGTCAGTCTGTCATGTCCCGTGTCTAGTGTTCCCCTGAGGAGCGTCTGGAAGCCGCTCCTTAAGGGGGGGGTTCTGTCATGATTCTGCCATCTTGTCCTTTGTTTGATCTAGTCTTGTGGCAGGATCATGACAGACCCATGTTTTGTGTGGGATCACAGTATTGGTTTTACTAGACCACGTGTTCCTTGTGTCTTGTCTCTTTTACCCCGCTCCCTTGTCAACCTTATTGTTTAAACCATGTCACCTGTTGTCATCATTAGTTCTCCACTATTTAAGGTCCTTATGTTTGTTGTCCTGTGCTTGTTCATTGTTGCTTCATGCCTGTGAATACTCGGTCTTAGTAAGTCTAGTCATATCTAGTGTTTTGTAGATTAAGTGTTCTGTCAGTTTTTTGTGAAGTTTTCCAGTTTAGTGTCTTAGTCTAGTCTTGTTTCCAGTTAAGTGTTTATTCTGTCATATTAGTTATCCTGTTTATGTTGTTTTGCTCCCTCGTGGGCCTTTGTTTTCTGTTTATCTTAATAAAGTGTTTCATCCACCTCTGTCTGCACTTGGGTTCCCTCTTTGAAAACCATAAGACCTCTCTCCTCCCTGTACTTTCTGTCCTCTCCTCAGTCCCTGTTCAATAAAGGCCAAAAATATATATATTCCTAACTGCATGCATTACTTTATGTAAACATAATAGGGCGATTTCCCAGACAGTGATTAGACTAGTCCTTGACTAAAAAAATTAAGAGCTGTCCAAACTGAAAACAACTTGCACTGACATATCTTAAAATATATCAGTACCCTCTGTTTTGCCTTTTAAAATCACACAAGTAATGTTTTTATTAAGGCATGATTGGTAAAACAAGTTATGTTTCCTAATTAAGCCAAGGCCTAGTCCTGGTTTAAGATAATCCCTGTCCGGGAAACCGCCCCTATGTAAGCCTACTGTAAGGACAAATTTTAAATCTGTCTATTTTTACATCTGATTTACTATCTGGTAATGAAGCAAAAAGATCTAATGTTAACTGCAGTATCGTAAAAGTTGTTTAGAAAAACTAAACTCCATGATAAAACTTAAACTTTAAATAGTACAGTTCAAACAAATTTTTTTGGCAAAAAGTAAATTTATTTAAAAGTAAATATAGATTTTTTATGAAGTTGCAGAAGCAGTGAGTGATTTCCTCTATTTCTTTTGTTAATTAATTAACTTTAATGACAAATACCTCAACGGGTTACTTATTATAAGACCGAATGCAATAAAATGTTTATTTATTTAAAAGCATTAGCACCAGCAGCATAATACTGAAGTTCTGCTTTAGTAATCCTTACAATTACAGTATATGGTTTGGGAACATTCCTTTACTTAAGGTTTTACCTTTAAACAAGTGAAATGGACACACGAGTACATCCATCCAAAACATACTAGGCCTTAACTAAATGAATACTGGATTCTGCTGGTCCTTCAACTGAAGTCACAGCTCTAGTTGATCAATGAAGGGACAATGTCTCAAATGGATACAGACAGGTAAAAGTGCACCAGGAAACACACGCATTCTCACATGGCCCATGAAATAAATACCGCTCTCTCAGAGGACTTCTACTTTGAGCCATGTGTTGGACGTGAAACATTCCAGAAGCGTTAAATGATTCCTGAAGGAAATCCAATCCCCACGCTTCTTGCGGACCTGCAGCGTGTAGTCTGTCCTTCCATTCACCATTTCTCTGCGGTTCAAAGGTGTTTACCATGAAAACCTCCTGTGCTTTTCCCGCATCCCTTCCTGTGTTACAGGTAAATGTCCATAATCGTTTGCGTCTCGGCGTGTGGCAGCAGAAAATCTTTGATGAATGAAGAAACCCCCTGTGAAGGAGACCAGAAAGAGTCTAAGAGGGGCTTCGATAATTTATCAAAGACGCACGACAGACCCTTCAATTCTTCACAGAAAGCCTCACACATTGAACACACGTCTACACTTTCACCACACTCTCAGAGTAAAGGATGACTGGACTGCCTCTGTCAGATCGATTTGACAGTTGCCTGAACCGCGAGCTATGGAGGGATTCGATACAGACCGTAAACGTTTCAAAATTGTCTTGTGATATGCAGTGAGTACAAGATCTTTTAGATTACAGTGACTAACCTTTCCTTCAGATGTGTGCGTCCGCGCACCCGCACTGGGCTAAAAAGTTATGTTCTCACATTGATGCTAGCAGGTCTAATCCAGAGGCCTGAGATGACATGAACATGATTTTGACTGGCAGGTTCCAGCTGAAGGGAAATGCATCAGCATACACAAACATCAATCATCACACCCTATTAGCACTGTCTTTCAGGCCACAGTATATGTTGTGAAACCTTCACCTCTCCTAGATGCGGTTCAAGTTTAACTGCGATCAAATTTATTATCACTGGTACAGTATCTACGTTTAAGAATGAAGTAAACAGTATTTGGCATTACTGGAATATATAGCACTGTGATTGTGTTTTACAGCACCTTTGCAGCATCTTCAACCTTTATCCAACCCTTAAATCACAAAAATAAAATAAAATTCAGTTGCCTTTCAGGAGGGCCACGTCTTGCAAAGTTTAGTTCCAGACCTGATCTTACACACCTGTCTTTAATTTTAATTCTGAAGATCTTGATTAGCTGGTTCAGAAGTGTTTGATTCGGGTCAGAAGGCTGTGGACCTCTATCAATCGAAATGGATTGCCCTGCCCTTACCCTAACCCAAAGTTTAATGGGCTAACATGAACATGTTGTTCCAAGACTAGTGGGCATGTTGATCAAAGAATCTGTGTTGAACCTTCAATTTTATTCTTGCATTATATACTGAATAGGATGAAAAGCATGCAAAATATGGTGCACAATCTGACGTCACACAAAGATGATAACCACTCTGACGTTGCAAGCCAAAATCTCTGGAAGAAGTCTGCTGCAAAGCTCGCACAAGTTCGGGCTCAGAAAAAGCGTGCATCAAGGCTGCATATTGACTGAAAAGGGGCCGCTCATAAGCACCCTTTTGAAACCAAAAATGACCAATGGGACACCCCACACTACAGTCACGCAGTGGCCATAGTAAATCCACTTGACCGCAAGTCCACATTAGGTGTGGCATTTGGGATGCAGCCTTACCGTGTGTTTACACCGCTGCTGGGCGAAAGCGTATGGTGACAACCAATCGGAATGTAGAAGTCTTTTACTTGAGAGGATTCCAATCATGTAAACTTTGGTTCCGACCACATTAGTTTCCAAGCAAAAATCTCTTCTTTTATAAACTGCATGTGGAAATAAGACTTCCGCTTAACAATGTAAACAAAAGCCACAACACACAAATAGCTTTTAATTGGTAATTGGTTTATAAAAAAAACTATAATTGTTAAGTTCTTTCCATCTGTCAAATTCTGACTTTTACATTTAAAACATTTTATGAGGATAATTTATGCACTACTTGTGGTCATTGTGCACAAGATCAACATGTTTGTTTGCTTTGCGGCCGCTTTATATAAGGTTTGCAAGACCACGAATTCGATCATAAGAGCGTCCACTCATCTTTTTCCACAGTGTCGTTGCCAGGGTGCCATTTTTTGATACTCTCTCCGGCAGCGGTGTGAATTTACAGTTGGATGATGCAGCAAGTAAGAGAGGTCTCCACAAGTCCCCACAGCTTCATCAAATTCATAATTAGCCGGCATTTGTTTGGGGTGCATGCAACATGCTGTAGTAGTAGAACCTTTCCTTCTTGAATGAGAGATTCAGAGTTGATGTTTGCAAATGCTTTAATGGACACAACATCATGGTAGCACCTTGCATGAACCCATACCCTTACCATACTTTACACCAAGCCATTCCTAACCTGATACCTTTAGTTTTCCACTAAGTGTCTAGGGTCTAACTGTCAGTGTCTAATGCACATGCACGTCGTAGCCTATTAAAGGACAGACTGATGAATATGTCAACATATTTAACCTCTTAAAATATACTTCTAAATTTAGGTTCTCAGGATTGCCTGGTGCTATTCTGATTTGGTTGGACCTGTGAATGTATTTACAGATCATGTATAGAGGGAACTTTTACAGAACCTGTCACACAGCGCTATCTAGCATACTCATAAGTGCAGGTGTTTTTCCTTAATTGGCTAGTTACCAGATAGACGTGTCTTATCTGACTGCTTACCGCTGATGTGATTCTCGCTGCGATGAGGCGCTAGTGAAGCCTGTCAAGACTCTGAGCTCGATACACGCAATTTGAAGTGGCACTTTGTCAGCAATTAGCCCGGATTTAGTGATTCTTCACGTTGGCACCCTGACAGGATTGTTAGGAAAGGCCGATGACCTCTTGGTTTTCCATGCATCAAGATGTTGGATTTTATGAGTCTTCCAGCAGGTGGAGTTTACTAATCAGCTGATGATCAAAAGACTTTCTCTCAAAACTATAAAAACAAGCTGAAATGGCATCACTGGAACATGTCAACTTGATAGAGCACTTTGTATTTAAATAGATTCTGAACTGATGTTTACCAAACCTCTAGATGAACCTCATTGTGAGGTACATCCGCTTAACTAAAGCTGAATGACATTTACGCTTATCAAGCTTTCATGGTGGTTAATGTTTGTGTTATGGTTTGTAGCAGCTGGGGTTTGATGTTTATTTTTTATTTTATTTGTTGCATGGGATATTCATTATTGTGTGAAATGCACTGTAGTTAGAGGAAGCAGAGGAATAGATCCAGTATGTCAGATTTACACTTTGGCATTATGTTACCATGACACATGGTTTGCACAGAACTGTACAGTGTTTATTTTCCCCCTGATCTGAATGGATGATGTTTCAAAGCCGTATTGTTTTCATCAGTTCCTCAGAACAGATGGAGCATACTGGATATGACTAGTGGATTCGTAATGCCACAGGATGTTTGTTTATTATAGATGAAGAGTGATAAGCTGTTCTTTCAGACCCACAATCAGTCAAAACTGACGTGAAAAGTTTTGAACAATGTACTTTATGGTAAGCAGCATCATACAAATCATACTATTAGACCTAACCAACAACTTACTTTTTATTTAGTTCAATTTTGTGTGAAAGAGTGTTGTTACGATAAGACAGTGATATTAATAGGCACCAACAGTATCTTAAGGGCTTTCATACTGTCAGTGCTTCGCAGCCTCAAAGTGACAGGACATCATTAATTTTTAATGAGAGCTTGGTGACTTCCATTACATTGACCTTTGGGCGACAGTATAACTTTAACTTACTGACTACACATGGGGGTAAATTAAGCCCTTTTCACACAGACATTCCTGAAAATACACGGAAAATGCATCCTGGATTTTTCTGGGATCGTTTGATTTTTTGTTCATTAATTCACACTGCCAATGATTTGTCGGCATCTGCAAGATTCCGGAAAGACACATGACCAATTGAAAGTCCTGCCCTCTCTTCTACTCAGCATCTTAAGTTTGCATATTATTTTTTATTTCTCTCTACAGAAACAACTCACGTGCATTTTTATTTATGACTCTAAAAGGAACGCGTGACGCACCATTCTATGCTGGTGAATGATCTCAGCTTCAGAGTGGATATTTGACGAGCTCCCTGATCTCTGCTTTAATACAGTTTTCAGACATTTCTCATCGTGATTGGTAATATCCATTTAAAACCCCCATGTTGAGGAGCTGAACGATATATCTTGTTGGGATGACGCATGGTCATTTTTGTTTATTATAAGCTCAAATGAGCATGTGATGCTGACATTTCTCATCGTGAATATTTTTTATCCCTTATTTTAAAAAGTTGAACCAACTTCATGTTGCCATGACACACGCGTCCTCACTACGGCATGCACGTCATTGTTTATGCGTCTCATTTATCATTTCCTGATCTCTGCTTCAATCTATTTTGCGACATTTCTCGTTGTGAATGTTGATATATACATTTAAATCTCTCGTTTTAAAGAGCTGAACCATAACTTTTGTTGTGATGACGCTCGTGACACGCCCACACACAGCATTGTTTCGGCTTCTTGTTCACACAGAGGGTTTTCCATGTATCTTACTAGGTCCTCTTTCCAGCAATGATCTCAGAAGATTTCACAGACTGATTGTCTGGCAATTTTACGGGTATTTTCTGGGACCAAAGGTCTGTGTGAATAGGGTTTTGACCATCTCGTTCATTTCAAAAGAAGTCTGCCGACTGGAAATGGGTGTGTTCATCTACGCAACAAAGTTGCAAATGGTGAGCGACTTTCAAGAGCTACCAATGAGCGATGGTGCCCCTCTTATCAATAGCTGGGTTTCCAGCACACGGATTTTATCAGTATTTTTTAATGTATCACATTAGAAACTATTGATGGAAAAGCAAAGTGGTTTTTGACTTATGCGAAAAATAGTAAATGTGAATACCGTATTTTCCGGACTATAAGTCGCTCCGGAGTAGAAGTCGCATCAGTCAAAAATGCATTTTGAAGAGGAAAAACATATATAAGTCGCACTGGACTATACATCGTGTTTATTTAGAAAACGATTTCACAAAATTCAAGCCGAAGAAAGACAATTAATCTGAAAAGTTATTCAACCAAACAATAGCACAGAACAGCAGGCTGAATAGGTGTCTGTACATGTTAATGTAACATAAACAGTTATTTACACAATACAAATAGCATACAAAACATAACTGGGAGGCTAAATAGGCTAAATTAACACAACAAGCCAAATCAAGTTCAAAAAGGTCCCGAAGTCATTCCGCATCACTAAATTCATTGAGTTACATAAATACAGGAGCAGCATAGAGCCGACTCTCGCGGCTCTTGGTTCATATTAAATCATTTTGACGTATAACAGGACCCCCCAAACTTTGAAAAAAGTGTGACTTATAGTCCGGAAAATACGGTAATATGAGATGGAAATTAATTTGACGAATAAATTCTAATATAGCGAACGTTAAACCCATGTGACTGATCATGCTAGCTATATCAGCTGACGTCGTCGCAATGCCCTTGCTGCTAGTGCCTGCATAAAAAATTATGCTTTTCTTTTTTGTGCACACCATTCAGTTTGGCAATTAAAAGCAGTGAACCTTTCTATTTTTGTAATATTTTTATTGGTACTGAATTTTTATATATATCACAATGTGTGTAATTTGTTTACAGAAAAAAAAATTGAAAATGTGAATTCGTCCACACAGTTTACATCAGAAAATACTGACGCATATAATCGTGTACACTTGGTATATTGACAACATGAACAATAATACAAGAACTTACTTTTGTGAGTTGAACTAAGGATTTGTAACAAGTTACAGGCTTTTGCAGGACATCCATGATGTTGTGCAGTTTATACGAATTACAATTTTGCAAATGAAAAAAAAATGCTCCAAAGCGTTCTGTTTTTAGAGATATGTAATACATTATCATGAGGCTTGTCTTACCCCAATAATCAGTGATTTGTAAATGCAAAATACCCGTGTACTTCTGAGTCCCTGGCAAAACTGGAAATAAAAATTCAGCAGTGTCATACAGAGAGTTACAACATTATTCACTCCTTAAACTCAAGCGACTGCATTCACTTTATAGAAGACTTTGGGTTATTTTGCAGACCACTCAGCTGCTCAAGTTAGAGAACTTACAGCTGTTCCCCCAATTCATAAAAACACATGAAATCACCCATTTCATACATTTATAGACAGCACAAGCCATTTTCCACAGTCCAGTGACACTCATAAACACAGTCTGTCCCTCACTTCACTTTTATAATGCAACCCAATCATTCAAACCAGAGCCAAGAACCAGTCAATTCACACCATGAAGACTCTGAGAAACACATGACATTCAGGTCTGAATTTTGACCTTTGGGTCATATGGAAAACTATCCACGTTAATAAAGGACCTGTGTGCTTTGTACTTAAAACTCATTTTGAAATCAGAATTATTATGTTTGTTAAGTTCCTGTTTATTACTTTATGGTTTATAAAATGGCCTCAAAAACGTAATTTTTGATTATACAACGTTTAGCCTACTTAAAGGAACAGTATATAAGAAATGTATATCAATTAATCATAAAATGGCTCTGATATGTCACTAGACATTAAGAAATTATTTTCATTTCAATACTTATATAACTGACAACAGTGGTCCGGCAAGGATATTGTCATTTAAAAAGTGGAGTTGCAGCCCTCAACTGATGTTTATGTTGTCATCTTGTGTATTAGCCACCAGTTGTGTGATTGCACTACCAGTTTTAGCCACAAGTTTTGTGATTGCGATACCAGTTTTGGCCACAATCCTGCATACTGTTCCTTTAATATTTCAAAATGCTTTTTCATCCATTATATGAACATTTAGAGGATGCTGTATGAACTGTACAGTATTGCAGGTGTTCAAGATATTCCGATTAAACTGACAAAAAAGATTTTGCTAATTAAACTAGTTTAGCCATCACATTGAGCCATATTGATAACCGTATGATATGGTTGGTGTCCAACTACACCTGCCTTTGCAACAGAGCAACTTGCAAACAAGCAAAGCATAAAATACATCTGAAGATAATCACAGATATGAACTCAGAATGGTTCACCTTGACCAAACATAACTTACTTTTACTACACACAAACACACACACTTTCAAACAGTAACATCTGGCTACATGGCTCGTGTGCAGAATTCTGTTCAATATTTTTCCTTACATCAAAAAGTCAAAAAGACAGACAGGGTTTTTGCCACATTCCGGCCGCATGCCTCACGACGAACAAACTCCATCCACCTTTCTTTCTGTTTCCAACCTGCTCTTTCTTTTCATGACCAACACTCAGGGAGTTACACATGAAAGAGCGGCCCATAAAAGACAGCTAATCTCCTGGTTCTTAAAACATGCTGCGTTTATTTTTACAACCCACAGCTGCACCTCCACAGCCATGCCAGCTACATGTGCTTGTGTGCATGTGTGTGCGTGGAAATGGTTCTGGAATTGAAAATGAGCAGAAATGTAAGAACATGTGATGAGGAAAAGAGAAATAGACCTTTACTGTTCTCCTGAGAGGAATTATTTTCACATTTCCAGGGACCTGTCTGCAGTTCAGACACTTACAATCCTGCAAATAATGTATTTGTCTTTACATAGAACTGTTTTCACACCCTTAACCCTAGAAAACACTGCATTTATTAGAAAGATTTAAGCTTAAATGTAAGATAAAAAAAATCTATATAAACAAGCTATCATAATCAGACCACTTACCAATTATGACCTCAGTACAAACATTTAATATTAATTCATTCTCCACCAGACATTTTTTGAAGAGTTGCCTGCCAGCATATTTTCTGATTTCCACAAAAGTTTCATAAAATGCCTTCCAGGAAATTATTCATCTAAAAATATATAAACATACTTATATATTAAATTAAAGAACAAACCCTCTGCTTTCAAACAAACAATAAACAAACAAACAAAACAGAAACAGTTTTCATCCTATCTATATTTTTTCCTCTGCTTATAAACTCTTAAATAGGGGTATTTTTCTTTAAAAATATTTTTTTCGCAAAAAGCTGAAAAAATTGGATTTTTTGAAAGAAATTTTGTTAAAGGTCAAATTCAGAATGATTATCAAAACATACATTTTAATGTTTAAAGTTAGTAAATAACTGGTTTCAGTTTCATAAATATAACTGACTTCCCATCTAGTGGTTAATCGGTTATTGCAGATTAACATCAAAATTCTTCAAAAACACGTTTTTTATGCAAATGTTTTCCCCGGTAGTTGATCATTTTATCACTTAAATCTTTGAGCATATATTTATATAGTTTTACTGGTTTTACTGGTCATAGTAATTTCTTCATGTTTAAATGAACATGCAAATCACTTGCACACCTCAGACCATAGATATATATTGAAATAGATGCTACATCCAGCAGTTTCAGACAAATAACAGCTAAGTCTGGTTTCGCACAATGCTTATGTGAACTGCGTGTTTGCAAATGTTAACAGTTTAATGCATTCACACTGCACATGCTGTCACAGAAGTAGAGCTGAAGCATTTCACTACCGAGTCTATGCATCCATACATATCTATGGCTTGACCTACTGATCCACTCAATCAACTGTTATCATGTAATTAGTTACAATTAGTTACATGTTTGTGACATAGGAAACCAAGGCAAGTTATGAAACCGTCTTTGGAAAAGCATGATGAATTTACAGATGGTTTGTCTATTAAAACACAACACAGACATAAAAACAACAATAAAAACTTGATTCTCATCACAGGTGGACACAGACTAAAAAATGTATGTGAAAACAGACCAGGCTAGCCTAGATTTTGTCAGGCTGAAACATCAGATATCCAACTTCAGAAGGGAAACATTTGAGGAAGATCTTCCTGTGAGCTAAAATTGCAAATCAGCTCGATTTCTGCCAAATGTCAGGAATCATGAACTCATATCTGTATGTGAAGTAAGAGTCAGAGGTGCTCTATGGGAAAGATTAAAGGTCCCACCCTGAAATTCTACCCTGACCTTCGATCTGGACTGGGTTTACACCTGCTCAGCCATCTACACAACCTCTCTGCGGGTTCAACCGAGTGTTTCTGGACAGAGTTCAGGGACTCAAGCAGTGGTCTGACTCCTCATTGAACATCTGTGAGAGAAGATTTAAGTTGATCAGTTGAAGATGGATATTTATCTAAACAACAGGCCACGTCTTTTTTCATAATAAAAGACTCCATGATTTTATTCAATATTTAAAAACAGTTGAAAAACATTAATTATTTATTATTTTATTTATTTTTTTGGAAGGTCATAACTTCAAATGTGTGTTTTGTTTAAAGTGCTGTTTATATTCATATGAACTTGCTTAGTCTAACTCTCTTAAAGCTATTGTTTTGGCCATGACTTATCCCCAAAGTGAAAGAGACAACAGTTGGCATTAATGATCATCACTATATAGAGCTCTTTTGCAGAAACATCCCAGGAACTTTCTGATGTTTTTTTAAAAGCAATAATGCACAAACTGAGTTCACATTTGTATTCATGTAAACAGCATCCAAAAATGCAAATCCAAATTTGTTTCTACAGTGTTTTTTTCACTGCTCTTTCAGTATTCCATTATTTCCATGATTATTACGAGGTGTCTGTCAAAGATTACCTGTAGATTTTTATATGTACTGCATAAATATTTATTTTAGGTTGAAGGTTGTGTGTGTTTGAAGTTAAATGGGTAGTTGAAGATGCATTAAAGAGGGGCACTGTATGGTGCAATTCATGTGTTTAGGATTGTGTGTGATTAATGTGGGTTGTCCAGCATGAAGTGTCCGGGTTCTTTCATCAGAAGTTCAATAGAGCAGGTCGAGTCTCGAGCACGTCTTGCAGATAACACAACCATCACACTGTTGTCACGGTCACAGATAAAACACACACACTTCACACCTCATACATCAACGTTACCCACCATGGCCTGGCAAGTGCCAATTGTGCACATTTTGATGTTTGTAGTTTTGTTTTTGCTTTATTTGTATATTGTATAGAAAATATATTTTAATTACTTTGTCAATATGATTTTTAAACTAAACATCCTATTTGTCCTAAAACATTTACATTACATTTAGTCATTAACCAGACACTTTTGTCCAAACCGATTACAAATGAGGTAATGTCTCGGTTACGGATGTAACCCTCGTTCCCTGAAGGACCGATGTGACGAATTGGGAACTCGCTTAGAGGGACCAATCTGCTTCGATAACTACTAAAACGCCAATGAACTTGGCATTGAGATATTTGCATAATGCTGGCGCCGCCCCACCAGGTGCGTATATAAGCAGCAGGTGCAAATATGGAAATTAGCTTCTTTTCGCTGAGAAAGCCGGAAGAATGACCGGCCGTGACAGCAGGGAGCAGCACCTGTGGTGACGGGACGTGACGTCTCCATTCCCTTCTTCAGGGAACGAGGGTTACATCCATAACCGAGACGTTCCCTTTCAGTCGGTCACTACGACGCCACGTCGTGACCGACGAATTGGGAATCCCTACCAAAACGCCACTAGGAGCTGACCTCTTCCAGTGTCTGCAAAAAGCCCTCCGATTGCACTTAAGGAGATGGAGAAATAGGAATAAGGCAGAAGGCCGGGCACTAGATGTTCCTTTAACCCCACAGTAGTGCCAGCGACTGGGAAGCGCCCTATCTGAGCGGGATAGGAACGCTGTGGAAGCCACCGCCCCGTTTAAGGGCTAATCTCCGTAGCGGAGCGTACGAGTCCCAGATATACAGCCCACTGACCATGGGGTGAAATTGAAATAACACGCAGGTGTAATGGTTACACGGTGTATGCTGGTGCGCCACGCTCTCCTCGAGACTCGATCGTAAAGCCAACGCTGAAGCGGTCTCATATGGACCAGCCCGAGCGGTGTCACAGCCGCAGCTGCTGCCATATGCCCCAGGAGCTTCTGAAATTGTTTCAGAGGGACCACGTTCTTCCCTCGAAAGGAACCGAGGCAAGTCAGAATTGACTGGATGCGCGCTTCTGTCTATTTCCACACTGAGAAAAAGGATCCTCTGCACGGGGCAAAGTTGCTCTTTTCCCAGGGCTCTCCTGATTTTGCCAAGTGGCAAAAGTGACAAATCTCTGTGTTCGCGCAAGTCTGCCAAAAACGAGCTATTATAAGTCAACGTAAATATAAGAAGAATGCGAACAACGCTCTCTCTCGGGGGTTTTAATGACGTGTCTAGCACTTTCATGGAGACACGGGGAGAGAGAGACAGCTCAAATGGAGGTACTCAGTATTGATATGCCCTCCCCACGAACGCAGAGCGAAGAAACGGCCTGTGACGAGGGGAGAAGGACACATGAAGTACACGTCTTACAGGTCTAAGGCTGCAAACCGATCTGAACATTGAATATGTGCTTCAGTGTTATCATCCTGAAGGATCTCATTTGGAGAGCCGGGCGCGTAATCAAAATCGGTCGTAATCTGCCGCGTATTTTGGGTACTATGAGATAAAGGCTGGAAAAACCCTATCATCATCTCGGTAAGAGGGACCGGCTCGATACGTCCTTCGCCAGCAGGACATCGACTTCTGCACGCAGTACATGTGCATCGGACGCTTTCACTGTAGTGAAACGAATGCCCGAGAATTTGTGTGCCGGTAAATTGTATTTCGTAACCGAGGCGGATCGTGCGTAAAACCCAACGAGACAGGCTGGGAACTGAAGCCAAGCACCCAGGGACCGTACGAGGAGAATTAACGGCACTACCAAAGTACCCACGCTGGGGCAGCCGAGCGGGGCAGGTGTGACTGCCAGTGCGTGTGCCTTGCGAGCACAAACATCTACAGTGTGTGCGTGTGTGACACTGACCTGAGCCCGCTGAGGGTGACAGTCGTCTGGTCTCCTCTGTGGAGAGCGCAGACTCCGATGAGGGTGATGGTCGTCTGGTCTCCTGCGCGGAGAGCGCAGACTCCGGAAAACACCCGCTGGCGATAGAGGAGAGGGAGGGTGAGCTGGTGTGTGCCTGCTCATGGCTCTCTCGATCCTCAGGAGACCTGGAGAGGGAAGAGGAATGCACTGTATGTGTGGTTAAGTGGGAACCGGCTGGACAGCCGGTGGCAACAATGTAAACCCAAGGACATCGACGGCGAGAGGCAGACTGAGGAGCCAGCGTTGGTGGACCAGGGCAGCTCTCTTCCACCGGGGCACGACCTAGGAGATCGCTGAAGAGGCCGGTGCTCCTGAGACAGGAGCATTCAGGAAGTTGTTCTTGTCTGCGTCCGTTGCGTCAGCCAGACACAGCCAAAGGTGGCGTTCTTGGACCACTGTGGTGGACATCGCACGACCGAGGGTCGCGGCCTCCCTCGTGCAGATCTCTAAAGCCTTCGCTTGGTGAACCTGCAGCAACACCATAGCGTGCACTGCTGAAGCATGCCTGGTGGGCAGCGCCCGTTAAACCGGACGACTGTCTACAAGCACGGGAGGGGAGGGTTGGGCGGTCCTTCCAGGAGGCAGGGGTGGTCGGACACAGCTCCATCGCAACCCCCCGCACCACCGGAGGGATTCCTGTGTAACCCTTAGCGGCTCCGCTGGTGAGGGAGATGAGGGGTGAAGGCTGAACGGCCGTAGAAAGCCGCAAATTCCATGTTTAAGTCAGCTCTTCGTGCCGTGGGGAAAGAAAAGCACAGGAGGTGAGGGCCGAGAGGCCCGAGCAGCTCCGGAGTACCAATCATGCAGACGGGCTGGTTCGGGAGGAGGGGGGTTAACCCCTCCAACCCTACCGGTTCCGTCACTCGAGCGGGCACGGCCGCCATCTCCGGATCGAAGTCTGCCTTAGAGGGGAAAGGGGGGCACCCCTCTGATGCTGCTGAAGTGGCGGGACCAGAAGGAGGTCCAATAGATTCGGCAGAAATCGTAGAACATGACTCTGCGGTCTCCACCGGAGCCTCAACCGGCTGAGGATGAGATGGCTGGTAGGTGGAGGACGCATCCCTCGACCTACTCAGCATAGTGATGCGAAGAGCGTCCTGCGAGCGCTTGGCAGCCGCACCGTGGCTTGCAATCCAAGAGGTATATGCTCTCACAGAGAGAACAAAAACTCTCCACGAACGCAGCCTCGGAGTGCTCGATGCCCAAGCACGAAGACAGCGCTCGTGACCGTCCCTGGAGCCCTTCTACTTCTCGCATCCAAGATCGCACGGACGAAAAGCTACCCTGAAAAGGACACTGATCTCCGAATATACGAGAGAGTGGCTGTCTTTAAAAAGACACAGAGCTCTCACGTATCACTCTTTTAGGGAAATCACTCTTTAGGTGCTCAGCTGATGATGCGCACAGGGAGAGGCAACGCACACACTAAACTCAAAACAAAAAATATGCAGAGCAGTGGAAAACTGTGAGCGTCCGCTGTGTTAGTACTGCTTGTCAATCGACTTCAGCAACCGTTCCCAGAAGAGCAAGTAGCTTCTCAGTAGCAGATAATGCCGGCTTTCGAAGCGAAAAAGCGAATTTCCATATTTGCACCTGCTGCTTATATACGCAACTGGTGGGGCGGCACCAGCATTATGCAAATATCTCAATGCCAAGTTCATTGGCGTTTTAGTAGTTATCGAAGCAGATTGGTCCCTTTAAGCGAGTTCCCAATTCGTCGGTCACGACGTGACGTCGTAGTGACCAACTGAAAGGGAACAATAGAAGCAATTAGAGCAACATAAGTGGACCAGAAATCATCACTTTAAATAGCCAAGGGTTAGTTGTGTTTTTTTGACAGAGAATGTAAAGATAAGGATAGAAAAAGAAAAGATATTAGCAAGTGAGGTGTTGGCGGAAGAGATGGGGTTTTAGCCGATTCTTAAAGATGGCTACAGAGTCAGCAGATCTTGTCGCAATCGATAGTTCATTCCAAAGATGAGAAACAACATTTCTATCAAATAAATATAATCACAACCAGTAATGTAACCTACAGTACCACTAGAATCAGAAAAAATTTTAGAATTGGAAAAAGTATTAAGCACTTTGTAGGGTTCGATTAAAATGGTGCTTTCATGCAGAAACTCAATATGCGCCGCAGAAGAACCATTTACACATGTACCTTGCTTCAGGAAATGCCTATAAGCATATTTATATCACTGTTCTTCAAACCTTTTCAGGTATTCTCATAATAAAGAATATTTTTAATGATTATGTTTGACGAGTGTTGCTTTTTCAAATGCATGTTATAAACGACTCAAACTAAGTGATTTCCTCCTGCTCAAAGAGCCATAATACATGAAAGAGCTGTGCATAACATCGCCTTTGCGATTCAGAATCGATTTTAGACGGGTATTATCAGCATAAATCATCCCAGCCATATGCCCTCAAGTCCAAAAATATACAATACGTGGACCTCAGTAACTCCATATCTCAGTAACTTGCATCTGTATTTATGCAGTGCCAAAAAAAGCATTAATCAAATTTAATCAAACTGAAAATACACCCAATCTCTCTTTTGGTCAGCTCACCTATTCACTTTCTTCTTCAATGTACCGTGTTGGTTTAATCATCCACTGAGATTCTGAGATAACCAACAGGACCACACACACACACACACACACACACACACGTTGGTGCAGCTATCATTATGAGGACTTTCCATAGGCGTAACGATTTTATGTGTAGAGGCCTGAAACCAATTGAGGACATCCCCAAAGGGAAAATTTGGTTTGTAAGGTTTTGCTCACAAATTTGTCTCCAAAATATAGATAAGTAGGTACACACACACAAAAATGACTATGTTTACATGTACACCAATAATGCGATTATTTCAGACTAAGGACTTAATCACAGTAAGATGTTTACATGACTGGATCTAACCTCTACACTCCTGTTTACATGCAGTTTTTATTTTTCAGATTATTCACACATGCATACATGCCCAATGCAGAGGACAAATTATAAACTTATATATACTGTCCACTGTTTTAGTTTACTCACTTTAAATGACAAACACGTTCTTATGGACGTATATATCGTTATTCTGTGCCGTCATGAAGACTTATTTTTTAGCTGACAAAGTTTAGGGAAAACGTCCTAGTTTAAAAGAAAATTTGCGCTTAAGGTGCAAGCATATCAATTTGTGTGGTATAAATGCGATTAAAGTGTTTACATGGCCACCTACTGCGATTAAAAAATGGCATACACCACCTGTTTAATACAATTATTCTTGCTGCAATTATTAGCTGAATGATTTTTATCGAAGTATTGTGTTTACATGAGGTAAAGCGTAATCGCAATATTGCCAAAATCTCAAAATAATCGCATTATCAGGGTGCATGTACATAAACGTGGTTAATATTGGCAGTGTTAATAAGATGTCTTAAAAGCATGGTCTTGCTTATCGCAACACTAAAGAGTCTTGGCTCTTTGCTTCCCCTACAGGTTGGACGCAGAATTGTCCATTACCACTGTCGTAAATAATTTAGCCTACTGCAGCAAAGCTGGCTCTGATTGGATTGTAGGTCTGCCGTAAAGCAAGTTTTTGTAGTTTTCACTCGAACTACAGGACCGCGACCCGACGGTTGGAAACTTCTTTAGTGCGGTTTTGGCCGATAAAGGGCTGCAAAGCGAATGTGAAAGTGCCGTTCACCCTGTTTAAAATGGATGAACGACTGAAACTTTTTTGGAAACGTTATTTTAAGGTAAAAAAACTCAGTAGTGTTGCTTTAAGTACAGTTTAACTTGAACAAATGTCAATTTATATTATACATTTATATCCAGTCCACCAGCTAGACCAGTAGAAACCAGGACTGACCATCATGGAAATTTTTACTGGTCCAACTCGGTTCTTTTTAGCATGGCACATACAGGAACACATATGTTGGCGTGTATGAGTGTTCAAAGACTCCTGACATAAGTCTCTCATTGGACAGCATCTCCGGCGCTCCCCACTTTTCAAACACAATTAGTCCTGATCCGTACAAACACACCACTGATGGCCCAATCCATCCACATGCTTCAATGTGCTTCTCATATAGAACCAGCACGGTTCTCATTTCAGTTCTTAAGATCTTCAAATACCCTTCTCTCACACACATGTATTCTGATCTGAACTGGTTTTGTAGGTCGGTGTGTTATGTGTTTGTGTCAGGGAGGACTAATATACCTGGTATGGGCTATCTGTTAGCATTTACATTCGTCCCAACGGCACTAGCTTGGCTGGTGCGTAATCCACCATAAGCATTTGGCTTGCCTGTTGGCACGCTTAGTCACAAATTCCATTTGATTAAAGTACTTTGCCAATAATACCATGTATTCTGTGTATTTCATAAGCGTCTTTTTAAATATATGTCTATATATGTACTAGTATGTATTGTAACGCTGCTTTGCAACAATGCTAAATTGTGGAAAAGCAAGAAATAGAATTGAATTTGAATTATTCAAAGGCAACAAACAAGATAAATAATTTTCATATGTAAGTTTATTTTACGCTCTTAGTGGCTGTCAATGGACAAAGATGTTTTTGTTATGACTGACTGCCGATGTTAACCAGCCAAAACTTTGACCGCCTGGTGTATATGGTTGTTATTGGTGGGTGTTTGTTTGGAGAGCTCGTTGTCCCTTCATCATGCACACAAGGGGTTTGGTTTAATAGTTGCATTTGGAAAATGAGCCACCATTATATCCAATGACGGCCATTAAAGCAACGCGGGCTGTTAGCGTGTGGGCATTGCGAGTAGTAGCACTTGTCCACACAAACAAGTGCCTGAACAAACAGCAGGTTTCTTTTCCTGAAATCTCCTCCCCACTGGTCCTTGAACACCACTGAGACTTTGGCCAGAGATTGTAACCACCTGTTCTTGAGGCACTCTGACCAATAACTCCCTGCATCTCCCATCCAAAACATTTTAATTCCAAGTGAATTTCATTTATATGTTGCGATAATTGTCCCTAATTGCTTCTTTGAAGGAAATGGAAGCATTCAAGACATCTGGCCTGCAGATGTCTTGCGTCCATGGGGCGAGAAGTTCCTCCGAATGCTTATGAGAGGGTAACTTTGTACCCAGCGGGAAATTTGTTCTCCACTGGCCTTTGGGGCAAATCAACGGCGAGCACGGCTGGTCTCTTTGAGCTGGTATGATGACTTCTTGACCCTGCTTAGATGATAAACATGAATGCATGAAACTATGGCTGTTTGAGCTGCGATGAAGAATGAGGATTCTGGGATAGCTCAACCTGTTGACCCTCCTGATGAAACTAAGGCGTTAATACTCTCGATGGGAATGTTGGAGTTTCCCCACAGGGAATGTGTGTCCTGCGCTCCCTACTTTTCAAACACGATTAGGTCTGACCCATACAAACACACCACGCATGGCCCAATCCATCCCATTCACATGGTCTTGGTCCAGGGTTCTGGGATAACTCAACCTGTTGACCCTGGCACTAACACCCTCATTGGGGATGGTGGAGTTTCTCCACAGGGAATGGGTGTCTGGACCTGCAGTGCGAGTCGAGGAATGCACAGAAGTTCTCTGGATTTCCCCGTCTGATTACACATTCCGTGTATAAGCTGCCGCTGACATCCGAACAGACGTTTTTATAAGATCTGGCACAGATACACACACACCAATAAATAGTAAGAACAGTATCCGTATAAGGGATGGACTTGCTAGAACAAGTGTGGACATGATAAACACAGTCAGCATCAGGCACAACTATACTTGTTTTTATATACTTTCACTCACATGTACAACTGCACACGCAATCCTAAAACCAGGAAGGAGAAAGCAAAGAAAACAAACATGAACACCTAGCAAAACAGACGTGCACACTATGCTGTCATGTAAACTCAGAGGGTAATAAAATCTCCACAGGTTTATTTGCTCTGATGCTGTGTTAATGGTATCTTTCTTCTTTATGAGGTCTGTCAGTCTCCAGGTCATTTATTCCTGACTTGTTTCCTCTAACCTGGGAATTCTGATTGTGTTAAGTGCTGCACCCTAGCAGGACTCTATGTGACTGTGGGCCAAAAGTCATTGGATGGATAAAAGGTTGTATAGATACGTAGATGGATGTTTGATGGATGTTTAAATAGATGGTATTTTATAGATGGATTGATGGACAGCTGGAGGAACAAATGGATAAACAGAAGGATGTTATTATAGATGTATGGATGAATGAATGGATTTTTGATGAACGGATTAATGTTTTGACAGATTTTTGATGGATGATAGATGAGTGGATGAAAAGAAGGATGTTTTGATTGATGGATGGATGATAGGATGGATGGATGAATGAATGTTTTGATAAATGGATTGATGAATGGGTGGATAAACAAATTGATGAACTGATGGATGTCTTGATAGATGGATGAATGACTGGATGTTTTGATCGATTTTTAATGGATGATAGATGAGTGGATAAAAAGAACGATGTTTTGATAGATGGATGGATGATTGGATGAATGGATGGATGTTTTGATAAATGGATTGATGAATGGGTGGATAAACAAATGGATGAACAGATGGAGGTCTTGATAGATGGATAGATGGATGGATGGATGGATGGATGTTTTGATGAACAGATTGATGTTTAGATAGATGGATGGGTAGATGATTGAATGGGTGAATGGATGGATGTTTTGATAGATGGATTGATAAATAGGCGGATAAACAAATTATTGAACTGATGGATGTCTTGATAGATGGATGGATGACTGGATGTTTTGATAGATTTTTAATGGATGATAGATGAGTGGATGAAAAGAAGGATGTTTTGATAGATGGACAGATGTATGTGGAAGATTAGATAAATGATTTGAAATAGATAGATGATTGATTGGATGGATGGATGTTTTGATAGATGGATTGATGAATGGGTGGATAAACAAATGGATGAACAGATTGATGTTTTGATAGATGGATGGATGAAAAGATGATTTGATTGTTTTGATGAACGAATGGATGTTTTCACATATTTTTGATTGAGGGATAGATGAGTGGATGAAAAAAAGGATCTTTTGATAGATGGACAGATGGATGTGGAAGATTAGATAAATGATTGGAATAGATAGATGATTGGATGGATGAATGTTTTGATAGATGGATTGATGAATGGGTGGATAAATAAATGGATGAACAGATTGATGCTTTGATAGATGGATGGATGGATGGATGGATGGATGGAAGGATGATTTAATTGTTTTGATGAACGAATGGATGTTTTCACAGATTTTTGATTGATGGATAGATGAGTGGATGAAAAGAAGGTGGTGGGTGTATGGATGGTTTTATAGATGGATTGATGAATGGGTAGATAAACAAGTGGATGAACAGATGGAGCTCTTGATAGATGGATGGATGGATGGAAGGATGTTTTGATTGTTTTGATTTGATTGTTTTGATGAACGGATGGATGTTTTGAACCAGAGAGGATGAAAAGAAGGATGTTTTGATAGATAGATAGATAGATAGATGGATGAATGATTGGATGGAGGGATGGATGTTTTGATAGATGGATGTAAGAATTAACAGATGATGCATAAATGTATGAACAAATGGATGTTTTGGTAGATGGATGGATGGGTGTATGGAAGGCTGCAGATTCATCCATGATTAAAAGATGCATGGATGAATACATAGATGTTTTAATGGATGATAGATAGATGATGAATAAAATAATGTTTAAATGGATGGATTAATATTCATCAGTTCATTGTTGTAGATAAATTAACTGATGAATAAATGGATTCTTGGATAGATAAATAGATGGATGTTTGGATTGATTGATTGATGGATGGATGAGTAGTAAATGGATGGATGGATGTAGTCTCACTCTTGTCTCATTAAAGTTTAGTATCTGGGGCTGATTTGAGGTCATCATGATGCAGGATCAAGGTCATAATGTTGAGTTAAATTACACCCACACACACTTAAAGGAGGGCATCTCTGCTCTTAACCTCACTCACGACTCCATCAGGATCTGTTTGTGAAGTCAATTCCCTTTCACTTCTCAAGATGTTTCTAATGAAACTCAACCTGCCTCACTAATAGAACAAAGATTCTTCAACCCGTACAGTGTGTGTGAGCTCGCATACATGCATTACGCAAAGCCCTTTTCATCCCAAGCACAACCCAAAACAACCCCGTCCTCTTCTCTAAACAGGTGGACAAATGAAAGCCAAGAGCTTCACTCTAGAGCTCTCGGGTTACCAAATGTTTTGAAAAAATGCTATGACATCAACATAAATTACAGCTAACAGTGATAGGGCTCCCAGAGAGAGGCATTATGGGTATATGGGGCTACCGAAGCTTCGGTGGCCCTTTGAAGATGAGAAAGTATTTAAAAAATATGTTAAACGTACACTAATCCTGAACAAATGTTCTTCCTGGTGCTTCCAGCTGATGACTCACTGTGCAGATTAAAAGACCAAAGAAAAATAGCGTGAAGCAAGGCAATCGCTGTCTTTATGTAAGTTACGACTTTTCAGCTGACTCATGAGGATGCCTTTATAACTTCATTTGAAACATGCTTCTGTTACTGTTAACAGTGAGAGTGAGGAAATAGGAATTCCTGAAAAATAAGTATTTCATTTTAATAAAATAAAGCACATAGTTTTCATTACGCTAACATCAGTGCAAAACACAATGATTTTTTTAAAGAACGTTCATGCTGTTCTCTTCCATAAAATGTAAGTTTATGAGGATCAAGGGCTAACAAGCTCCAAAAGGACAAAAGCATGCGTCATAAAAGTCCATATGACTATATGATACACTATATGATAGCCTTGCATAAGGAAAAGATTAAAATTCGAGTCATTATTCACTAAATATCTTGCCTTAGAAATCCTGCTTGACAGTTGTGAGCACCACAAACGTTTAAAATATGGGTTTATGAACAGAAAAAAAATGATGGCAGATTTTTTGCATGATGGCTATAGCATTACTGCTGGATAAAGACTTGGGTCACTGAGGCAACTGAAGCATGTCACATTCAGTTTGCTGGCCGTCAGTGATTTGTTTAGATTTATATTTCAATAATTTCCAGTTTGAACACTGCACACTTAATCTCACAATCAGTCATTAACATCGTGTGACGGATAAATGAGAAAACAATCGCCATTCAGCTGTGAATGTTTTGGGTTAGTATGTGTGTGTGTGTTGAGATCTTATCACGCTAAACGCTGCACGGCTCAGTGGAGCACTTCAGAGAGCAGATGAGAGGGTGATGAACGAAAAGTTTGAAGAAGTTCCTGCGTTTGAAAAAGAGATATATACAGGCGGCCCACATACTGTACACAGACACACGCACATACACTGATAAGCACGTTCTCGTTGTACTAAATACTATTTTTGATAAAATCCCATATGGCAAAAAAATATATTTTTAAATATAGTTTTAAACATATTTCAAAATATGCAAAAGTTGGCCAAAAATATATATATTTAATGAAATATATTTTGATATATGTTTGAAAATAACCAATTATTTTGTGGCCATTTTTAGTATATTTTTAATTATTTATATTTGCATTGCATTGGAAGAAAAAAATGTTTTTGTTACAAACCTGTAAACATAAAAGGTTTGAAAAGGTTCAATTTAAATATATTTTAACTGCAAAAATACTTTATACTTTTTTATTTTAGAAATAATATATTTTTTGCCGTATGGTTTGTAAAAGTGAAATGTATTTGTTGTCCCTGAAATACATTTTTAAATACAGTATATGTTAATATATGAAATGTAAAACTAAATATGTTTTTAGATTAAAATATATATTTAAATAAGCTTTACTTTCTACAAAATGTATTTAGCATATATTTAAAACATATGTTTTTTTGCTGTATGGGATATGGCGTGTGGTGGGAATACTGTGGACAGAATGAGCATTTTCCAAATGCATCGAAAACCAAGTTGACCTTTTCCATTTGCCAAAACGTGCGGTGTACGCATATCATGCGATCCAACATCCCACAATTCAATGCACTCATCATGCAATGACTTGACCTACAATTTCCAGTGTGATAAATGAACCAGTATAAAAATCACTTACCATTTTTATTGATGATGATTTGATTTGACTCCCAACAGTTAAGATTGTTGTAAATATGCATTTTCGGGGAAATATAATTATTGCAAAAATTATAAGCTACTGCATGCATATCAGTTCGTATCTGCTATTAACCATTCAGCATTAAGGATGGCTATATTTATAATGGTGCTTAAAGCATACTACATACTGTGTTCCTATGGCTCAAAGGGTAGAGAATTACATTAGCAATGCATTAGCAATGGAAATGTCATTTGATCCCAGGGAACACACATAATGATAAAAGAAATGTATAGGTTGAATGCATTGCAAGTTTCTTTGGATGAAATCATCTGCCAAGTACATAAATGTAAAAATGTGACTATGTTTTTGTAAATACAGTATTATATTCTGAACACAGAATAGCCTGCAGACACATATAAGTTCTTATCTAACCACTAACGGTGATAAAAAGAAGAAAGGATAAGAGAGAACAATAAAAATCTCCTGCAGAAAAAGAGATTCTTTTATTCATACAAAATGATTCACACGTTGGTACTTTCCGCTGATGTCCCAGCATTCATGGCAGTTAAAAGAAGCTGACCTAAGATTTACAAACGTATTGTTAACTTTGTCCCAGTGAACAGAGCCTCCTTTACCCTGACATCCCAAATCCAGCCCAGACCCGCACTCATGTGGTTGCGTCAGATTGGTGAAAGAGGTTTTATCAGGTTTGGTTTTAAGTGTGTGTGAGATACGGTATTCTCTGAGTCATGGTGGTGGCCCTTCATTTTTAACAGATCATTGTCTGGACAAAGATGAAAGTGCGGCTCAGTGTTTATGTAGGGCTACTACAGGATGGTGTTTGAAAATAAAAGTATGGCATGCCTCGCTTTATCTATTTTCTCTTCTTTGCAGTATCCTGACAACTTCTAAAAGGCTTTATCATCGGATGTTCAACAAGAGAACAGTAGCATTGAGAGATATTTCCGCTGGTGTAGAATCACCTGTCCTTCAGTGTATTTGAACAGATGCTGGTTAAAATGTGAGCTGTTTACCATGGGTAAAGAAAACACACAGCAGTGGATGTTAGATTTTTGTTGGAGGGGTGTGGCCTTGAGAGAGACACGAACAGTTCATATCCACGAAAAGAATGTCTGTCTGTCTGTTTGTGTGTTTGCGTGTGTGTGCGCACACTCTAAAAGGCCACAGATGAGTTGTGGTTTCCTGTTTGAGAGATGTGTTGCGGTATATTAGTACAACACCAAGTAGGCATTGACACCAAGGCCATTGCTTCTGTCAGGCGTGAGCGTGTGTGTGTATCTAATGCATGTGTGTGGTCCAGCAGGTTCAGCGTGACTAATTGAGGGGTCTCAGACAAGCACTCTGTTTCCCCTTTCTCAGAAGTGCACATGTACACATACACTGGAGGGTATTATCTCATATGGCCCATCCATCAGGAGGAACATGGTCACACAGTGTAATAGTAACAAGAAATAAAACACTGTTTTGTTCCAGTTTGATGAGTTCTGTGCAAGAGAAATACAGAGATGAAGGAAGAAACATTTAGAGGTCCCAGGAGTGAGCTCTGGGGGACACCATGATTATCTGACACTATTTAAAATGGAAATGAACATCAGCTCTTAAGATTCTACAGTCAACATTTGGACTGGACTGTTGCTGACAATCCCTTCTACCTCTTACCCACCATAAGCCAACAAAACGCCTTTTGGTTTTAGCAAACCAGTCTCTCTTTAATGGGATAAATGCCTCTGATTATTGTCCACAGATCCTTGAAGCATTTGATTTAATTTCTTGGATGGACAGCACATCTTTAGTAGCACATTTTAGTTTTGGTTTGATTGTGACCCTAAGAAAGCAAGATAATGTGAAGTTGAGATGGATACTTTTTAATAAAATACACATTTGACCATTTTTTATGTTTAAAATAAAAGTCATTATTCTATTTGCGTCAGAATAATTTCCTGTGTCATGTCAAACGCTACTGAAGCGGAAGACATAAGACAGAGCATTCCAACTGGAAAAACCAACCGCTCAGTTTGGAATGGGATTTTTTCCTCTGTTCTCCAATTCTGCTCCTTTCTTTCAGTACAATGCAATTGACATCATTCCCGTGTGTTTTTCTGTCAGCATTAGCCTATAAAGTGAGGACAGCACACCATGTGCATCTGTGCGAGAGAGTGAGCTATATGTTTACACGTGTGTGTGTGTGTGTGTGTGTGTGTGTGTGTGTGTGTGTGTGCGCGTGTGTGTGTGAGAGACGTGTGGACAGGTTTGTGGTAGAGTGCTAATATATGTTGTGATGTTTGTGCTGACAGACTTGAAGGTGCTGATGTACCTCAAGTCTTTTCATATATACTGGAATCATAATATACATGTAATCAATGTGTTCATTTTATGCAATGTGTAACTCTTTTCATGAATTCACATATAACGCTTTAAAACACACACACACACACACACACACACACACTCTCTCTCTCTCTCTCTCTCTCTCTCTCTCTCTCTATGTCTTGCATTTTTGTGGGAAAGCATTGTATAGTGTGTTTGTAGGTTTAGGATAAACCACCCTGCATTCACCACATATTATCTAGATGTATTGCAGGCTCAAAATCAAACACAAAGAAGTGGATTTAAATTGTTTCAGTGGAATTCCCTCAGAATGGGAATGTCGGTCTCTCCAGCTACCACTAATAATCTTTGGAGTGGCGGGTTGGCTGTGTGTTCCTTGCGGCCTCTCACTGGCTCTTTCATACAGCTTCCTGTTGAGGGTATGAGAGAGAGAGAGAGAGAGAGAGAGAGAGAGAGAGACTGTGCTTTCATTTGCAAAAGATTAAACATGGAATATAGACTTTAGGGTTATGAATTCGGCCTTGCTACCTGGTAATGAAAGATAAACATAAAAATTCAAACAACTAGTAATATCAGTATAGTTCATAATAGATAGCAGGATCAAACCCGTTTACCTCTTTAAAAGATGAAAATTAAGGGAAATGGATCTCTGTGAGAAAAAAATCACAAATTTTCCTGATGGTTGGCTAGACTTAGAGGCACTATAAAATCACAGAGCCATATGAAAACATCAGGATAAATGTTTGCTTTGGCCTAAACTAGAGGCGTGGAGAAAGTGTCTTAAGAACGATTTGAATGAAGGAATTTAGCAGTGTGTGTTCTCTGTGTCTCTGTTGATGTAATTGTCTTATTCCGGAAAGAACAGACTCCATAGTTACATTTGTCAGCTACGTAAATGTTTCACTGAAGAAAACCTTTTCCGAATTGTAGACAAATAAAGCGAGAACTGTCTTGGGCCTCAAATTAGAGATTAATGAACAACTTAAGAACAACCCAATATGTCTACAAGAATGAAATAGTTTCTCACACTATCTCAACACTATTTATACTGTAAATATTGCTTTTTAAGAAACTTATAGACACTAGTTTTTATAAGTTATGTCAACTATTTACAGGTCAAAACATCAAATAATACATAAAATTGAATTGCAAAACCAAGTTGTTTTAATTTTTATACTGCATTTTTACAGTGTGGATTTGTGAATATACAAATTAGTCCCCTCTACTTAACCGCATAGCTCGTACCATAGATATGAATACACTGTAAAAAATGACTTTCTTACTTTGTATTTTTGTCTTGTTTTCAGTAAAAATATAAAAAAATTCTTAAATTAAGATGTATGTTCTTGATGAGCAAAATGACATAGGAAAATAAGTCTAGTTTTAAGACAAAAAATAAAAAAAAATGTGCTTAAAACAAGCAAAAATATCTGCCAATGGAATAAGGAAAATGTATTGAATTGTTTCTGAAAAAAGTAAACTTATTTCAAGAGAAATGTTCTTATTCCATTTGCAGATATTTTTTGCTTGTTTTAAGCACTAATTTACATAAAGTTTATATTTTCCTAGGTCATTTTGCTCCTCAAGAAAATACATCTTTTTAGATATTTTTGGTGAAAACATGACAAAAAAACTAAGTAAGAAAGTCATTTTTTTGCAGTCTATTCGTTCTACACATTAGTCCTCGCCTCCAGTCTTCCACATAACCTTGGACCATAGATATATATGTAAACAGATGCTACATTCAGCAATTTCAGACACATAACTGCTAAGTTTGGTTTCATACAATGCATATGTGAACTGCACGTTTGCAGCACAAATCTTTAAATGCTGATGTTAACAGGTTAAAGCAATCAAACTGCACGTGTAAGCAGCATGTGTGAGCATCACAAAAGTAGAGCTGAAGCAGCAGTGCTAAAATCATTTCAGTGTCGAGTCTATGCGGCATCCATACATAATATCTATGACTCAAACTTCGATCCCTGCCTGCAACTGTGTTGATATGATTGGTTACGTGTTTGTGACTTTGGAAACCAAGGTGATTTTGAAATGTGGGACTGAGACTGTGGAGAAAATTCTCAGCAATGGTGTTGAATGATTAATTTGCACATACAGTAGCTTTTCTTAAAGCATATTAAAAACATCACATAGACATATAAACAACAAGAAAACCCAGATTTTCCCCAGAGTGGGTCTTTAATATATCACTTCTGAAGTGAAACAATATGTTTGTGTGAGAAAACTATTAAAGGGTTAGTTCACCCCAGGATTACATTTTTTGTCATTATTTACACCTTTATGTCATTCCACACATGTAACGGTACATTCACACAGGGCGTAAGCGTTAACGCTTGACAGAAGGCTTGCCTGAAGCGTGGCCAACAGCCAATTACAGTGGCCGCTACAGATGCTCCGGTCTTTCATAAACGTAATTGGCTGTAATGACGCAATGACGCAGCGGCGACGGATCCACAATTCAGTTCGGCAACTCAAGACATCACCCATTAAAAGTGAATGGGAAGCGTTAACACTTACGGTGAATGTACCGTAAGAGCATTCTGATCCCCCTAGACAGCGACTTTCAAGCCCAAGAAAGGCAGTAAAGATGACCACAGCAGTTCGATCTCCATTTCATGAGATGATGAGAATACTTTTTGTGCTTATAAAGTCTCCAATGCATATTCATGAAAACAGCACATGAATGCGTTAAACACACCGGTGTCATGCGGCAGCCATACATAGATGCCTCATTTGACCACTCCAGAGATGCAAGTCGTTAATGGGACACATACATGTGCTGCTTTTAATAATACGAATCAGAGACTGACTTTATGAGCAAAAAAACTATTCTCAACCGCTGTAGTCACATGGACTATTTTAACAATCTTTCGTTGCTGTCTATGAAACCACTTTGATTTCATACAAATTCTCATTTGTGTTCTGAAGATGAACAAAGGTCTTATGGGTTTGGGTTGAGTAATTAATGACAACATTTTCATCAGTTCTTATGTGTCTCATGACTACTTGTCATATGTGAGATGAATTTTTAGGTTTGGGTAACTATTCCTTTTGCTGCTTATCCTTATCCAACACTGGAGGCTTTAGTTTTTTCAGGTATAAATGGCACCACCAATCAGACAAAATGTAAAATATGGAGCAAAAAATGAATTGCTATCCTCTTATATTTCAGCCATTTCTCTTCTTGTTGATTTATCGCTCCCCTTTTTCTTCCTCTGTGTGGTTACGGGCCTGGGTTTCCCTTCTTAGTACAGCTCCCGGTTTTTCCATACAAACACACATTAAACACACTCTTCTCCTCAGATTCCAGACCCACAGGATTCAATCTGGACCGCCATACTTTACATTCCGAGGGTCAGGAAAGCATCCCACAATACCTGTTGCTGTGGTGACGGCGGTCCCGCCTGATTGGACGGTTTGTGTGGTGAGAGGTTAATGATACTCCTGTAGTCAGGGTGGAGACCCGTGTCAGCATACACACACACACACACACACACACACACACACATATGAAACCAAAAAACTCATGAAAAAAATAATAATTACAAACACATCTATACACTGAACGCAAAGTGATACTGTGTGTGTCATGGGGTGTTCTCCCATCACCGCTGATAAAATAAAAAATATTCCAGGACGTTCCTACCGGTCTGCGGTCGCTGTGTGTGTGTGTGTAACGATATAAGAAGGCAAAATATCTTGGCAGTGGGTTCGGCTGCCAGCGTGGGTTAACACATCTGGGATGTTCTGTCCCACCCCTAGGGGTTGCCGCGGTAACTCGTGTTCCCAAGGGAATACAGCCAGGCTTGGGGCGTCAATGTAGGCATTTTGGGAAGGTTGTGGAGACAAGGAGAGAATTAAAAAGGGAACAAGATAGAACTCAAAGTACGGAACAGAACTACAAATACCGATGCAGGGAAACCTAAAAGCCCAACACCACTTCAAAAACTTCAAAGAACTTTCTCACACACACACACCCACTAACAGCTATGGAGATTGGTCCGAATAAATCATTTCTGTGTATCAAACCATTTTGTCTAATTGAAGACAGGGTGGAATGGAAATGTATAACGGTACAAGAGAACCACATTCTGAAGTGGTCTGCAAAGGGAAGATGACTTCTTGGAGAACTTGAGACCATCATTTTGGAAATCTGAGTAAAACAGGTAACAGATAATTCTTCATGATTTGAAATAGATAAAAACAGCAGAACTAAGCTAGCAGTTATTTGTACACCTTCAGTAAAATATAAAGAGCTCAGATTCAAAAGCCGATAAATGTCACCTTCGTCAAAAATGAAATATTATATGCCCGAGACAGAGCATTCGGTCAATATCATTATGTTAATCAAATAACTTTGCTTAAATGTGCTTAATCCTGGCCTCACCATTCAGAAATGCCGCTTTGTTATTAGAATACACTAAATGCCACGTCGACTTTGTGAACTTGTCCATTAAGTGCATGAAAGTTGTACCACACGTACATTTACTTAAGTTTTCATACCCACTGAAACGTATAATATCGACATGACTATTATGTTAATTATTTATGTATTTACAGACATACAGATTTATAAGTATTCATATTCATAAATATTGAAATCGTAGGCATTTGTGTTTCTTACTTATATTAATGGCATGTTTTCATTTATATTTTTGAATGACCCAATAAAATGACTTTCAGAGAATTACATACACTGTAAAAAAATTCTGTAGAAATTACAGTATTTCTGGCAGCTGGTTGCCAGTAACTTACTTAAGCAATAAGCACAAGAAGCAGTGGGTTACAGTGCATTTTATAACAGCTAAGGGGCATTGTTAGGCACTTCGCGAAGCAGTTAATGCACAGTAACATCACATCTTTGCGGGGCTTATTGCTTTTATAAAATGGTTACTTCATATGCATAGCAGGATTTTATGAAATAAAACGCAAATAAGTTGTAATATATTTGTACAAATATTACTCTTCCGCCTAACAAAGTAGTTCCTCAAAATCAAGTTGACATGAGTGTCTGCAACAGAGCGCGATTCCCAATCAACACAGACGGAGCAAAGACACAATGAAAATATGATTAAAGACTGGTGTTTATTTTCATAAATGAACTTTTATGTAATTTATACATTAACAACTATACCATGCAACTGTTGAAGTGTGAATAAAATGTTTTCAAACAAAAACAAACGTTTCACGGTCTGAACCTTGGGGTTACTGGGGTATTTTATCACAGCTCGGAATGCATTTTAACCAATCAGAATGAAGAACCAGAACTGCCCGTTTTATAATGTAGATTTTACATTTATGTTATTTACTGGCAACAGTTTAATTTCAATGAGGTAAATGAACATGAAAAATTTTACTGTTACAAGTTACTGGCAACCAACTGCATAATAACAGCAATTTTTTACAGTGTAATATTAAACAAGACTGCACTTTAAAACCTTAAAATGAATAACATTTCTGTAATCATTTAACTATTTTGTATGATATTGTGTTCAACTAAATTATATTTAGTTTGTTTGCCATGGAGTTTTCTCCTATGCAGTTTTCTCATTTGCAATAATTATTACACCAAAACACATCATAAATTTACAAAAGATATTAATTTTATTCATTCAATGTTATCCACATCTTTAAAATCCATAAGATTGTGAGGAACAGATCCAAATTCAGCCCTTTATCCAGCAATCTTGATCCCAGTTCTTATCAGCGACTGTAAACGTAAAATCGCCGTCTGTCAGTCGATTAACGCTTGAAATTTGAAATGTGCACCTTCACAGAGAGAAGCCGAATTAACGTTGGTGAGGATTCATAACTTCAACACTTCTTGTACTTCATAAACTCCAGAGAGGACCGCGGCTGCAGCACATCCTCATTTTACTTGCGGTACTGCTTTTAAAATTTTACAATAATAAGTTATTGTAATTACACTTTTTTGGGGGAGGATTGTATTAGTGGCTTAAAATATCTTTTAAATGCTATATTGTTACGAAAATGCTCCTAAACATTTCTGTCCATTACGTTGCGTAATATAAAAAGAATAATTTTTGGGTTAAGGATTTGGGTTAAGCGTAAGGTTTGGGGTAGGGTTAGGGTGGTAACATTATGAATAAAATGTTTAAAGGGAAATTATACAGCAATTTTATGGTATGAAAGATTTGTAGATGATTTACGCTTTGTAGCTATAAAAACGTAATAATGTTAAAATTAAATGTTGCAAATATGTCTACATTGTATGCTTCAGCATCAATTTAAACATACAAAAAAGTATGTTCTGTGTTTTTGATCTGCTGCAACTTCTCGATTCCGGCTCATGTGCGATACAAGTTCTATTGGACATAGGTGCTGCCTTTGATACAATCGACCATAGCATTTTGTTACATAGGTTGGAAAAGGTGGTGGGTATTCAAGGGGTTGTGTTGTAATGGCTGTCTTCCTATTTGAAGGATAGAACTTTCTTAGTGAGAAATGGAAATGTCTCCTCTCGGCCAGTTCCCTTGTCCTGTGGTGTTCCCCAAGGGCCCATTTTGGGCCCTCTACTATTCTCACTGTATATGTTGCCCCTGGGTTCCATCTTTAAGAAATATAAGATCTAGTACCACTGCTATGCGGATGAGAAACAAATTAGGTCAGTTTTTACCATTTAAGAATGATTGCAAAAATAAAACATTTCCTGTCTTATAAAGATCTGGAAACTGTAATCCATGCTTTCATAACTTCGCGCTTGGACTATTGCAACTCCCTTTATAGCGGCTTGCCTAAAGCCGCAATCTCCCGTTTACAAATTGTGCAAAACGCGGCAGCGAGGCTTCTCACCGGTACTAAAAAGAGGGATCACATCACTCCTATTTTAGCATCCCCTCATGGCTTCCAGTACACTTTAGGATCGATTTCAAAATCGTTGTTCTTGTATAATAAAAAATTTAAAATACATCTACAATGTAAAATACATCTGCGATCTTTTGATTCCTTACTCTCCTCAAAGGGCTCTGAGATTGGGTAGTCAGTGTCTTTAAAACTGTCACTCGTTGTCGCTACAAACCAAAAGGTGGACGGGCTTTCTCTGTCATAGCTCCTAGACTTTGGAATAGCCTGCCTATTAATGTGAGACTTGCTCCTTCGCTGACATGTTTTAAAACTGCTCTTATGTTGCTTGTCTTGTTTTAAATGTACAGCACTTTGGTGCAACACCGTTGCTTTTAAATGTGCTTTAAAAATAAAAATGACTTGAAAGTTACGTATTAACAGAGACCAGGCTGGTTGTGTCCAACCAGTTGTGTTTTAGTCCTTAGGTGTGTCCCCAGTTTTAGAGGATTTTTGCATCTGCACTCTTCTTATGTTGCTTTGTAATTTACAATACAAAGCAGTATCTTTTGTTCTATCAACCAATGAGGGACCTTTGATTTTAGGAGTATAATTATGACCAATATATTATTATATGCCAATAAGAGCCCTCTAATTTTAGAGCTGGCTGGTTAATAAACAAATTAAATGATGTAGGCTCTAACATGTCTTACTAAAGTAAACCACACTCAGCAGAACAAATTTTATGTACATTTTATTGAATTAAATACATCAATTCATGAAATTCGTTCTGCCCATGTTTCACGCAGAAATGCTATAATACACACAACAGATGAATAAATGAATCATCAGTTTATTTATTTGGTCTTTTTATTTGGTTTTAGACAGGTCATGAATGACAGGATGATATCAAAGAGAGAGAAGCAATGGAATCCAGACTCGTTGCATGTCAGACTTGAACCTGCATTCCCAAATGAGCAGCTGTAGAGAGCTACATTCTCCTATTGAAGTCATCGCATGTTTATTATAGCAGTTCCTCTTCCATATGGAGGAGTTTAGTGTGGCACTATAGGGTTTAGTTTTAGAGAAGTGCATTTAACTATTGAGTAATTCACAACGGTAACCATCTTTAGAAAACATATCAAAGCACATCTGATTCCTCTAACACCAGTTTACTAAAATCCTACTGTTTATTATGAACAAAAGCAAACAGTGATCGGAGAAGACAGACGGTTCTTTTGTACTCCAGTATATACTGTCATATATACGGCGAGTGGTGGGGGCAAGGTGGTTAAAATGCTTCTGCTGACAAAAACTTAAACTGCAGACTGACCACATAAGTCATTCCTCAAAACAAAACAAAACCTAAACGTGTAATAAACTTCCCAAATTAAAACCACGAGATGTCAAATAAAAGCCACATGTAAACCTGAAGTAATACTGCCAATATAAAATGACAAATACTGATTTACACATTTAAATGCAAAGGAAAAATGTAAACCAATGAACTTTAAAAGTTGTTGAAAATTGGCAAGACATTTTCTTTGGTCACGCCCCACTGAAATGAAATGAAATTGACATAAAGAAAACTTTTATAAACATTTATAAAAAACGTAAACAGGACAATATTATGCATATAGTTTGTTCGTAAATTTCTGTACAATTGCACATTGCCATGCTAATGTTGATTTTTCTACAAGATAAAGCTTTAAATATCAGTAACTGCCCAATAAATGATCTGATTGTATGATATTGTGTTTAATATCAACCGATGGAGGGAATGAACCATGATGTGGTAGATAAGTGATAATGTAGATATTTGAAACAGACACACCTGAGTGTGAAAAACACATCCATGTAAACGTGTGTACATCATTTGTATAACTGTGTTATATATGGCTTGTGTATAATAAATGATTGTCTATCCCTCCGTCTCTCCGTGAACGTTCTCCATGTGAACTTTGAGGTAGTCGTTGCGTGTGAACTTCTTGTGACACAGGGAGCATTCAGCCATAGGTCTGTTTGGGTTATGGGTCAGCTTGTGTCTGATCAACATCTTCTTCAGACTGAAGGACAGATCACACACCTGTTAATACAAACAATAAGCAAGATTATTCATCTCGACAAATTTAAGGCACGATATCTCATGTTGCCACTATAGGTCGCAAAACAACAATAAAGGTGTAGCTTGATGACGCTGTGAAAGAGCGTGGAGCATAGATATGTATAAAGGCTAGATGTGTTACGGCGGAGTCTCTAACGTCATCACCTGGCGGCCATCTTACCACAGGCAGCTCGCTCACTCGTAGCATTGAGTTTAAAGCATTGGTACATCTTTGACGTTTATAACAAACCAAACCGTTTGAAAATTAGTAAAAAATTAAGCAAGTTATGGTACCTGCACTATTAAAACTCAATGCTGCGAGCGAGCGCTCTGTGGTAAGATGGCTGCCAAATGAGGACGTTCATTCAATTGGCCAGCAGTGCAGGCGAGACATCTAGCCTTTATACATATCTATGGCGTGGAGTGATGCGAGTTGTCGTCGTCACCTCAACAACTTATGTAAATCAGTTCAATGGAACTTACAAATAATGTTCATGAATGATAATGAAATAAAATGTTTTGACTCTTATTATGTAAGACAACAAAAGAGTGGCGTGCTTGACACTACAACTACTATTTCCACATACAGTGCTGCGCAGATCGGTCGACGTATGACATCGAAATACTGCAAGAGCAACTTGACCTGATTGATTTCGTATTCGCTTTTGCGATACTTAGATGTCATCCATAAACATGAACAGGATTTGGATTGATTTCCTTGCAAAGATTAGACTGGACGGTAGGAAACATTTGGGATAATGTAAGTACACGATTAACTAATTTTAATATTTTAAGGCAAAAACTTTACATATAGTCCCCCTAAAGCTGATTTAGTACATGATACCGTATCCCTGTTTAATGTGCAGAAACAAAAAGAAGTTCGGCAGTCGTGTAGGTTTTGAGCATCTTCTTCTTCTTATTATTTTTTTGGTGTGTCAATCACTGTCACTTTCTTTTTGGCCAATTCACCTTGTCAAATCAGCTCTTCTGGGAGTCAGACCATTCTGATTGGCTATTAGGCATAGCCAACCAACGAAAAAGAAGACGGAAGTGCACGGAAGTGACAAAGCAAGCAAACAACAAAGTCAAGAGGCAATGCACAAACGGTCATCTCGTTTTGCATCTCTCATTCTAATACATGAATACATGGTTCATAAGACATTACAGATATATCACAAATCTTTCTGTGGTGAGTGAGATTTGTTTAAAACTGGTAAGTGAGCATTGCTTAGTTTATGTTTTGATTTACTGCAGTTTTGAGTAATAAACACCAACTACTGCCAGTTATCTCATGTCATGCAGTTGCAGAATGGACATTTTATTTGTCCACAGTCCACTTGGTGTTTCAGGGCAACTTTGGACCCAGTATGTGGGTAATGTAAGCCGACCTCACAGTCTGCGCTACTTTGTTGGCATCAGCTACCTTAACTGTACATTCACACCGCTGCCGACGAGAGCGTCAAAAAACGCTCTGGCTGCCCTGTCAACAACGCTGTAGAAAAAGATAAGTGGACGACGCTTTGATGATCGAATGCTTGTTGTTTATATAAAGGGGCCGCAAAGCAAACAAGCATGTTGATCTTGTGCACAATGACCACAAGTAGTGCATAAGTAACCTCATGAAATGTTTTAAATTTGAAAGTAAGAATTTGATTGATTGATGGAAAAAACTTAACAATTATTGTTACATTTTTGCTACAAAATAAACCAATTTAAAGCCATTTGTTTGTTGTTGCTTTTGTTTTAATGGTTAAGTGGTCTTATTTCAACATGCAAATTGTGGAACAAATGTGGTCGGAACCAAAGTTTACATGACTGCGTTCTCTGGAATCCTCTCAAGCTGAAGACTTCTACATTCTGATTGGTTGTCGCGGCACGCCATCAGCTCAGTACCATAAAGTTGACTTGATTTCAACTCTACTCGATTCTCACACCGTCCAGTGCTTGCCGCCGGCTCACATTGAAAATTAATGACTTCCAGTTTGACGTCTCGTCGGCAGCGGTGTGAATGCACGGTAAGTGCTTTGTTATGCTTCCAGAAGACTTTGAACTAGTGCCTCAACCAATGGTGTGACTTTGGGGTGAGACTAACTAGTTGAAGTTGAACGAATAAAGGTGGAGTGTTTGCAAACCAAAAATCATTGGAAATCATTAGTGGTAGGGGAAGCATCACAGTTACTAGACCCCTAACACCATTTATTAAACCTACTCATGCAGTTCTTACCAAGAACATGAATGATTCGATGGCTTATCAAGAAGTTGGACTAATAATTATTTAATAAATTGTAATTTAATAAACAGGTTCTGAGCCATATCTAAAGATCAGAATATCAGACTTGAAGTTGGCCTCTTTACACTTTAGACAGTAAGCATCCTTCTAACAACTCCCTTAAAACCAATAAACCGTCTGCAACCACCAGCAATACCCTATCACTACAATCACAACCTATCCAGATTTCAGTCAAATCTGGCTAGTTTAGTAGCCATCAGAAAATGTGCATGGACTTAACCCATCATAGGAGATTCAAGTCGCAGAATGGACATCTTATTTGTCTGCAGTCCACTTGGTGTGTCAGGGCAACTTTGGACTGAGTATGCGGGTAATGTGACCCTGCCTCACAGTCTGCTATACTTTGTTGGCATCAGCTAGGCGTGTCCCTACTTAAACTGGACGTTCACACCACCGCCGGCGAGAGCGTCAAAAAACAATAAAAGATAAGTGGACGCGCTGACTATATGAATATGAAGCAGCATTTGTTAATGGACTTTCTTTCGTGTGCAATTATGACCTCATGTACTGTGCCCGGAGAGAGGATGTGAAGACAAATGCTGAAGACACAATAACAGACTAAACAACCAAAAACTGAATGAATCAAAACATAACCTAAAAAACAAGATAGGAGCCACATAAAACCTTTATACTATTACAATGCCATATGCTATTCGTTGAGAACCTGACACAAAGACAAAAACACACAATGCCAGAACCACTACAAGTAACAGTGCCAACAAAACACACACTCAGAAAGAACAAGACAAGAAGCAAACTGCAGCCAAACCGAGCTGTAAATCGCATTCGGTTAAATCCTGCAGTCAGAGCTGCGGCCTACTGCCACGCTACACACACACACACACACACATGCCTACACACAAACACGCACACACGTTTACTTATCAATCTATAACCTAACCGTAACCCACACTCTAACCCTAACAAAAAACTTTTTGCATTTTACAATTTAAAAAAAAACGTTATTTACTATATGTTTGTAGCGTTATTACAAATGAGGACGCCCTCAAAGGAAGGTTGTTAAGTAGGTACACACACACACACACACACACACACACACACACACACACACACACACACACATTCAAATATGCATCACCAATGGCACACAAATCCATTTTGCATGATAAATCAAGTTTATCTCTTCAGGAACACTCAATATTCTTTATCTCCATGAAGAGAGAGAGAGAGAGTGTGTGGGAGAGAGACATTGCAGCTGTTACTTTCTCTTTTAAATGAATGTAATTCTTTATTTAAACAGCATGAGGAACATTTAACGCCTTGAGAAGTGTCCCATTAGTACCAAACTGTGAACTATATGTATGATACAAATATATGTTTCCTGCTTTATGATTCTGAATCAATGTGACCGTTTCTCTGAATCCAAATAGTGAAGATTAAGCTGGCTGTGTTTCTTATCAAATTAAAGTAAAAGTGAACATTGGCAAGGTCCAAAATGATTAAGGATTAGCAAATTGGTCTGTACTTTGCATTTTAGGATGACATTTTTAAACTATTCCATTTGCGCACAGACATGTAAGTCTAATGAAATTCAAAATGTAGGCGATCTATTTTAAAAGCATTTTATAATGTTTAAATTTCACTTCATTTACCATCACAACACTTCACAAAGATGTCACACAATGTTCCCTGTCTTTAAAGCCAACAGGAGCCATGAAAAAGATGTGACCCCACCAACCACTTCAAATGAAGTCAAACACTCGGAGAAAGCGGGTCAATGAAAAGGACTAAAATGAATTTGGATTAAAGAGGGTTTCTGGCAAGTCGCATTTTTTAAATGCAGCGCATGAAAGAATTACTGGAATAATTTGCCATCGATGGAAGTCGTTGGAATAACCGTCTTCAGAGCGGCAGTTCCAGCCCAAATCACTTCAGGCTCAAAAGACTTGTCACGTCAAGTGCCGAGAGGAAAAAAAACAGAGGAAACAGCCAATTTCATTCTTTTACGGTCTTTAAAACCATCAAAATCTAAAAAGACACGCTTGCAGCTTGCCATTGAAATAAATACATGGGAATGGTTCTCATTTAGTTTGGGGAAATGTGTGCGCAGTGACGGCTCTGCGTGAGTTTGTGTGTGTTTAGATTCCTGAAGAGTCTCCCGCGGAGAGCGTTCACTGCTGCTAAAGACAGAGAGAAAAATCTTGATGTGTGTACTGTATATGTTACCCCCACTTAACTGAAGCATGTGTGAATATCTTTAAGGATTTCAACTTTGACACTTGACATCATGACCTTTGTTTAGAAGTTATTTTATTCACGTTTACTTAAGATGGATGGACAAAATAAAGTGACATACTGTCTCTTGTATTAGCCATTATAGTGTTTTGGTTGATTAAGTACACTGGAAACAATTTTTTTATGTGATCTAGTTTTGTTTTGCATCAGTCTATCTATGGATCTATCTACCAGTCACATTAATGCTTTCTGGTTGGAGTCCAGCAGAGACAACTGTCCACTTTTACATTTTAAAATATTTAAGAAAGTAAAATGAGGTAAAGTTTGCATGAAACCATAAGTCTGATCACTCCATGTAAGCTATCATTTACAAGTAAACAACAAGTTTAATAGCTGTTGTATTTTAAACAGTTGAAGTCAACGATCATCATATTAAAATGCACAAAACCTTTTGTCTCCGAATTACATTTTGACTGCTGCCAATAGGTCTTTATGGCTGTTCACAATAAGTGCAACAATTTAAGCATATAATGCTGACGTGCTCGTCGCTAATGTGCCGTCAAAAACTGCCATAAAGACGTATTGGAAAAAAAGTCTGGAAAAAACTGGTATGGTGTCCCTGATTCTCAACCTGTGGATGTTTTTCATCGCTAAAAGGGAGTTTGGGAACTTAAAGCAAAGCACAGATTACAACAGGTTCACTCGAGACAGCGCAAGCTAGCATGAAGGTAAAGCTAATCTTTTATTATAGCGATGACGCTGGTAGTGACAACACTCTCAGACCAATCAGTGATCTACAGTGTTTCCGCGTCACGTTTTGGTATCAGCTCGGTTCGTAGCAAACTTAATTTTCATAATCAATTAATCGGACTATTTTTTTTACGATTAATTGAATAAAATGCTAAACATCTATTCAATCTGATATTCACTTATTTTAACTAAATAAAACCCTAAATCGAGGTATACCACGTGTAGAAGTGTACTTTCAAAATGGCAAAAGTCGCACATTGCATTTTATTAATACAATCTTTATTTTGACATTTTAAGTCTTAAATAAAAATAGTTTTTTAATAATAATAATAATAATTACATTAAAATCTAAAGTCAACATATAAATAAACAAAAGATACTGAGTGCTGGTGAGGAAATTTTCCCACTGATAAAATTTTTGTTGATCATTATCTTCAAATCAATTCATTTTAGGGCAAATGTCATGAAAAGTGAAATAACTTTTTTTTTCGAAATATTGGTTATTCGAAAAGTTATTAACCATACTGATATCTTAGATGTCAATATTTGGTGGTATAAACACCCATGCAAAGTCTTGGTTAAAGTTTTTAAAGCATTTTTTATAATTATTTTCCATATTAAGTAAGTGCAAATATCAGAATGGTCACATCCATAACGTTGTTTTTCCCCATAAATGCTTACATGTTGCGTATTACTGCTTCTGGTTTGTGCATTTTAAGTCATAGAATTCCTGGTATGTTGTCTTCCAAAAATGTGTGTCCTTTTTTAACGCATGCATGTTTCCTTTATCTAAAATAGAAAACACAAGTATTGACTAATATTTTTCTGATGTCTGGACTCTATCATCGGGGGTTTAGAAAAATATTAAGATTTACTGTACTCAAGTGGGGCGGCACAACATAAAAAGGTTTGAGAACCACTGGTTTGATGTACATAAATATTAAATGTAAAACAAAAACATGAAGTGAAGTAAAAACTATGATTTTATGCTTTACAATGCATGTTTTCCAAAGAAAAACTGATAAAATATGAATACTTAAATAACTTTTAAGTAGAAAGTAAAATACTGTATTAAGCAGATGGTGGTGTCATAGACCAACTAATCGACAATGACATTTATTGACATTCATTTTCGAAATGAATTATTATTGATTTTATAGATTTGTTGTTGCAGTCCTAAAACTATACCCTAACATCACAGTGTTGAGGTTAACATGCAACAAATGCAAACGTCCATGCTTCAGCTTACTGCTAGCAAGCACATTCATGAGGCTAGATTTATAAAATGAGTCATTTCTTAATCTGAACGTGACAGACACTTAAAAATAAAGGTGCATAGTGATGCCATAGAATAACCATTTTTGGTTCCTCAAAGAACCATTTAGTTAAAGGTTCTTTAAAGAAGCATTTCTTTTTATACATTTTTATAGTCTGAAAACTCGTTTTTCACCTTAAAGAAAAAGAAAAGCCTTTCGTGAAACAGAATGTGCTTTAAAGAACTATTTAGACAGAAAAGATATTGTGAAACAAATTTTTAAATGTGCATATGAAGAGTTTGGTTCCAAAAAGCGATAAATTGCATTTAAAAAAATAAATAGTTACCGCCAAAATCAGTATTATGTCAGGTCAGTATTAAAAAGTAAATTCTTAATTTTACGCAAAATCCGATATCCGCCGTTATTCTGTCATCTTTTCTTCCTTTTTTCCCAAACCGCGGTAAATGCCAGTCCTCCTTCTCTGCAGAATGGATTACATCTGCTCAACAAATCACAGCGCACCATTCCACACATTGTAAACAACAATGGCGGCGCGCTGAGTACACACAGGATCCTAGTTTTCCTCATCTAATTTGTACTAACAAACAAACAAAAACAAAAACCTGTGGTGGTTTTCTGTGGCGGGGAAGCAACATAAGCAATAAAAATCTAATAATTTACGCGAGAGGCACTCTGTAGAGAGAAAAATGCCGTCTGTTGCTTGTTTTCCGGACAGCATCAAGTTTCTGTCACGCTAACACACTGACCCCAGGGGATCTTATGAAAAACTGTCCATTATTTTACTCAAAGTCAACAAAAATCGAGCAGGACCAAAACATTTACAGCTGATCGCTGTCAAAAAAGTTCAGAGACGACGTCCCAAGTATAATCGCAGCAATGACAGTGTTCTTAATATGACAAAGTGTTTTGGTTAATGTCTTTAATGTTTATAATCAGTGTATACCACTAGTCAACTAAATGAATAATAACATGACAAAGATGAATGCACATTTATATATTGATTCAATAGATTTATAGCATTTTTTTTTTAAACCTTACGGATTTATTGCATTTTGCGGGAAAAAAAATCATCCGTTTTATAATAAATCTTTGAAACTTAAATTATGGATTTCTTTTATTAATGTTATTATAACCTAAAGATGCAATGTGAAAGATTGTAATAGAAAATAGTGGTTTTCATCTTGTCAATTTCTTGGTATAGAAAACACATTTTTACCCAAATTAAGTCAAAATGGATTTATTGCATTTGGAAACAAACTCTTCATATTTAAAGTCACAGAAAATGTCAAACAGCAAGTATTCTGTTCTCATCCAGTTTTTTGCTTAATGCTGTTTAATTGGTTATTAAAATTGTCTCTTGACTGGCAAATAAACTGTTTCAACTTCTAGCCCCATCTCTCTCATCTCTATGCAAAATTCCTCAAAACCTCTAAATCTGTTTAGAAAGTAAACAGACACGTTTTTTGATGTCGACTTTGAAAACTCCCGATCACAGTGATCTGCTTAAACAATGTCCTGAGAAGCAGAAGTGTGCGTCTGTGTGCTTCACAACATCTATGACGCAGTATTCACAGATGGACATAAATGTCCTTTCAGGGACAGCGAGGAGATAAGGAGGAGTTCGTAGATAATTTAATGTGGTGGCCTGAAGCGGTCCTGGTCTGAATGTGTGTTTTAATACACTGAAAGAGGTCAGTGATCGGTCAGTTTGTACAGGGCGGTTTCGTCCTTGTGTCCGCCTGGCAGGAAGTCCTTCCACAGAGGCTTTGACACCACAGTAACACCCTTTCGCAAACACACACAGAGCAGTAGTTTATGTGCTGTGTATCAATGAAAGCGCTCTGGTTCTGGTGGTCTGATGCGCGTCACGGTGCTGATTATGTGGACACAGCGTGGGCAGCAGGGTTAAACTCAAGACCGGCTTTAGATCTTTCCGTGGTGTAAGACTAAACCCGCTGAACGTCACACGCTACCCACAATCCTCCGGCTGTGCTCTTTCACTGGGCTGTGTCTGCGGTGTGTGTTTGAAAGATGGGCAGTGGTGGCTGTGTGATATTCATCCAAAAACTGTATGCGTGTGTGTGTTAGAAGAACGCAGCGTAATGTAATGTGGTCTGCATGTGTGTGTGTATTACTCACGTCACATTGGAAGGGCTTCTCGCCGGTGTGTGTGCGCATGTGTTCGTCCAATCCACGTTTTTGACTGAAGGCCTTGTTGCACTCACTGCATTTATACGGCTTTTCCTGTATAAGACAAAAAAAAGTTAAATGCACAAAAAAACAAACCCAAGTAAGTGCACAGTTGCCTTTAAATTATATCTGATGGTATTTTGAAGGTGAACAGCAGACCAAAGTCTTAAAGATGTAACGATTACCAGTTTAATGGTTAATCACGATAAGATATGTGCAATTGTTAGTATTACCTCATCCTTTTAAATAACTGTTTTATCGTGCGAGTGTCACGGATCGAAAACCCCTGTCCAGCATCAACCAATTAAACACATTCATTCACATCTGCTCCCATGTGTTTGTGATGACAGTGCTGAATTTAAATAATTTAGGGAAATCTACTGAAACATGTTTACTTAAAATTTCTTTAGACAGATCCATCTTTTCTATTCATTTTCCATTAAATGATGTGATCTGATGAGTTTAAAGCTCTGTTTGTTTCTTCTGTGATTGCTGTGAGCGCAGGTGTCGTGCAGCTCTCTCCTGGGTCCTAAAGTGTACCTCCTTTCTCACAACATAGGCAGACAGATGATTTGCTGATTTGTCCGGTGTTTATATGAAAATCTGATTTATTTGTGTTTTATCTGAACTAGATGAACATTTATCTCAGGACCCTAAATGTGCAATGATTAATGTTCATGGTTTATATTTGATGTTTATGCTAACAAAAGTGCACTTACATGTAAAATCAATTTTAAATTTGGTTTGCATCAGTATTTTTTACATTTCTAGAAATTGTTCACAAAACCATGGTAAGATAATATTGATAATCGTGATGATTTAGGCTGCGTCCAAAAACGCCAACTTCCATACTATATAGTAGGTGAAAAGCAGTAGACGAGATGAGAAGTATGTCTGAATTCACAGTATTCCAAAAACAGTAGGCGAAAAGTACCCGGATGACCCATTACTTCCAACAAGATCCTAAAGTTGTCAGGACTCTGCCACGAGAGTCCGTTTTATATTTATGTTTTATAGTGATGGCAGGGTTCTGACAGTCTCTTGTTTCATGTGGAGGCTCATGCCTTGTTTATTGTGGCATGTGCCTCTGGTGTCTCGTCTCTAGTCCCCGCCCCCCTTGTTCTCCATGTTAATTATTCATTATCAGTTCATCTCTCTCACCTGTGTTGCCCTCGTTATCTTGTTTAGTTTCCCCTATTTAATCTCCTCTTGTTTCTTGTCTTGTGCTGGTTCATTGTGTTCATACATGTCATGTCTTCTTAGTGTTTATTCAGTTTAATGTGTTCATTAGAGTCTAGTTTATTATGTTAAGTCAGTGTTTGTTATATCATAGTTTTGCCCCCACGTGGGCTTTTGTTTTCATGTCTTTGTTAATAAATGTTCTATGTTCACCCCCCGACGTCGCCTGCGCTTGGGTTCTCTTTTTTTCGTCTCAAACCTCCCAAAAGTGTTCATTCGATGGACACTTTACTATAGACGGTTTCATCGGACGCACGTGATACATGTCTGGAACCGAACCATACTTCCAGTTTCGTTTTTTTTAAGGTCTGACTAGTTGCTAAACTGCTCTCTTGAACAAATGCCTCGTCGAAAATAACAAATATATTGGTTTCCTAGGTAATCTAAGTGTTTTTTTTTGCTTGTTATATAAATAAACTACGTTTAAAGAACTTTGTTGTTATTTATTCTTAGCGGAGTTTACCGGAAGTTATGTGCAGCCGTTTGTTTATGTTGTTACTGCTGAAACAGTCTATACCTTGAGCCCCCAGGAGAGGAGTTTTTTTTTTGATGATGCAGCTCTATTTAAATGCACATACATTAAACAGCTTTTCCTTGTGGTTAAATTGCGCTTGTTTAACATCATTCTAGTTAAAGAGCACCTATCGTCCGATTCACACGATTTTACATGTCCTTTGGTGTGTACGTGTGTATTAGTACATGTTAACAATATGCAAAAGGTACAGACCCCAAAGTAAACAATGATGCGAGTTATCGTTTCGAATGTAAATCTCTATTCTTGTAATACAACAAACACCTGAATTGACCTATGGCTGAGCCATGCCCCAAACGCGATGAGCCAATCACAGTGCGCATAGCTAACCCAATACACTTGCATTGGGTAACATGCAATTCCACCACTAGGTATCCCTAGAGACTGGGTGATATTGTGTATTTTTTACACTTTCCCAAGCCAAGATTTCAACCAAGATAACGTTAAGTGTCTGCTCTGGATTAAGTTATGCGGTAGACCACAACACCAACTAAACGTGGATAAATTAAACAAGGATGTCTACATCTGTTTTAAGTCAACAACGTATTTAAACGTTATCTTTAACATCTCCAAAGTAGCGTTAGCCTAACATTAGAAAACGTAACGTTAGCTTCTAGCTGCATTGTACATCATGTCACTTAGCTTCATTAACGTATTTGTAAATAACCAAGATAACAAAATGTTATTTGTAATAGCAATGTTGTGCTGAATGATTCATGTAAATACTTTAGCACCAAACTAACGGAGAGGTAACGTTACTCTTGGTAAAGATAGTAAAAAGGTTTGTCCTGGAAACGTATGCAACTTAGACCTGTACATATTTAATTTGATCATTATGGCAACGAGATGCGGTTTATCACGTTTACACTGTGACCTGTACATTTTTGGAGCTGAAGCTTTTCATCGAGCTTCGTAATAATAAAATGATTAATATAACCCTCCAATGCATAGTTAAGGCCCTTTTGGTGACTTTGAGATGATATATAGTCTTTCTGTCTCCAAAAATCATCAATTGCCTCCTGTGAAATGTCTCCTACTGTGACAGCTGCCATAGCGCCTGTCATAGAATGTTGATTGTTTGTCCGAGTGAGTGAAGGGGGCGTGTCTTAGCCATAGGTCAATTGTAGGCAACAGTTTACTTCCTAGTATTGGTGATGTAGGCAAGACCGAAATTATCATAATTCCTCCTACTTCAACTCGTAGCCTGTAAGTTAACTCCTGTCAGCGTTGCATTGTGAGCGAATCTTTCAAACATGGTAAGGAGTGTCACATTTCCGGCTGACATCAGAGGTATTCAGACAAATCACAACATAGCTGGCCAATCAGGGACACAGCGCTTTTCAAATTTATGAATTTTGTACAAAATATGTGCATTTCAGGAAAAGAGTGAAATCTGGAGCTACAAAATTGTAGGGTATGTGGAAAATAATGTGTTATGTCAACCATAAATCATGCGAATACATTGTTTTATATCAAATACACAATATAACGTTTTTAGCAATGAAATAGGTGCCCTTTAACTACTAACTTGTTGTTATGACAACGTATGTCACGTGATGTATCAACATGTCGGATATATTACATCCGAATTCGTTCATACTATCACATTCATACTATATTGTACCTACCTTTGTTTGAAGCCTATGTGCTTGTGCTGTCACGGTGGGTAGGTGAGCAAATGACATCACATACCAAACTAATTTGATCATTCACACAGGACCTTGTAGGCAGTGTAAAGGGATAAAAGTGTGTGCAATAAAAGTGTTGTTGCAGGCTGTTTTAGCAGAATAAAATAAAGACTTGATGGATTCGGGGAAGGTAAGAATAAACCTTCAGGCCATGAACATCAACTGAATGTTTACAGAAATGAGAGATCTCCATTACAAATAAACAAATTAAGTTGCCCTTTATGTGTTATACACCTGGAACACATTTCACATCTCTCTCTCTCTCTCTCACACACACACACACACACACACACACACACACACACACACACACACACACACACACACACACACACACACACACACACACACACTTGCTCAAAAAAACGTCTGAAAACACGTTTAATGTGTAAAACACACCTGGGGATTATAACACACAAACTCTTTGGTTATATACTGTAACTATAACTTTACCATGATTTTTTAAATTAACAGATTAACGATACAGTGGGTAGATAGATTTTGCAATCAGGAAAAAACATGTCCTCAAATAATATTTAAGAACATACACATACACTTGTGAGATGAGTGTTGTGTTAGTAGGTCGATTATAGGGTGTCTGTGTGAGTTAATCAGGGTGTTAAACAGGCGTAGGCTGATAGCCCAGACCATGTCTACACTTCCAACTAAAGCTGTCATGGGAATGGGTGGACACAGGAAGAGATGATCCTGGGAAATGAAGCAGGGCAAGGTGTGGTCACACACACACAGGATATGCAAGGTGCAGAGGATCAAGTGTGACTGTCAAAGAGATGTAATGATGATGGGCCTGGGCCAGAATGGACATGTGCGCGTTTGAAAGACAAATTCAGAGTAAGATGAGAGTCTTGGCATTTATAGAGCATTATATGTCCAGTATGTAGATGTTAGTCTCCATACGCAGTAAAAAACATCAGCTGGGACTGTCAGCAACAAGACCCTCACAAAAATATATACAGGTCAAGAGTCATGGACCATGACACACATTAGCACAGACGGACAAGAGTGGACGGCCCATAATTCTTTGCAGCTTTGCGACTCATACCACAATGACTGTAAATCTGGCACTGTGAAACCTGGAATGATATGAAGACATCAAAGCATTTACAAACCCAATGTATGTGATTTTGTCTGGTTATATAGAAACGATTGATCAAATGTGAATGCCTCAACAAATGTGTTTTTCTGTGGAAGTGCAATGGGATGGCACAACTGGACTAACTACAGGAGCGATTTCATTGCATAGCATCTGAATGTAAGTTTGTGTCATTCTGAAATGCCAAAATCTGGAGATGATCCTCACTGCAGAACACAACATCCAAGGGGCGGGGTTGGATCTAGATCTAACTCCTCCCACTTTATATACTTTGAATGAACCAGTATGTTTGCGTTGTTGCAGCCCAGAATTAGTTGCATCCTGTGGTCGCCAACGTTTGCTCTTATCAGTTTAAGTCTACTTTTGATTAATAATATAGTAGAGAAAGATTTATAATTTAGTAAGTAATGATCACAGTTAGTGTAAGGGGAGGTAAGGGACACGTTCCCGACAGTGTGATATCACTGAAGGGATTTAATTGTACATTATCCCACTTATTAAACAGCTACTCCTATAAAACACACATTTATTTGATATCTTTTATTAGCACATTTAAAAACCATCTACGAGGGAAACCTGTTTCCTAATGGCTGTAAGCAAAGACGCGTTAAAACAAGTTCAAAGTCCATACAAGATAAACATTCAATTTATTAATTTCTAAATAACATGCCACATATATGTTAAAGTGCCCATATTATGAAAAACTCACTTTTTCTGGGTTTTGGGGTGTTATTTTGTGTCGCTGATGCTCCCACACGCATACAAACTTGGAAAAAAATCCATCCATGCTGTTTTGAGTGAGATACACGTTTCTGAATGTCCTCTGCCTTGAGTCTCAGATTGCGCGAGTTCAAACTCAGCTCCGTTGTGACGTCACAAACCGTTTCGTCACATTCAGTTTGAATTTTCCCGCCCACCACCCCACTCGCTGGTCCCCACCCACCAGGGAGCTAGAGAGAGCACAGAGCAGTCAGTCACTTCGCTCGCTGATACCCTCTATGCTGTTATCATGTCTCACTGAAATAACAGCGCTATTTGGATATTATGGATTATACTCCCGCCTACTTTTAAAAACAAAGTTGTAATGCGTGGTTATTGGAACCCGGAGTATTCTTATATACAGTGTGTTACGACGCAAATAGTCATCAGATTGTAGGCGATAAGACCTTCATGCGAAATCTGATGTAAACAACAGACTATGTAGCTCCCACGGATTATACGCATTTGTGGACAAAAATGGATGTATTTTTTATTTGTATTGTATTTTACTGGACTTTCATGGATCATTCACACATCTGAAACAGACTGGATTCGATTTGCGATCTTTGTATCAAACACAAAAGGTAAGAAGTCACGTTATATTTGGCATGTTGTCGTCTTCTATCACAAAATACTACATTTATGATGCTAGAGCTAAAAATTTTTTGCCAAACTAACCGAGACCGGGCCTTACGCACCGGCTTTTCTGACGAGGCTAAGTTAACCCCCGAGCCTCTAATAACTGTACGGTCCGGAGCTCCCGCTAGCTTCTAGCAATTAGCACGCGGTCCACAAGCAGTATACATCCCCTACCGGGTCTTAATTTCTGTAATTTGCAAAAATAATGCGTTTGAAAATGTTTATAACAGGAATATGTTAGTATTGTCCAGAGAAAACGAGTGTATTGTTGAGACTGCTCATCACAATTTACGCTGGAATCTTTGTGTCATGATTAGTTTGACACACCGAGACCGGGCCTTACCGCCCCGGCTTTTCTGACGTGGCTAACCCCCGAGCCTCTTATAACTTTACGGGCCGGACCTCCCGCTAGCTTCTAGCAATTAGCACACGGCCCACAAGCAGTATACATCCCCCGCCGGGTCTTAATTTCTGTAATTTGCGAAAATAATGCGTTTGAAAATGTTTTATAACGGGAATATGTTAGTATTGTCCAGGGAAAACGAGTTTATTGTTGAGACTGCTAACGTTACATCACAATTTACTCTGGAATCATTGTGTGTCATGAGTTTCTTCTCCTGTAGTGTAACGTTACTTATTAGTGATACTTTTCTTCATGATTTGTCTGTTGGCAACATAAACCGTTAATAATAATATATAAAATAATAACACAGTATGGTCTGTACTGCTCACGATACCACTGAGCATGCGCACGGGCACATGACGTTAGTAGTGGGGCGTGATCAAAGGAGCAGCAACTCATAAATATGTAATGACTAGCTCAAAACGGCACAATCTGAACTGCCTTGAAATAGAGGCTCCTAGAGATGGGTAACAATCTTTTCCTACAAGCTATTTCGAGCAAAAAAAATTTGAAACATGCTTTATGGAACTCATACACCTATATAACTTGTGGAAAAGCAGTCATAAGATGGGCACTTTAATAATTATGCATATTTATACTGTATCCATTCATAGGTCTTAAACTGCATGTGGTAAGATTACTCGTAGTAGGCTAACCCGAAATGTTTTACTCCAAAACATTATAGCAAAAACACTTACATTTCACCTTAAAGGCACTACTTTTATTGTAGTCATAAGTAAAGTTTTTTATGTCAAAAAAAAAACTTAATTTAGTTATGACTTAATGCAGAAATGGTAACGCAACAACACATGTATGATACAATATAGTTCCTCTTTTAAATCCACTTAGAAAAGCGCTACGTTTTATTTTGTGCCAACATACTTGCTCGTATAACTACTCGTTATAACTAAGCTAAATGCTATCAAAGTGTCTCTGTGCGCCACAGCGCTTACGTGCACGCACAAGATGATGGAGGTATATATCAACTATTCTTAGTTAAGGTAATAACATACTTTAATATGGAAAAAGGATAGACTATTCCTTTAAAGTTATGCGAAATTATAAACAATGCGCAATGACACTGGGAAACTACAACTCCCATGAGCACTCCCTGCACCCATCGCAATATACTGAGACCGTTTGTTGAGACACGTGCGCGATCAGCGGAGGACCAAAGTGCCACCTTTTTTCTAGAAAGAGCGTACAGTCTGAGCGCACACACGTTCACTTTGGGAAAGTTAAAACAATTGCATGGAAGTGATTGAAGAGATTTAAAGGGCGTGCACACTCTTTGGCAAGACCGGAGAGAAATTCATAGCGCAAACCTTCTACACCCCGCTCAACTTTTAATATATTCATTAGAAGTTAATCTATTGCATTTGATAGTCTGCATCTAATCTAGCTAAATCAAGTACAATTACTCGAATTAAAGTCATTTTAGGATGCCAAAGTCAAGTTTAATTATATAAGATGTATTTTACCAGCAACAAAATTGTGGCCAGTGAAAATGCTGAGTGTCTAGTAACTTTGTAAAACAACTAGCCACTTTGGCTGGTGAGCAAAAAAGTTAATGTCAAGCCCTGGTCCCTTTAAAAAAACCTACATTGGCTTCTCCAATTGCTGTAAATTTAATTTTTCTTAATGATATTTAGCACCAATTTATTAAGAAGTTATATTTTTGTTCTCTTCAATTCGTGGGTGTAAACTGTGATTTATTTACGAGTGTTTCATGTGATGCTAAATTCCTAACTTTGGATGGAAACCAAAGCTGACAGCGGTCTCTAGTTCTAGTCAGAGCCTCAGGCTTAATGATGAAGACACCTGTAGTGTTTGATTCATTCACTCCACTATTTGATCATGGAACCGTGTAACATAATTTACAGAAAATCACTGTATGCGCACGGTAACCATGTGAAACATTTAGAGGGGAAATTCACTAAGAATGATTCACACCCGCTGATAGCGTCATTTATTTAAACAAATTGTCTGTGTTGTTTTAGGACCAAATTCACTAAAGGATTTAGGCACCACACACCCACACCTAAGTAGCATTGATTACAGTTTACATTAGGGAATTCTCCGTCTTTATACCGATTCAAGCTTCTAAATTGTGTTGAATGCACTGACGTGATGAACATAAACATAAATTGCAGTCATGGCACAATTTTTAGGGTTCCCACTCTAAGTCAAATGTCAACATCCCTGACTTTCACTAAATAAAAAAGTGAATTTCCATGACCTATGTCCAGGATGTCGTGAACCTGGATAATGTACACCATGAGTTTATAAAAATGTAGATTAAATGCCTTGAATGAATAAACGGTGCCAATAAACACCAGTTTTAATGGGAGTCAGTGGAGACTTGGACATGAAATGGTATTCCTTACGTCACAAGTTAACAAGGGGATTACATACTGATAAATGGAAAAATTTAAAGCAACAAAAAAATCCCTGATATTCCATGACTTTGTGAAAAAGTTCTAAACCTTCCATGACCCAAAATTCCCTGACATTCAATGTCTGGAAAAGACCTTTTAAAATTCCATGATATTCCAAAAATTCCATATGTGTGGATATGTATTTGTAAACATTTCATTTAACCTTAGCCGACTCCCTTAGGCAAATCTGTGATCCTACAATGAGCCTTACTTACTGAAGTTGAAATACTACATTATTATTATTCCTTACATTTATATAGCGCTTTCTCAGTACTCAAAGCGCTTTACATATGAACAGGGGAATCTCCTCAACCACCACCAATGTGCAGCATCCACCTGGATGATGCGACGGCAGCCATATTGCGCCAGAACGCCCACCACACACCAGCTTATTAGTGGAGAGGTGATATAGCCAATTAGTATGAGGGATGATTAGTAGGCCAATGGGCAAGTTTGGCCAGGATGCCGGGGCACACCCCTACTCTTTTTCGAAGGAAATCCTGGGATTTTTAATGACCACAGAGAGTCAGGACCTCGGTTTAACGTCTCATCCAAAGGACGGTGCTTTTTTTGACAGTATAGTGTCCCCGTCACTATACTGGGGTGTTAGGACCCACACAGACTTAGTTTCAGTGGGCAAGTTGTCTTGGGCTACAGGGTGATATGGCTGCTGGTACATGCTGAAATTGTGCAACTCTTCAGTATGATACCGGTTCAGAAAAACAATAAAAACAACTGTGACTAGCAGAGGATTAACACAGCTCTGTCACTGTTCTTGTTTCGCCGTCACAGTCGCTCATTCACTTTTCATTATGATATCATAATAGCCTGCTGTGTATCAGTTCACAGCTCATTTGTTATGGTTAACAATTACTCAATCCATATTTGGCAAAGATGTCTAATGATCTGCCGCATCTGTTCTGTTTTCTTGGATGTTGCCACTCGTCTGTGCTATTAAAGATGCTCTTATTCTAAATGCCTGGGGAAAGATGGGGAGGTGATACAGTTTTTTAAGAAAATGATGTTAAAAACACCTATGCCATCCTTTATCAAAAAAAAAGCAAGCAGAGCACTGCTCTTAAGAAAAAAGGGTTTTATTTATTGCTAATTAGCAGATAAGTATCCATTTTAAAGGTTTTAAAAGTGCTTTAAGCAAAATCAGTACCACTTTACAATAAGGTTGTATTTGTTAGCATTAGATAATGCATTAGATACCTAATACATTACATAACAATAAACAATACTTCTACAGCATTTATCAAACTTAGTTCATGTTAATTTCAGCATTTACTAATATTAAGTCATAAATGTTAATTAAGTCAACATGTATAAAGATTAATAGATGCTGGAAAAACTATATAGCTGCACCTGTAATGTCCCTGTTATCACTAAAATGTACATTGCACTTTTGTGACCAACTTGCTGATTTTTTCCACTTATTTTTATGTAAGTTTTTGTGTGTCTTTTATCAGGTAAACATAAAAAGCATCACAGATTTACTTCTTTGCTAAAGTAGGGGCCCTTCTGGCATTACTCTGAACCTCGGCGAATGATAAACAGTTCTGAAAATCTTTAAGGATTATAGGTGGGGCTCTTATAAAATGGTTTTTAATACCATATGACTTTCCTCATTTCATGGAGCATAACAGGCAAAATGTTCTGGACAAACAAACTGAGTCATAATTTACTTCTTTTGCATCATTTAAATTTCATTTACCAGAATGAAAGGGAATGGAGACCACAACTGTTAGTCCCGAACATTAAAGGTGAAGATGATTCTGAATGCACTTTTTAACTGCAGTTACTGTGTGTAACATTGCTGTTTGTGCATAAACAACATCTGAAAAGTTACAACGCTCAAAGTCCAATGCAACGGGAGATATTTACTTTCACAGAAATAATTTCTAAAAAAAACTACAGTGAATGGCTGGATTGCCTAAAACTAAGCCTCGGCTTGGGTTAGTGACATCACAAACCCCAAAATTTACATAAATCGTGAAAAACGCAACATAGGCTTTTCGAAACAGCCAATCACAACACACTGGGACAGCTAACCAATCTGAGCCTATTGAGTATTTCTGAGGGAGTGGCTTCATAGAAGCCTGTTTTAATGAAGATGGAAACAGTGGTGCAAAATTAAAGAAAAAATATAAAATTATGCTTTTATTTTAAACAAAGCATAAACACAGTTACAGTGTACCTCATAAACACAATCTTTAAGCTTTAAAGTTATATAGCAATGGAGCAATAACAGGTCGTGTGATAGCAGAATGTAATGTGAACATAAGTTTATGTGAACTATCCCTTTAATCTCATATATTCATAATTTGGTCTAACTAATATTTTACATGTTTCTGTACCACACCTGGACACACAATAAAAAAGAGTGTTTTTAACAGCAGGTTTTTCACACTTTATAGATTTATAATGACCAGCTGCTCCAGACATTAAAAACATCCTCTAAGGACCTATAGCACTATAAATATAGCCTATAAATATTTGTTCGAACAAACAAACACAAGAGCAAGCGCACATTCACGCGCACACACAAACAGGTGTCAAAGAGAAATGTAAAAAAAATGGTGAGAGTGAAAGAAGGGGCAGGTGTATGCATTTTTGTAAATGTATGCGTCTGTGAGTGGTCTTACCCGTGTGTGTGTACGTATATGCATCTTAAGACCGTCATTCTTGCTGAAGGCCTTGTCACAGTATGGACACTGATATGGCCGTTCACCTAAAGTCACACAAACACACACAAACATCAGATCTCCACAACACAACAAATGACAAAATACAGACATTTAGTTCATGTGAACAAAACAAATTATTGACATGAGAATAAACATTTGTGATGAATTACAGGGTGCTCATTTTACACCTTGATTTATTTCAATTGTATTTTAAATACATATTAGTATGAGCAAAATATGAAAAGAAAGCTTTTGAAATATACAGAAAATATGGTATTAACTATTATTAGACTATGTGACAGAATTGCAGATATTTACAACAAATCAGATTTTTTGCTCAGATATGGTGCTCTGCCTGGTTTCCATCAAAGGAAAGCCACTAACATGAGTGATCGGGAAGTAAAATAACTTCTTAACCGCGTTCCAAAAACAATGCTGTCTGGCCATAATGACACAAAAGAAAAATTAAAGAAACAACCCTAGATCACTCACATTTCAATCAATTACCTACAAAGGAAGCAAAGAAGTGTGGTGTGCACTAAATGATAAATAATGTATATATTAACTAGTTTATTTGTCATACATTTATAGTTATATTATTACATCAAACCATGTGACAACATAAAGACTAAACTTTGCATAGTAAATATGTTTTCAGAAGCCATTTGGCCCTCAGGTCAGTGGAACAGCAGGCAGGTCCTCCACAGATCCTATGCCTGATCATTTTGGTTGAAAAGGAAAATGAATGTTTTAATTGGTGGTGAAAACAATTTCCGCATTAAGAAAACACAAATGTTCCTAACATTTTACACTGCTGAGATCAAAGCTCGAAATGTCTTGATGCCAGACATAACTCGGGTTTGGAACCGGGCACCTGGCACAGAACTGCCCTGCCCTGTATTAAAGGCTCCAGTATGTTGCTGTGTTGTGGAATTTACCACAAAAGCAGTTCCAGGACCAATTATGCCACTGATCACATTTAAAAACTGGCCCGGCTGTCGCATCCCTATTTTTTATTGCAATTGTGTGAGGGTATAAACACTGCCCTGTAAAGGGGCCAAGACATTAATGCTGGTAGGGGTGACCCCGAATAATCAAAGCTTCGATGCATTGATGGGAGAAGCCTGATTCGACTACCAATCTTATAGTCGAATCGTTGCAGATGTGTTATGAAATGAGGATCATTCAATTTTGGCTGTATATGGGAGCACATTATCTGATTTCACATATAACAGTTTTCTCCGAATATAATAATATACAGCCTATTATGATAATGCTATGCAAATAATATGTGAAGAAGTAGCTTTAATTAATATTTTTTTAAATGTGTTAATAAATCCAACAACCCCCGTGACAGGGCTACTCGTCCATATGGGAAGAAGTTTCCATGCATTGCAAAGCAGTGGTCTTTGTGTTTTTACAGTTAAAAAGACAAAGCTGGCTATTCTTGCTAAAAACTTTCGTTATTTTAAAAATTTCTTTGTTTTATTTTATTTATAAATCACTCGTGTTTATCTGATTTCACTATTTGGCATGTGTTTTATTTCCATGCACATCAGGCATTTAACACATATTTGTTCTGCACCTTGTTACTTCTGACCTTATTTTATTATATATTTTTTATTTATTATAAACGTAAATTTTGGATTGCTTTTCGTTGTATCATGTGCTGGCCATGGTGCTGGTGCATGCAATTTAGCCAAATGCGCTAGGTGCCCTCAGTGTGTCATATTTAGGATCATATTTAAGTTCAAGTTCAAGTTCATCAAACTAAACATAATTTTTTTTCTCGAACGTTATAAGTTTTAAAATGTCATTAAAATCGTTGTTATCTTGTCAAAAGTTAAATTTCAAAACAGGTAAGCCATTTCTGTAAATTTTGACGATGACCGAACGTATATTTATTTATGCCAGACACGACTGTCTTTCTTGTGATTTAATATTATGGTCGGTGTTCACTTTCAAATTAAGTGAATACAGAGATTATCAAAGTATGCAAGCAGGTATTTCTGTGCAAAATAATAAAGCGTATTTGTCTATAAAATCATTCATTTCAGAGTTCTTGTTATAAATTAACACTCAAGGAATTGTATATAAAGCGTAGTTTTTGTCATTTACAGTAAAAATTACAAATTATTTGTCATTTGTCGTTTTTTTTTTGGTCATGACTGCTTTGACGTGCTAATTCTCAAAATGATATAAGATCGCTGAAATGTAGCCGGGGCTTCCCAGAGGATCACTTTTTTTAAGTTTAGTTATAAAAATGTTTGATATAACAAAAAGATGTGTTATATCTTTGTTTTATGTTCTGTAGATCGTGGCTTTAAAATCTTATGAGGAATCATTTAACGAATGTCTATATTGCCTTTCATTTTAGGATACAAATGCATCGTCAGTTTTTACTTTGTTCATCACTTGAAAGACAGTTTTGGTCACTTTATCAGACATTTATTTCTGTGTGCTGCTTTGTGAAAGAAAATAGCCAAAATTTTTAAAGAATCTGTTCCACTCGTGTAACAATTGATATTTCAATCAGATATGTTTTCATTTAAAAAGAACAGGCTTGAATCTTTTCTCTGCAATGAAAGGCAGAAAAATCGAGAATATAGATAAATACGGGTTGATCTCTGCCTGAAGTCTGGAATAATGTGTCCACAAGGAATATAAAATATAAACCAGAATTTCCGAATCAATACTCCATGCCTCCTTAGGATACCGCTCTTCCTCTCCAGTAATGTAAAACCAAATACACAAGGAACTCTATCTCCCTCATCTTGAACCCAAGTGACCTCAAGTGGGTGGGATCAGTTGAGCCCCACCCTCCCTGGATCAAAGCATCGCTGGACTGAATTGGAGAGATGCTATCGAAGCGTGCTCGGTATCACCACAAAGGACGGGGTGACAAGCTGTCAATCAAGGAGTGGACAAACACGTGGGTCTGTTTTAGATAAAACTGATCCAGGATGCAGATAGCAGGGCCAGTTCTGATTAGACTGGTAACATACATATACAGCTACAATGGAAGCTCAGTTCAGTACTTCAAATGTTGTTTCGTCTAAAAACACCACCATGTAACAGAACAGTAACAGTGAATGTGAAACATGAGCCAGATTGACTAACACCTTGCACCAGCGCAAACTATTTTGAGCGTTACTAAAGACGCACAGTGAATAATTCGCGCTGAAAAGGTGTGGTCTAGTTATTTTTGCGACTGACCTTATTGCACATGCATTTCTAGGAGTTCCCCTTTCAGACGCAACATTTTTGGGAGATTATTTAAATGATTCACGCAATGTGATTTACTTGAGCGTGTGATTTTACTGATATTTGCACCATTATTTAACAGCAAAAAAAAAAACATGTCTTAAATTACTTTGCGCTTGAAAATGCTGCAATTTTTGCGGAGAAAAAAGAGGCATCACAGAGAGCAGTGTCAGGGTTTGTCTGTGTGTTTATGTTTTTTCACCTTATTTGTGTATGCTCTGTTTTTGTTTCATAATTTAGTTATTTTTCTGGGTTTTGATTATGTCTTGTTATTCCTTTGGTATCATGTTACCTGTATTTTTTGTTCTTTATTGCTTTGGTTCACCGTGTTGTGTTAGTCCATATGTTTATTTAATTGTGTCCTCCCCTGTATTCTTGTTATTGTGTTTATTAGGTTTTCTCTGTGATTTGAGAGTCTCCGCCCTGTCACTATGGTTACCCTGATTGTTTAATTATTTGCCTCCCGTGTGTTTCGTTGCTGTGTTCCTATTGGTCAGTGTCATTTATTTATTTACTTCCTGTACACTTCCAGTTACGTTCCATTGTGTTTGATGTCACGACGTGTTGCCCGGTGTTTTCGTGTATTTTGTTTTCCTACCGTAATAAAGTCTTAAACTGCATCTGGATCCGTCCTCTTTGTCATCTGTGTGTCACCGTCGTGACAAGCACAAAGTGTGTGATATAATGCAGAGGATTGTTTTAAGATGTAACAGTTTATTTGGAATGCCAGAGGAACATATGAAGAGTTTGTTGCAAAACGAGATAACCACCGGTTTTTTTAATTGTTCAGAGATCTCGTTTTTTGGTTGTGCATTCCAATTAATTTCAATTCAACTGCAGTTGGTTTGTTTTGATTTAAACCTTCATAACTTAAAAAATACAGCTAAGTAGCACCATAAAACAAAATAATAACATGATAACATATTATACCACGGGTCTGTTGAATGCTGCATTCTGATTGGCTGAGAAATGTTCTATGGGTGTTGATTATTTTTCTGTAAACCGCACACCTAATTTTTCAAATGTCTTAAAAATAGGTACCAGAGCAATGTTTGTGGTAACCGTGGTATAAGCGGAATAATTGACTCCGGTCCTTTGAATTATTTGAAAATAATGCACACCTGCGGTGTAACGGCACTCCGCTTCGCGTCGTGCCGCATTGCCACCTTGGTGTGCATTATTTTCTTATAATTCAATGGCCCGTCGTCAATTATTCCTTACATAATAAACATGTTTTGACAAAAATGTTAAAAAATGAATTTATCTCGTTTTGCAACGAAACTCTTCATATTATTTTAAAATACAGTTTGCCAAGCCATGTTATTTTTTATTTGCTGAAGTAAATAAAATAGGAGTCACTAGGAGAAGTCACACAATACCAGACGCTTCAAAACTTCTTGTAAACCTTTATTTTTTGTTGTCCAGTTCTTTTCAGTGCACTTTTTTTGTAAATAAGTCGCAGATCTTACCACTTCTATCAGCGCTTTCTTGGAATTGCGCTCTCACGCCAATTTGCCCCTTTTAGTAAATCTGGCCCATACTTTACATTGCAAGGTGCATGCAATAAATATAGTAACACTTAAATGTGTCACTATCAAAACTGTGTCTGTGCGATTAAAAAATATATGCTAATATTCTGGTAGCTAGCTACAGTATAAACATTAGGCTACTTTAGATTGCTCAGCAAGATTCTCCTCAAACCACTGTTCTGCCATGACTGTAACTGACCTGAAAGAAAACTGACCACAGAAGACAATTTGCACTATTGTCTGATGTACTGCCCCAACCATACTTAAATTATGAACTGCAACATGGAAGATTACAAAATACAATAATGCACAAAATCAAATACCGTAGCTGGAACAATCCACGTTCACTTTAAAGTTTGAGGTCTTACACATACTAAGTTTGCGGACCACTGGTGTAGACAGATACATTACAGTGTGTGTTCTATGATAACAATATTCTCCATTATGTGGGCAGACAAAGTTGATCATTTATAGATAAAACTGCTTTTTGCATCGCTTTTGTTGCTCGGTCTGGATATTTCAGAAGTTTGAAAATATCAGGTTCACTTGAGATCTGCCTTTTTCAGCCATAGCTAGCAGAAAGCTAAGAGAAGCCCATGCACGTGAAACAAAGCTCTGTTCTCATTATAGGCCTTTCTGGGCTAATGAAATAAGGGTTTTCTGGATAGAGAATGACTCCCTTTGGAATAGGTAATGCGCCTGGCAACTGGGGCAGCCCCATAGAGAAATGTAAAAAGGCAAAACATAACTTAATAATACTGCCTCTTAAGAGAGATGCCAATTGCTGCATTCCTGCGTGTGTGCGTCCTGATTGCGCAACAATCTGTTTTCTAATTCGCTTTCTTGTTAATGCAATTTCTTGAGGGAATAATTGTTGGATTTGAAAAACGTTATGTAGTTTAATTAGATAAACGAAGAGATTGGCGAGGAAAACTTTTTTGCTGCCCTTTGAATAATAAGGTTAATTAGCTCAGCTTCGGGGGAATGCACAAGTAAGATGTTCATTAAACATGAGACCGCTCTCCGACTGAGCGCTTCATATGATCTATTACAATGGTGAGCTTTGCTCATATCTTCCTAATCTTGCTGTACAGCACAGGGCAAAAACGAAACTCGAATACAAACAAGCATATTTCTGTGCCATCCACATCTTCTAAAGGCTAATTCACACTGATCTGACAAACACAGCCAAAAACAAACTAGCTGTTGAATTTAGAATGAACAAATGTATTAGCGTTTGTCTATGTTTGTCAGATCAGTGTGAATTAGCCTTAAAAACATCCTGTTATCATATTTCAATAAAAGGTAACCGGTCTTTGAATGATACGCAGCTGCAATCTGAACAAATTTACTTTTTGCAGATGCATGTTTGTACCATCTTTACATCAAATACCAAATGTCCATCTACTTCTCAATGCTCATGTGGTTTCCTGCTTTGTTTTGATGTGAATTTTCTGAGAATAGTTCTGGCATCAGGAAACATCTTGATCACACGTTGTGGAGATGTTGGTGTGTTTAAAACCTAGAATCTCAGAGTCTGTTTTCAGGTCATTATGTTGACAAACAAGAAAATGTGCTTCACAGATGTGCTTTGGTACATCATGATGTTTAGTTTATGTAACAAGTAGGACGTTAGGTTAAAGTGCCTTTTTTGCCAGGAGGACCTCTGTGGAATACATTAGAAGTGGGATCCAACAAGAAAGTGTTTAGCGCCGAATCTTTGGTCGAGGGATTTGATCATCCGTCAAGTCTGTAAAACACAGATTAGCTTGTGTTCTTATGAGCAGATGGTAGTGAGGAGGACCATTCCTGACATCTCTGGCTAAAGTCTAATGCATCACTATTTCTTCTTCACAGTCTCCATATCAAGTATGTCAGCTCTTCATCCCTGAGAGTGTTGGTCTAATCTCATGCAAACATGTCTTGTGTGGAGCTAGTCACTACTCGCATTTCAAAATGATTTTGGTAATCACCAATATTGTTTAGAGTAGCTGTGACACAAACCTTCATTGAGTGCTGGGGTCCAATAAATTTGTTAAGCACTGTATGTAAGTCCATTAGATTGACTTCTTTGGTAAATGTGTAGCTTATTGCTCTTGTGTAGCAACTTTGTCGGTGCCTTGTACCATTTAATGGTGTGTAAATTAAAAAAGTTGAAAAATATGTAAAGAATACAAAGATTTAGTTCCAGCTTGTTGCACACCATTTAGGTGTTTTGAAAAGCAAAAACCTGTTATGTGTGAGCTAGATGTGTAAAATGCTCTCCATATAGAGTCAAAAAGTGGTCCAAAATAAACAGGACAGCTTTAATAAGGCTTCATCTGCTAAAACAAGCATCACTATGAAGATTGTTCATACGATTCAACCGATTAGGGATTGAAACAAACTCCTGAACTTAAGCACTTGCTTTTGGAAGGCAACTAGCTGTGCTGTTAAGAAGCAATTGGGACTTTCTAATGAAGGAGGCACCCAAGCTACATACAGAGACCAGAATATGACAGAACAAAACGCAATCTACTAAAAGCAGTGCAAATTAGTTCAGGGTTGCAAATAAGCAGAACTGCTGATCCTCAGGTGCGGGTGATTTACTAACACCTGATGCACTTGAGTTCAGCACCACGGACATCACAGCTGAAAATTTGGGCCATAGTAGACTGAAAAGAACCAGGGGACAAAAAAATGAAGGTTTACAAGAAGTTTTGAAACACCTGGTATTGTGTAACTTATCCTTGTAACTCCTCTTATTTCCTCCAGCAAATAAAAAAATAACCTGGATTGGCAAACAATATTTTTGAATAATATGTACCTCTGGCATTCCAAATAAACTGTTATGTGTTATAAAATCCTCTGCATTGTACCACCAGTGATGCCTCTTCTATCAGCCACAAATGCGACATTTCAAGCACTATAGGGCGGTTTCCCGGACCAGGATTAGCTTAATCCAGGACTAGGCCTTAGTTTAATTAGGAAATATAACTAGTTTTAACAAACATGCCTTACTAAAAACATTACCTGTGTGCATTTTGAGGTAAAACAAAGGGCCTTGATGTATTTTAAGATATGTAAGTGCAAGTTGTTTTCAGTTTGGAGTGCTCTTAAAAGTGTTAAAATCTAGGACTAGTCTAATCCCTGTCCGGGAAACCGCCCCAAAATGATTTAAGACATGCTTTTAAATAGTTCATATAAATTTTGCGTCTAAAAGAGAAAATTAGAAATGCATATGCAATAAGGTCAGTCGCAAAAATAACTAGACCATACCTTTTCAGTGCTAATTATCCACTGCGCGTCTTTAGTAAATCCCGATAGTTGTTATTTAAGGCTAAAATTATGGTTTGCGCTGACGCAAGCTGTTAGTAAATTTGGCCCTAGGACTATATTGACTTGAGTCAATATGCAACCACCTATCAACAACTTAGATCACCTTAGAAACCACTTAGCAAAGCCTTGTGCCATTCCATCATGGTGCAGAGTTTTGCTTGGGAAAGCTCCGCTTACAGTACATTTCCTCTGGAAAAACCTAGGTGTTATTTTGATTTAAGAGTGTCAACAGGGAATCACTATCTGAAACCCTGACGTTTTTGTGTAAAGAAAGGAGGCTAACTGATTTAGCATGTGTTGTAACAAAACACCGTCTTTGTGTGACCCGAGAGTCTCTGCGCTCTTTCCAGATCCCTGGCGGTCCTCTGTGGCCCCAGACACCCCCGTCTGCTAATCGATCCGTTTGGCACCCCCCTCGTGTGAGTAAGTGTGTATGTGTGTGTCTGGTGAACAGATGGTTGTCCCCGTCACATGGCCAGCATTGTGCTGGTGTTACATGGAGATCTTTGTAGCTCAGAGCATTCGGTATGAAAGATATTAGGCCTGTCGATCACAGACTCAATGCTGCCTTCCTCTTTCTCCATATAACATCCGAAACGGACACACATAGGCAGGTTAACACATTCATACACACACACATACTGTAAATCTAGGCCGGAATGCCGCCGGGTATGGACTGGCAGTCTGAAATGGTGCTGTAATACAATATTGATCGTTTCTGACCAATAAGCGATTGACTTTGATCAGTCACAGACACACCCAATCACTTCACACTTGACCTGTTGATTACTAACAGACCTCTAAAATTAATCCAGAGCCCGCCACACAGGCTTAAATGTTACCATGTTTTTACTGTATTCAAAACATGCAGTTGTGCATGCAACCCAAGAGAGAGACCACCAGTTGGTCAGTAAGGTCCACTAGTCAGTTTATTTAGATTTTTTGCTTTAGTATTTTTAGCTTTCTAGCAATAATGCTTTTACTGTTTACCAGGATACAAAAACCCTAAATAGAAAAACAGTGAAATAATATAAAAAAACAGTTTGTCATCAGAGCACTTTATTGTTAAAATTAATTGTGGAGTCTGGTTTCACGCCATGAACTTTAGATTACTATTGCACTCCATCTAGCTCCTCTCTGCTTCCAACACTGTCATCAATGCCATCAACATAGGGAAATATAGTAACCGAGGGGAAAAATAATGTCCAAAAACATCTTGAATCTAAATTTAAGTAGGAAAAGTTGTTGTTGAGGTCCAAAGGCATGCAGCCCAGTAGAGATGTTTATATCACAACTACGCACACACAGTGTTAAAGGACTGGATGGCTTTCACGTTCCAGATGTGGATGGATGATGTGTGTGTGACTGTCTAACTGAGCACTGTTAGACTACTGTGAGGACACAGACTCCAGCAGCGAGAACATCCCAAAGTATTACCCATCACTATAAACACACACACGCGCGCTTCATAAATATGTCACTCCAATCCTGAGATGGTACAGTTTTATGTCTCCAGGGTTTAATTCCTTTTTTGGAATGTAAATCAAGTGAAACCTTATCTTAAATCAATTGAAACCATTTTGACTTTGTTTCCTACAATAAAGCTAAAAACCAGTGCAGCCCTACTGCTGAAAATTGCATTAAGCCTGCCAATCAGATTGGAATCAGACTGGATTTTGGGAAAGCTCTTGGAACTCTTCATGCAGTATGTTGCAGCATTAGGATTGACATTAATGAAACTCCATCTGCGGTTTAAAATGGGTTGTAAACTACCTGTAAAACCAAGCAAAACAAAATATTTCCAGAATTGAATAGTTGGATTGTCGGCACAACTTTTAAAGTAATTAAGCTGTATCAGGGTTGCGTCCACCGCACACAAACCAGACATGTTTCTTGGTGATTGATTTTTATTGATTTATTTACAAGACAAATGTGACCCAGTCTGTAAAAACTATAAAATCTTTCAGCATATGTTTTTCCTGTGATGATAATTTCTTCCTACCTTTATAAAAATCACATTAATTAATGTAACTCTACACCCTTGTCTTATTTAGAATACACATATCTACGAATATGCATGTAAGTCCCCATCTGTATTCAATAACATCAGCTCAGACCATGGATATGTATGTACATAGATGCTGCATTCGGCAGTTCCAGACACTTAGCTGATGGTTTCACAATGCATACGTGAGTTGTGTGTTTACAGTATGTATTTTTGTGCTAATGTTAACAGTAGAGGACTTCACGGGTCCACTTAGATCCGAAAACCCGAGTTCTGACCTGAGCCCGTTCGAGTCTAAAAGTTTTGCGTGTGCCTCGGACACAGGTCAGGTAAAGTATTAGCGGCCTCAGGTCTACGGTAATTAAAAATGAATGTGCTTTTGCTGAACGGACCCGAGAAGACCCGAACTATCTCGTGTGGGTGCCTTGAGTCTTTTCCAACCTCCTCTTTGTTTGCCAAGAGTGCTTGCGACATTGTGTGGCTGGCGTTAGGTTAATTTTCATTGAACCACACTGTAGCGGTTAGCTTGGTGTCGTCGCCAGATAACAAATAAAAATAAATGGAGCAGTAGGCCAAATTGGATGCAAGGCCAAGGGGGTTTCTTTCTGTCTGACTGGGGCGTGGAGCTGCTTACTGCACAAACGTCAGTGCCATTTACATTCAGGTTGGGTCGGACTTGGGTGTAATTTTGTCGGGTTTTTCTCGAGTCGGTTTTTGTTTTTAAAAAAATAACTTATGCACGTCGGGTTTAGATAAAAAGTGATTCGGGTCATTTTGGGTCAGGTACTTTTCTTTGGACCTGAAAAGACCTCTAGTTAACAGGTAAGAGCATTCACACTACAAATGTGAGCAGTGCATGCAAACGTCACAGAAGTAGAGGTGAAGTAGCTTTGCTGCAAACGTTTCAGCGCCTAGTCTATGCAGCATCCATACATATCTATGGCTCGAACTACGGATCCACTCATTTAAAGGGCACCTATGGTCCGATTCATGATTTTACATTTCCTTTGGTGTGCAAGTGTGTATTAGTACATGTTAATGATATGCAAAAGGTACAAACCCCAAAGTAAACAAAGACGCGAGTTCTCATCTCCAAGAAAATCTCTTTTCTTGGACTACAACAAACACAGAGATTGTAGGCAACTCAGTGTTTTCGCTATAAACATTCTGCCGTGGCAGCCCGCCACGCCTGGGGTTGTGGATAGAAGGGATACATCAAATGAAATCTGGCCGGATGAACACTGTTTTATCCTAATCCTTCACCCAAACCCAACTCTAAACACAAAATTTCACACGATTGTAGGATGTATTTGTATCTCATTTAGCCAGAGCCGCTGTTTTCATCCTAATCCTACCTCCAAATCTAATCCTAAACTTTTTGGCATTTGCAGTATCCCTTCTAGACAAAACCCACGGCGGCAGCTTGCAAAATAAAAGCTACCGAAATGTCCGCCCTGCCAGACTGGCTGTCTTAGAAATAAATTCCTTTCTGGATTCGCGTTGTTCACTCATTTATAAATAAATCTCCTAAAATATCATAATTTCCTCCATGGGTTTAGTTTCATGCACAAATAGATTTAAATCAACAGATGATGATTAGGCTATGTCTCTGTTTTGAGAAATAATAATAAAATAAATAAGCCTACACGAAATATGTTACACTTAAATAATTATTAAATTGACAAAACGAATAAAAAAGTATTTGAGTTTCTGTTCTTTTTTTGTGACGCGCTGTAAAACCAAAGCAGCAGAAGGCACGTCATGTTTTTAATGATTTTAAATAAACACAATGTTTTCTCCTTATTGTGAGTTTACACAAATAATAATACACCATTTAGAATGTTGTTTTACTTTTATCTTTAATATATACATATACAGCGACGCAGCGCAGGGCTGTGAGAAAAAACATGATTAAACTTTCGATTTAACATATTACGAGTTTTTTGGACATTCATTTGGAATCACTGTACTCGTATAATCAACTTATCGGGTGATTAGTTATTCAGAATATATTATTAGTTATTCAGACACTCACATTAAGTTTCACGTTAAATGATAAGATATTTGTCTTAAAACAAAAGACTAAATACCGAATACTACTCATATGCGACTGCAAGACATTAATAGTCGAATCTGTTTGTAAGGAAACTTACATTATTCCCGTGGGAAGATAATGACATTGGTAATAAAAACTTGAGGCAGACAATGAGACTGTTTCATCTGTTTCAGACAGCAGGGTCGGGGTACCCGCGGGTGAAACTCCTAATATTTGATGTAACGAGTGTAATAATATTAACTCTTTCCCCGCTTTTCCCGCCAATGGCGAGTATTTCCGTCTTTCCGCAACTTTTTAAAACCGGAAGTATTGCCCTATGGCAAGCTGCTGCATGTCCGTGTCTGTTTTAAAGATCGCTCTGAATGGGATCTCTATGAAAAGTCCGTGACAAAAGTGGAATTATCTCAGCTTTTTGCTCAAAATGTGGTGTTTTTGCAGAAACCTACCCATATTCAAAAGCTGATTACAAAAGAACTACTCAAGGTAGGATGAAACGTTTTTGTTTGAAAGCAGAGGGTCTGTTCTTTCATTTGGAATATTGTATGTTTATATATTTGAAGAAGAACATTTTCTGGAAGGCATTAAACTTTTGTGAAAATCATGAAAAACGCTGGCGCTGGCTGGCAACTTTTTAAAAAAACGCTGGCAGTGAAAGAGTTAACGTGTTATATGCGTTGTAGATGCAGGTCGGGATTCAATAGACAAGAGTAAAATGCGGGTCTAACATCCAAGACCAAAATTCGACTCGTTTTTAAATGGTCCTGTGCTTATTTGTGTTTAAGATCTGTCTGAAGACCGTTAAAGGTTTCTATTTAACTGCGCGATCTGCGGTGTAACCAGGTCGGGGTCACAGTCTTTATGTCAAATGGGCCGGGTGTGGAATAAAATTGCTGCTGATGTCGGATAACTGGTCGGGTGTTTGGTCAATCACAGTGGTGCGGATTATCAAACAGGACTGTGCCTTTGCAACAGGGAACTGTAACGCTAAACACGAGCACAAACTTGCAATGCACACTACATTAAAACTACAATGAAATATCCGTACGTACGTAGCTATGTAACGTTTTTTTAAGAAAATATAGTTTAGATCAAACATAGAAAAGCAATATGCTATAAATATAAGGAAAAGTAAATGACAGCATGAAAATTATTTAAAAAAAATACATGCTAGTTTACTGTTGCCTATATTCTACATTTAAAAAAATAATGTACACTTATAATCATCATGGGCGCCCCCTGCCGCCACAGCTGGAAAAAATCCTAGAGGAAACACTGCAACTGTTTTACATCCTGGGATTGGTGATGTAGAGAAGACTGACATTATCATAATTTCTCCGCTTCAGACTCACAGCCTGTCAGCATTGCATTGTGAGCGAATCTTTCAAACATGGTAAGGAGCTTCACATTTCCGGCTGATGTCAAAGGTATTCAGGCCAATCACAACGTACAGATTAGCTGGCCAATCAGGGACACAGCACTTTTCAAATCGATGAGTTTTGTACAAAATCAGAGCGTTTAAGACAGGGATTTCAGGAGCTACAAAAATGTACAGTATATGGAAAACAATGCGTTTTTTAAACCATAAACCACGCAAATACATTGTATTATACCAAATAACCCAAATAACGTTGTTATTTAGCAATGAAATAGGTGCTCTTTAACTGTGATGATGTGTTGACAATTTCAAACTGCAATTTTATGGAGAAAATACTCAGCAATGGTGTGTCCGTTCTACGCGGACCGTAAGCACTGTGATTGGTCCACTAGAACCCCTCCTGTCATGTATTTCTTCATATGCATTTCCCCTTGCGACGGTAAGAACAAAAATGGGCCAAGTTGAGGAGTGATTTAAGTCAAACTGCAACAAAAGTCCCCGTCTATTTACCTCCATCACTGCTGGTCTTCTCAAAACATGGAAAATGCCTTCTAGTGGTCTGCATGTGTAATTGCACGTCAACGTAGATGATGACGCAAAAGTATATATGAAAACTGATGCATAGCCTACAAGGCTTTTTTCACGGCATACTATAATATGCCCTTTAATAATCCCTTCAAAGACTTTATCATCCACTGTGAAAGTTATTTTGTATACTACATTGATATTTTGTGCGTGTGTGGATCTAATTTTGGAATGATATATAACATTGCATCTGAAATGTGTATGATAACAAAATAAAAACGTATATGATGTAATATGAAATATAACCCATGTAATACGAACTATTACTAGCCTGGCTAACACCAGACCAGTCTCACAGAGAATGAGAAGTGGTCTGGGAACCACATGTTCATTTTCTCGTATTTGAGATATTCGTATTCGTGTCTATCAAATGCGTCTGTATGTAGTTCATAGCCAATCGGTGTGTCGCATAGACGTCGTCATCGTCTTGCTGCCTCCTCCCCGTTCTGTGATTGGTTCCCTATTTCAGGAGCAAAATAGGTCCATAGTTTCTATGCCAGACTTGCAGCGTGAATAAATTTGTGTTCAAGGCAGCATGGGGAAACCCAGGCTAAACTATTACAGTACATAAAAACAACAAAATGTCAAACTAAATTAAAAAAAACATACCACTGGAAAACGTCCTGTTTAGTCGTGTTTGTGTAACCGGTCCTTACCAAAATCGTGATTATGGTAAAGGGTAGTTCATTTCTATTACACATTCTAAGTGGGGGACAATAGACTGGGCTAGCATTATAGAAAGACTGGGTCTGCAAAATGTAAAATGTCAAAATATTATGTATTTTTTAACAATCCAACATGAAAACCTATTCTACTACACCCCAAAATGCATAATACGACCTCTATAAAAAGAAAATAAATAATGTTAATATAAATTTACTAGTCAAAATCAATAATCAACAACTTGTGAGGTATCCTGATCAATGACTAATTGAAATACCACATTTAATTGGTAATTACCCACAAAAAATAAAAAAGTAAAAAAGATGAATGAAACAAGAAAAAGTGTCAAAAAACTAGGAGGAAAACCAAGCAGGACTCACAGAGGTTTAGCAAGAATTTTACTCTAGTTATTGATGGAGAGATGTTTTGCGTCACTTTCACATATAACATAACTGACCTCATGACTGAGCTACATTTACGATGTACCAGACTAATGCAGTATGATCTGTCTTAATGTCAAATGAACAGGCTTTTCCACACACACACCTGACACATTTTGGTTCTACAATAGGTCATTCAGTATTCTGTAAATGAGATGCTAAACTAGGGCAAAATTAAGCTTCTCTAAGGCCTTGACAGCCCATATGATGTCATTCAGCCCTGCACATTCCGTAAGTGTTTCCTTTAGGTCCTCCTGACTCCCCATGCCAACGGCACCACGCTGATTCTGCAGCGCGTGCAAACTAATGCTTTGTGTACACCTAAAGACTTTGAAAAGATTTAGAAAAGACTTTATAAGATTATCAGCTCACATCTAAAGACTTGGGTTCACAGTTTTTAGTCTCAGACTAAAGATTTTACAAACACTGAATCTTGTAGTGACACTATTTACAAGACTACAACAAGATTATTTTAGCGTTTTATCATCATGCTCAGCAGTGATTTAACAAAAATGTATGCGCGTGTCCATTGTGCTTTCACACCAGCTGCGTTTGCAGCGCATACTGTGCAGTTTACAGTTTTTCTCAGTCGCTTTGGTACAATTCTCAGATCAGAATTGAAATTCTCAAAGCTACTTGTTCATTTCTCACATCATTGTGTCACTTGTGCACATCAAAAAAGCAGTTTCTTATTTCTTTGAACAAGTTGCAAATGCTTTGGTACATCCATGCAAATGATTATGTACAATTCTCTGCTTTTTCCTACATTATCGATTGCTTATGTCATGTTGATCAAAATGTATTATAATGGGGCTCTGTTGAATAGTCTTACCCCCCACAACATTTAGGCATCAGTTCATAGTATAAGTCTTTACATGCAAAATTATTGAACAACTTCTCATAATACAGTTCTCATAATTGTGCTGGTCAAACATATTTTTTTAAAATTTCTATTAGAAGTTTTTTCTAAATCTGTCCTGACTTGGTAAATTGCTCCCAGGTGAATCTCGACTTTCCCTAACAAACAGAAATGTCCCCAGCAAGCAAAAACTGAGATTTTGAAATGACGGCTAATTATAGACCCAATATAGTCCAGCTATGAGTAACCCACTTCCACCCTAAATAACCTTGAATTTGGTTACATGCCATTTTTGCCAAAATAACTTGAAGATGTATGATATTCCAACAGGTGTTCAAGGTGTTTTCTTTCATTTCTTTTACATGATCTAAAAGTATTTGCATTGTCTATTTTTTGGCTATAGTTAGATGTCTATTAGACTTTCACTGGCAGCCCAAATTTAGCCTTGTTAGCCAAAGATGCTTGCTGGGTCAGGAGGTATAGGAAGACTTTAGTGTAAGACAGCACTGCATGTACAGTTTTCCCTAAAGATATTGTTCAATGTTCACATTTCTACTTTTTTTCTTTGGGATATGCAGTGCTTTTCATTTCTGTATGGCAATGACATGGTTTGTCAATGAATTACAGTACAAACAGTAAAAGCGTAAATGTAAATTTTGTTTAGTCTCTTGCAATCAAACTCCCACATAACTTACACTAAGGTGTAAATTACAATTTACAATACTTGTAAACTATCGCTAAAGTTTTGACGACATTAGGAAATCACTTCAGAGTAAAATGTTATATTGACAACGTGACTAAACAATTTGACTGTCTTATCCATACACAATGATACATTGACTTGTCATTCTGATGGCAATGACATGTTCATTGACACAGATATTTGAGAGATGAATTTTGAGTAAGAGAGTGGCTTTTGCAGGTTATCCATGATGTTTTGCTACTTGTCTGAATTGTTTTGAGAAATGCACTCACTGTTTTGCAAATTGTGAGTATGATTCGAGAAATGTACCAAGCGACTGAGAAAAACTGTAATAACAGTATAAAAATCTCAAGTTCACATTACTTTATTTTATATGCATTAATGAGCAAAACCTCTTCAAGACGGTTTCTGACGGTCAGTGTAATTTATATAACTGTGATTTGTTTAACCCACATTGTTTTCGTGCTGTTCTGGTTCGTGTAATGACAGATATAGACACAATACACAATTATAGACATAAAAAGCCCTTGGCACATTATTAAATCTGTTTCTCTTAGGTTTTAAGATAAAATAATAAAATCACTCAGTGATTGACAGCATGAAGCAGTCGATCGTGTTTCCCGTCAACAGTTTAAGCAAGATTTAGATTTATAGATTTACGTTATCTGTTTCTCTGAACAGTATTAAGCTATATGAGGACTCATTTGCTGGCAAGAGAGTGAATGACAGCGCAGACTTCTGGTGTTTTTAAATATTTAATTGCTTTCTTTTACATTGCTCAAAGTCATGACTGTTTGAAACACACATTTATGACATTTATGGCGTCACATGTATGACCGCACGCGTGCGGTGTCCGTGCTTGTGCTTTAACTTGTTAACATGGGCGCCGAAAAAACACGCGCCGCTTTATTACGCGTTGCTCACGCTTGCGGTGTGAAGAATGTAAGCACATACCAGAAAACATTAGCACGTTATGCCATTCAATAGAGTGGTACAGTAAGCATGTTAACACATACAGGCAATATCGCTCCACTTCTTTTCTTTTTCCACTCTGTCGTGGTATGAATGTCAGTTTACATCAAAAAGACACAGCTGCTCTGCCCACCGCTCGACAAGGCGCTCCTCTTTATACACGGTCCATTTTCGCCTACTTCGCGCTCGTTGTGTTTTCACGTCCGTCTGTATGTTTCTTTGTTGTGACTGATAGCTTCCTGTTTCCGGAGAACGAGTTTATTGGTTGTTGATTGGGTTACGTCATGAGACTACGCTTGGACTTGCGATAATATCAAACATGTTTGATATGAAAGACTAAAGAAAGACTGGCATAAATCGGGTCGCAGACTGCAGATTATCACCTCACAGTTAACGATCGAGACGACGGGAGCGCGCCGAGACTCCAGTTAGATTACTAAAGACTGCCGGTCTTTAGTCTGAGACTGTGAAAATCCTTTGGTGTACGCTAGGCATTAGGCACGCATCCATGCAAACAGAAAACCCATTCACGCTAGAGTCCTTGGATTTGTTTGGACAGTGTTTTTACTGGGACCTTTAAAAGAAAACACCCATTCCGCCTTAAAACAGGCTGGTATCCATCCACTTTGATGTTCTGCTCTTTGTAGCTTTTAAATACAGTGAGTACTGTGTTTTATTATGAGTGTAATGGTCTTTTGTGATTGATATGAGATCTGTTTTCGTGCTGATGTTAAATGGGGACTTTAAGCCTCATAAAGACTTGGATAACTGGCTGTGGTCAAATTCTACACAACAACTTAATTTGACGCAGAGTTGTTGTAAAACTACCATATGTTACACTTTTCCTAATTTTCAACAGTTTCATTTTTTCTCTTCCATCACCCTTCAGATGATGGTTAAAAAGTCATGAAACCCTGCCTCATGACCCAATACAACTTAAATGGGCCTGGACGCTGTGAGAAGAATGGCAAGGAGTGGATGGGGCACAATATATAATAGGCTATTTAGTGTAACAAATATTAAGATTTACTAATAATAGCAGTATTACAGAAACAATTAGACTGAATAAAATATTTTATTCAAACAAAGGTCAAATAAAACTCTTATAGTTGAAATGGCGTGTTTGAAGATAAGGAAAACTCTTGGGACATGGTACCGCATGCTTGCCTAGACGCAAACTGTCTTCATGAGCAAAGTCAAAGTCCATCTACCTCTCGAAGCTTTCCCAAACAGTTTCTCCTACTGTTAAAATTAACAGATACTAACATTGTCTTCTATGATGTGCAACCCAACTAACTCTGTTCACATGTAAAGAATTGTTGGTTAGTGTTTCATGAAGATTTAAAGACAAAACAATAAGGCATGGTATGCTGTGTTACGATGGCTATATTGCCAAATGGCTTTACTGGGAAATAGGTGTTCACTGGAATAACCCAGGACCTAAAGGAGCTTATTGCTTTAATAAATACTAGTTTATTAAAACAGCAAAAGTAGGGATGCACCGCTAGGATTAAACAGAACAAATTCTGGCCGATACCAATACCGATATTAAACACTACTACCTCCTCTTGATATTTCTGCAGAACACTAGTTGCAAATGGCGATTTTTTTGGTCTTTATCCGAGATTTTGAAGAAAGCCCAGACCGCAGACATTTCCCCGAATTACTCTAGACCTTATTTATCTCGCGTGATTTATTATTTTTTCCCTCATCGCACGTCTGACAAACTATAATTTATACAACTTATTTTGTTTTGGGAAGTATTTAATTATTTTGATAATTATTGTTAAAAATGCTGGATTATGCAACAGACATGCAACTCATTGCCTTTATGCGGTTAATTAATAAACAATCAGTATCGGCCTTTCTCGTGTTGTTGCTGAAATGCCGATGGTTTCAAATTCATCAAAAATCGGCCGATAAATATCGGTGGCCGATACATCGGTGCATCACTAAGCAAAAGTGTAGAAAATGTGCAATTAGTAGTACTATTGGCAAAAAATACAGTCACAAGCTATGTCCCAATTCAAAGGCTGCAACCTCTGAAGGCTGCATTCCAAAGGTGCATTCACACCAGCCACGGTAGAGGCAGCAAAAACATGCTATTCGCGTGTAGTTGGGTGCTTGAACATTTATTTGGATCATTCACGCGTAAAATTCTAGTCATTCGAAACATTCACGTGGAAATTCGCATCATGGGAGGGGCTTCTGCGAGTCTGCTGAGACTTCGCTCACATCCTGTAATCACGTCACTACTACAGCAAGGTCCTGATTGAGTAAACGCAGCATGGAAAGTTTAGATTTTTCAACTGGCACGTTTCCTGCGACAACACTCAATTCGCGTGGAACGCACCATCCGGGCCACGCCTTCCGCACGTGCCACGCCTTCCGCCTCTACCGTGTCTGGTGTGAACCCTGCACAAGACTGATTATGTCACAGCAACATGACTAAAGGTCAGTAAGGCAATAGATATGTATAAAGGCTAGATGTCTGGCCCGTGCTGCTGGCCAATTGAGCTGAACGTCCCCATTTGGCGGCCATCTTACCACAGGGCGCTCGCTCACTCGTAGCATTGAGTTGTAATGGTGCATGTACTTTTAAATGACCATAACTTGCTTAATTTTCTACCGATTTTCAAACGGTTTGGTTTCCTGACATATACCTGACATATGGTATCACAGTGTGGTTTGGTAATGCAACACAGGCAGAGAAGAAATCTATCCAAAGGGTGATAAAAACTGCAGAGAGACTCATTGGGACAAATCTTGTGCCCCTGACCAATCGTGATACTCATCATCCAGCTCACTCACTATTGAGGCCCAGACACAAACCCTACAGTCTGAAACATACAAGAGCGGACAGTATCATCACACTTAAAACACGCTTTTATAATAGCCTTTATCCAACACTGGTGAGACAAATGGCCAACTCAAGCAAATAGGGTATACATGGTTAGCAGGCACTGGTGTATTTTGTTTATCTAAGGGTGATGCAGTACAATTCCTATGTATGTGTACAATTCTTTGTGCTCTGCAAATGGCAAATAAAACGTTGAACTTTGAACTTTTCTTATAAACGTCAAAGATGTACCTATGACACTGCATACTTATACTAAAAAGAAATTCATGAAACATGTTAAAGCATCCAGAATTATACGTTGCTAATTATACGTTAATAACGTTTGTAAGTAACCAAACCCATTGCAAATTGGTAGAAAATTGGGCAAGTTATGGTCATTTAAAAGTACCTGCACCAATAAAACTCAATGCTACGAGTGAGCGAGCTGCCTGAGGTAAGATGGCCGCCAGGTGATGACGTTAGAGACTCTGCCAAACACATCTAGCCTTTATACATATCTATGAGTAAGGCTGTCACAATTTAAAGGCTGTTTAAAATGCAATATCAGATTGCGTCCTTCTTTAACGAATGGATCCATGACAGTCTAGACTATCCCGATATTTATTGTGTGCCTGTAACGACTCTATATAACGGCTGGATATTATAAAAAAACATCTAAAACCTTTGTTAAATAAAAGTGTGTATTTAGCAGAAAAAAAGTTTTAGTATTATAAGTTCTGTTTTGTATTAATAGTATTCTGTGTATGTTGCGTATATTTCTAAGGTTGATTCATTTGATATACTGTTGGTTAGTTTAATCTACATCAATGTGTCATATTTTCTCAAATAAAATAAATATTTTTCTGGTTTCATATTTATTTTAATAAGTCAGAAACGTCTCCGATGTGTCCCGCTGACAGGCGTGGTGGGGCGTACAGCTGATGATGCAACTTATAGATCCTTCAAAGGCTAGACTGTCACAGCCTTCAAATTGGGACACAGCTTTAGTCTGTAAGCTGTCTACGGTTACCAAGCAACAAAGCAAGTTGCCAAATGATGTGAAAATGTGATCACAAATGTGCTTTATCAGCATTTTTCGAGTCTGAACTAGCCACTTTATAATATACATTTATTGACAGAATAAATGATGGTAAATTATGTCTGTTTTGTTACCTTAGTAATTATGTTAAGCATTTTTTTGGCATTAATTGTTAATTAATTAACTAAATTTTGTGAGGTTTACAGGATACTTAACTCTTTCCCGGCCATCATTTTTAAAAAGAGTTGCCAGCCAGCGCCAGCATTTTTTATGATTTTCACAAAAATGTAATGCCTTCCAGAAAATGTTTTTCTTTAAATATATAAACATAAAATGTATCAAATGAAAGAACAGACCCTCTGCTTTCAAACAAACAACCAAAAAACGTTTCATCCTGAAAAAAATGATTCATTGAATTTAATAAATTTTTTTAAGGTAAGTGGTTGCAATCAATTTATTTAAGCTACATTCAAACAAAAAAGATTAGTAACGTAAAATAAAATATACAATTTTTGTTTAAATGTAGCTCAAACAAATTGATTGCAACCACTTACCTTAAAAAAATTGATTAAATTCAATGAATAATTTTTTTCAGTGTACCTTCATTTACTCTCTTTTTATCACCTCTCAAATATGGGCAGGTTTAAAAAAAAAAATAGCAAAAAAATGAGATAATTGAATTTTTGTGAGTTAACTAGTCAATGGCAGGGAACGAGTTAAAAATAACCAGTAGACCCTAAAACATTATTAATGGAAAGAAGACAAAAATACTTATATGATAAAATATTCATCAAGTATGGACATTAGGTTGCACGCTAACTGAAAAGAAGAAAATTCATAGAGCTGATTTATCATAGTGACAAAATAAAGTGGTTTTAAAGGTTTTTTGCAAACTATGCAGGCTCTGTGACAGATTACACAGAAATCCCACAGACACCAGAGAGTGAGATGCATTTCGGAAAGAAAGTGACAGCCCAGTCTAACAACTGGAATCCCATGTGGCGCCTGTGCATGACATCATCAACACAGGCTCAGTAAAGCTCATGCCCGTCTGACTGGCACATTCAGAAGATTGCAAATCTAGCGTTCTATGCCATGGAACACAAGTGTGACGGGTAATAAAACAAATGAAAGCAAAGCTTCTAAAAGTAAACACGGAGTATTCAAGTTTTTAGGGTCTTTAATCGAGCTGATTTGAGAAACATATGGACAGGTTTAAGATTAAGTTTAATCAGTAACTGGGTTTAAAATTTAATTTGAGTTTAACTAACTTTGATTTAAGAATCGAAATGAAGCTTTTTCAAGTAGGTTAAACACAAACAATCTTGAGATTAACACTTTGAACCTGCAGACAGGCTGTCAACACCAAGCTTTAACCCCACAGGAGAGGTCAGATGAAGGAATGACAGATAAATCCATTGTTGATTTCTTGGATTTGGTTTTCCAATGCAAACAATTCCATGATTATCTATGTTTGGTTTAACTGGAGCCTTATGTTAATGTTATTTTTCTGTAATGTTAGTATTCATGTGAACACCTTGGGCCGGATTCACAAAAACATTTTTAAGACAAAAATAAGAACTTTCTTAGGATAAATTATAAGAAGTTTGTAAGACTGTTCCTAAATTACAAGAATAAAATTACAAGCTTTGAAATCAATTATTCTACCCTGCTAATGAGGTTATTCGTCCATTGATCTTTTTACCACCTTGCAATCATTAACGCGATATATAAATGAGTGAAGCGTTAAGACTATAGATGATGTTATTCGCTGTTGTAACAGAGGCCAGCTAGTATATAAAGGCGATGCGGTGAGTAAATATCGTGCTTTACTCTACATGCCCAGCTTCATCTCCCGCGCACAAGCATCTGCACAACATAGACGTAGGTGGAAGGTGATGTGTGCCCGGGCTTTCCGAGCACTCGATTCAAATGACGGACAGATTGCTGATTCGACTCCCGCTCAGAGCATCTTTAAGAAGAGCTGTTAGTAATATTACAATGAATGTATTATGAAGGAAGTAAAATGTTAGCTAAAATTATCACTAATACTTACAGTGGCAAAAAAAGTATGTGAACCGCTAGGAATAAACTGGTTTTCTACTGTGATTTGCCATAAAATGTGATCTGATCCTCATCTAGGTCACAATAATAGACAAACACAATGCGCATTAGGTGACAACACACAAATAATTATAGTTTCTTGTGTCTTTTTTGAGAAGCCCATTAAACATTCATAGTGCTGGAGGAAAATGTAAGTGAACTCTTGGATTTAACAGCTTGTTGAGCCTCATTTGGCGGCAAATACTTTAAGCAAGCGCTTTCAGTAGTTCTGAATCAGACCTGCGCATTGTTCAGAAGCAATTTTTGCTCATTCCCCTTTACAAAACCGCTTTAACTAACACATTTGTAGGATGTCTGGTGTGAACCGCTCTCTTGAGATCATTCCACAGGTTAAGGTCTGGGCTTTGACTAGGCCACTCCAAATGGCACATTTTGTTTTTCTTAAGCCAGTCTGTAGTGGATTTACTACAATGCTTAAGGTCATTGTCCTGTTGCATCAACTAACTTCTACTGAGCTTCAACTGGTGGACAGCCACCCTGACATTATCCCGTAGGATTTTTTTTTTTTTACTTAATAATTCATTTTACCCTCGATGATGGCAGTGGTCCAGGCCATGAGGCAGCAAAGCAAGCCCAAATCATGATGTCCCCTTCACCATACTTCACTGTTGGGATGATGTTTTGATGTTGGTAAGCTGTGCCCATTTTGCGCCATTACATTTTTCCCAAAAAATTCCACTTTTGTTTCATCAATCCATAAAATATTTTCCTAGTAGCACTGGGGTTTGCCAAGGTGCTCTTTTGCAAACTTCAGGCTCACAGCAATGTTTTTCGGGAGAGCAACGGCTTCCAAGGTGGTGTACTGTCATAGACACCGTGCCTGTCCAAAGACTTGCGTATGGTAGACTCAGGAACAGAGCTGTGTGCCCGTTCCGATGATGTCTTCAAGTCTTTAGCTGCATGGTGTCTTAGGAGTCATCTTGACTGTGCGCCCACTTCTAGGAAGGGTAGCTACAGTATTTAACTGTCTCCATTTATAGACAATTTGTCTAAGTGTAGACTGATGGAGGTCTAAACATTTTGAGATTGTTTTGTATCCCTTTTCAGCCTAATGGAGTGCAACATCTCTTGATCAGATATCTTTATAAGAGCATGGTTCAGAAGAGCTGATGCTTCTTAAGGACAGCAATCTTAAAATGTGTGAGTGTCTTAATATCAATCAAAGTTGCACTAAACCACACATTTAAACTCATTTTATTAATTGGACTCCAGTTTGCCAGCTTCTGACAAAAAAACGTGTTTGTTTATTTTTGTGACCTAGATGAGGATCAGATAACATTTTATGGCAAATCACTGTAGAAAACCAGTTCATTCCTAGGGGTTCACATACTTTTTCTTGCCACTGTATGTGTTTCGTGACATATTACATTAAACTTTATTATTCTATTAGGATGAAATTCCTCATTAAACTAAAAACAATCAATTTAACTTATAAAACATCTTACATTTTAAGGTTATCCTAACTTTAAGATGCTATTTAAGAAAGTTTCTTTTTTTTCGAGAATTTGAATTCTTCTTAAGTTTTTTCTTAAGAGCATCCTTAAAGAAAAAATAAGAACTTTCTTAAAAAAGCTTTTTTCTTAAATTAAATTTAAGATAAGAATGTCACTTAAGAAGAATTTTAGAATGTTTTGTGAATCAGGCCACTTAATTGTAAAATCTGCATAAAATTATAAAAAATCTGTGATTATAGGCCATTAAATTCAGCTATTATACTTTCATCAAAAAATTATGTAAGAAAGAGAAAAACATGTGATTTCAGAAGAAAGCTTTCCTGACAAAGGCAATAAAGACAATTACCCACTACAGTAGCTGTATCTCATTTCAGAAGGCTGCATCCTCTGAAGGATGTGGTATACAGAGGATCCTAAACCTAGAATTAAACGAGACGTCCTTCAGACGACATACGGACAGAAAAGGAAACGGAAGTATCACTTTCCTATGTCAAAGCTTTTACAGTGTTGTGGCGCTCTCACACCAGTTAAAAAAAGGAAAATTATTTCTAAATTTGGAGTAATTTAAAATAAGATGTGTTTATACGTTGTTTTAATATATTTTATAAGAAGCTGTGGCCTACAAACAACAGATATCTGTTAGAGAGATATAAGACAGATATTAAGAAAAAAAGTTTACCCGTTTTTCTCCGAGATTTAGGGTGAGTTGTTGGGTAATGAGACAATAATTTATCTAATTAACTACATTTCTATAACTATACATAATATCACTTATACTCTACATTATATACAGTATTATTTAATTTTTATAGTTGATCCTACTGTCTATAAAAGTTTCACAGTTGACATACTGTATGTTATCATAATTTAAATTGGTGGTCGTGTGCAAGAAAAACTTGCATTATACTTCATTAATAGTCTAAACAGTTTCAGAAACTCCTTCAGAAATACGTAAAGAGTTCTGATTGTGTAGTTTGTTTACTGTGTTGTGATTCGATAGCAGCTTAGCTTAGCCAGAGCCGTTTGAGCTTAGCTGGCGACTGACGTATTCCTGTGGGCAGAGTTTAGTCAAAAAACTGTTCTACTGACATCATTCAAGCAGGAAGTGGAGGGCTGTGGTCCAAACCGGACGTTCGCTGTAGGCTTTGAAAGGCAAATTCTGTTAAAGAAAAAATATCACCTGGCAGTGAACTTTGAGCTTTATCATTTTACAGGTATTATTTATGATCAAACAGCAACATTACGCACTAACTAGGGTTTAAAAAATGGGATCAGAAAGAACGTGACCTTTAATATAGGTGCCTCATTTATATGTGTAAGACTATTTAAATTTATCTCATCTTAAAGATAAAACTATTTGAAAACTTTTACATTTAAACATTACACCTTCAATAGTATTTACAGCTGCTGGTGTGGAATGATGTTGTGAAATGACGGTGTTCGCGGCAACGCAAGGAATTTATGGGTTATTTGCAGCAGCGAAGCATACATCTCATGAATTCTCAGAATTCCCGTGAAAGAAGGTCGCATTCGAAGGTTGCATTCGGAGTGTCCTACTTGCTTTTCTGAAATACAGCATTATGACGTATGCAGCCTTCAAATACGGCCTTCGGAGGATGCAGCCAACTGAACAGTAAGCTTCTTTCAGTGCTTCATTATAGCTTAATAGTGGTAGAGCATTGCGTTAGCAGCGCAAAAGGCCCGCAGTCAGAACCCAGGGAACACAGACACTGACAAAAGGAAATGTTTACCTTGTAATGCACTGGAAGTTGCTTTGCATAAAACTGTTTGCCAAATGCTTGAATGTAAGTGACACAAGCATCTGTTGTATAAGTAATGGTATATGCATATTTTTTGTCCATATTAAAGTGACAGTGCATATAAACAGTACATTCACAATCACTTAATTGCTTATGTTCATGTCATCATGCTGGGTAGATCTGCCCACAGTGAAATCTCACTGGTCCAAAAGGAAGCTGAATGAAGCTAAAATATCTAACTTTTCTCTCATGGGCATGTGAATGATCTGCCATCACGCAAACATCATTACCAGATCAACAACACAGATGTTCTTGAGCATGTGTCTCTTTAAAAGATGCATGTGAATACGAGTCCAGTTTAAAGAAAGGGAAGTCAGATTTACAGACAGCAAAGGTTAGGGGTCACAGTGCTGAATGCCTGCTCAGAGAGCTCTTTCCTCTCCATTCACTGATGTGTACCCATTATTCTTACCATTACTACTGCATTCCAACACGCACAAAGACACAGGGATTTATACACAGTTTTCATCAAATATTACATGTTTTGGTCTGTTCAAATGTTAGTTTGCGTATATTAAAATGTGAAGTGCAATATATGGTGTCTATTAATCTACAAACACACATCTAAGACAATTAATTAAAAGATAACACAACAAAAAGTTTGTAATTTGGGAATGTGAATAGGGATGCACAATACTACCAGCACATGATATTATCTTGTGATAATAGCTTATAAATGAATTATCAGCATTGGCCAGATACGTGAATTAAGCCGGTATGATTTACCAATATGAAGGTGATCCGAAATGAACGGGTGCCTGCGGTCACCCCCGGTTACGAGTCATCCAAAAATATTTTTATTGATATTCGGGTCACGGTCGGTCGGGTTGTCGGAAACAAAGATACCAATTAACTATTTTAAACAATGACTACTTTTAAAAAATGCGGGCCAGGGAGCGGATTGGGTAAAATTTTTTATTTTATTTTTTATTTTTTTTGCGGTCCGAGTTGCGGGCAGGTTAGTTGAAAACATCGGTCCGATTTGGTCAGGTGCGGGTTGTTTATACATTGACCTGCGCATCACTGGTCAGCATGCTTGTTTGTAAGTAGTTCTATAGGGATTGTGTCAGCTGGACTATTAGATCGTTAGGGTTAGGGAATATTTAATTCTTACAGAGACTGTGCAGAGTTTTATTCTTATTTGATTATTCGTAAAAAAAACTCTGAAACTCTGAAAATGAAACTGTGCAGCACAGCTGACAGATGCCTCAACAGATATCTTTAACACCTAGCTGGGTCAGGCAGAGAGAGAGAAACCACGTCGCAAGTCCACAACCATCATAACAGCCCCAAAGATGTCACCCGTATTCTGTCTAAATGACTACTATCCCAACACTGACCCCAATCATGATGAAGTGCTTTGCACCACAGTTTCCCCAACACGCTCGACCCACTCCAGTTTGCATACCGTTCAAACCGCTCTACATAGATCTCTAACATGAAAGCACTCTAAAGGCATGAGATGCTAAGGGGCTTGAAACTTACAAATTTAATCTGTTGCTATAACACAAAGCTCACATTTACTAATAATATATGAAGGGTTTCGTTGCAAAACTAGATAAATCCGTTTTTTTAATTGTTCAGAAATCTGGTTTTTTGGTTGTGCATTCCAATTAATATCAATTCAACTGCAGTTGGTTTGTTTTGATTTAAACCTTCATAACTTAAAAAATACAGCTAAGTAGCACCTTAAAACAAAATAATAACATGATAACATAATAATAAACATGTTTTGACAAAAATGTAAAAAATGGATTCATCTCGTTTTGCAACGAAACTCTTCATAAAAAAGCTGAATAAAATTCCAAGATACAATACTGTCCAAATACTATTTATTTGAATGCCAATGTAACTAAAGCAAACTTTTAAAGATGGATCAGATGAGTATAAGACGGTGAAATTATTTCAGATGGCAAGCAGTGTTAAAACAGATCAGTATGTTTCAGTGTAAATGATGTTGAAGTACTGACCTGTGTGGCTTCGGATGTGCACTCTTAAAGTTCCATTACTGGCAAACTTCTGTCCACAATATGGGCAGATCTTTTCTTTCTCTCCTGTATGGGTCTGATGGGGTGAAAAATACAGTAAAAATAAAGTATATAACATCTTAAGAGTAACACTTTGATCTCTTAACACAGCCTGGGCCAAAGTAAGCTGATGAGTTTTAATGCGAGTGATTATTATGGAATTTATACCACAGGGCTTTATTCCGATTCTTTGAGAAATATTCTGCGGGTATGCATTATTTTTCAAAAAACGCACACCTGACCTGTCAACTGTTTTTAAATAACCACCAGAGCAATGTTTGTAATGGTAATAATTGACTCTGGTCCTTTGAATTATTTGAAAATAATGCACACTCAGCTTCGTAGCGTGCCACATTACCACCCATTATTCTTATTTAAAGGAGGCTTTTGATTCATGATTCATCTGTAAAGTTGCAAATATTAATGTTTTAAACACAAAGATATCTTTTTTTTTAAGTAAAGCCTCATCCACACCTTCCTAAAATGCCGGGTTCAAACACACACCCGCAGTTAGACGTCATTCTGCAGAGAACATTTGCATAACACCGTCCTAATGTTTACGAAAAGAAAGAAGGTGTAACTTTCATTTGCATTGTAGTATTGTTGCCGCCACTATGTGTTTTTCCTTGTGTTTGGCAAACTACATTGTTTGGCCTTCCAATAGAGGAAACAATAAGAAACATTTTATTTTCAGCTGTTCCAGAACAATGCAGCTCAAATATTAGATTGTATGGAAGAGTACAAGACTGGATGTGCACAAAGGCTTCATCTTAAAAGTGGAGCAATTCCAACTTTGCAAGTACAGTCTGGCTCTTCTGATTCAATAAGTAGTCTATGTTTTCATATTTAAAGATTTTCTTACTGATGATTCAAACGTGAGTTTTGTGCAGTGTAGAGTAGTGCTTTATGTTTTTTCATTTCTATGATCACAAATGCAAACATGGTTTTATGTTTTAGTATCCTTACCTTACCAATCTGTTACGTTTTGCTGGAGTCGCACTGGCAAAAATAATTGATCAGCTTGTTCATCTGCATTTCCTTGATCAGATTCGGGCTTATATTGATAAAGAAAATACAATATTGTCTCTTTCACCAGCGTTGCCAGGTCCGCTGTCTTTTGGTGGAGTTCTGAATTGAGCTACTTTTAACCTTGGGAGCTGATCTTCCAAATATGGTAAGGAGCGTCACATTTCTGTTTATGCTCTTGAGGTATTTGGCCAATCACAACGCACTGGATAGCTGGCCGATCGAAGCACATCACGCTTTCTCAGAATAATGAGCTTTATTGAAATCTTTGTGTTTAAAAAAAGCGGGGCATAGAGGAACAACAATATATACCGGATGGTATGTGAAAAATACTGTGTTATTTAACTTTACACCACGTTAAAACTGCATTACACCAAATAAACCAAATAATCAGCTTTTCAGCAAGGTCATATGTGACCTTTAACTGATTGATATTAATTAAGAAAAACAGACACTCGCTGCTCTGCCTTTAAAGAAATACTAAACTAATAATGAAAATTCACATTTCTCACACTTATTTTGTTATTATACAAAACCAAAACAGATAAAACCGTTTAAAAGGACACATAAGTATTATAAAATAACTGCATGAACTTGTGCATCAATGACACAGTTCAAGTTAAGACTTTCCCCAAATAATGGCTTTTGTTTTAGTTTGTTTTTTTTACTCTGAAAAGAAAACCCAAAACACTTTAAAAATTTATGTTTTGGTTCTAAGGAGCAAAGAAAGCAATGGTAGACAGACATTGACTAAACATTTTAGGACTTCCATAATCCTAACTGGGTCTCCAAGTTTACTAGGAATCTTCTTACTGCTACAAAAATCTTACACATCTGCGTCTTCCTGCAGTTTTACAAACAGAGGAAGGTATTAAATTATCTAACATATCAAGCATTTAGTTTCTCATGCTGATGTTCTCTTTATGAATAACATAAGCATTATTGTTAAAGTATAAAGAAAACAATGAATCTTATCATTTGGGCCAGTATTCCCATGAACATGCTATAAACAGGGCTTATTTTAAAATGCGGAGGGCAACAGCGTCTCAAACTCCTCCAATTCCTGCTATTTTCACCCTCTATTTATCGTCTTCCTCTTTTCCTCCCTTTTCCACCTACTTCCTTTCCCGCTCCTTATCTCTCCCCTCCCATCTCCACTTCCTCACCTCCATCACTTCCTTTCAGCTCCCACTACTCTTGATGCACCCCCTCTTTCTTACTCACTGGAGAAGTGTGGGTGAACTGTTTAAAACTCTTTCTGTCTAATCCCTTGAAACACACCCCATGATGTTGTATAAAGTCCTAAACACATATGTCCTCTGAATTTGCCTGTGCACTTTTATGAGCGTGTTTGTGTCACGAAGCCAGACACAGCATTTAATTATGTTTTAAAATGTTCCTGGTTTTAATGTGAATGATTTATCACTGCACATTATTTAAAAGAATCAATTATTAATTCAAGAACTAAATTAAAATCATATAACTGCAATATCACTGTATTGTATAAAAAAAATTATACAATTATAAAAGAAAGCAAAAGGTTATGAAGAGTTGTGCGCATTACAAGAGTAGAGACATTCATTTAGAAGTAAATCAAGTCCATGTAGACCTAACACACAAGAACTGTTAAAGTGTCACATCAGTGATGGCGTATCTGAAGTCTATCTGGCCTCTCCATCGCTCTCTTCCTCTTGCTGTCAAACAGTAATTGAATATGTTTAAGGTCCTTTACTCTTGTGCCAACAGTGAGTCACATTTCTCCCCTGACTGTAATCCGATCAGACAATGTCAAATGCTATCTTAACCGTAATCACACACACTAGTTTAAAAACTATATGCCTGTAATAAACTGCTCACTGCTTTATTTGACTGTCTCATTTTTGGACTAGAAATTTGAACAGTTCAGGAAACTGTGCATTCATGCACTGCTATTTAGGTTTAACCCGAGTATACAGTGGTGTGAAAAGTATTGTCCCCACCTCCAGAATTTTGTATAGATATACTGTGGACAGCGGCAACTAGGTGCCAGCCATCCTAAACCTTGCATTATTATTTATTAGTATTTATTGTTTCATATTGTCTATTTATTATTATGATCGTGAGCATTGGTTGCTGCTTAGTCAGTACTGTGGCTGGTGTACTTGTTGCTTGTTGTTTGTTTTTTTATGCCTATCTATGCAAAATGATGTCACTGGCAATGTTTCTCTGTTTGTGTGTAGGCTTAAATTAAGTGTTGTGTTGTCTTGTCTTGTTGATACGACTGGTAGACTAGAAATTGAATTGCCCTTCGGGGATAAATAAAGTTGTTTGAAGTTGAAGTTGAAAATTTAAAACTACATGGCCCTGCGTGAAAAAGTGTTTGCCCCTAAACCTAATAACTGGTTGGGACACTCTTAGCAGCAACAACTACAATCAAGCAATTGTGATAACTTTCAGTGAGTCTGTTACAGCGCTATGGAGGAGTTTTGGTCCACTCATCTTTGCAGAATTGTTGTAATTCAGCCACATTGCAGGGTTTTCGAGCATGAACTGCCTTTTTAAGGTCATGCTACAGCATCTCAATAGGATTCAGTTCAGGACTTTGATTAGGCCACTCCAAAGCCTTTATTTTGTTTATCTTCAGTCATTCAGAGGTGGACTTGCTGGTGTGTTTTGGATCATTGTTCTGCTGCAGAACTCAAGTTCGCTTCAGCTTGAGGTCATGAAGAGATGGCCGGACATTGTCCTTCAGGATTTTTTGGTAGACAGCAGAATTCATGGTTCCATATCACAGCAAGTCTTCCAGGTCCTGAAGCAGCACAAGGTAAAATGATAAAATAGACCCTGGTTACCCCTAATCCTTCCCCGATTCTTTTCATGTGTGCCATTCAGATAGCAGGTCGCATGCATCCTTCCAACGAATTACTCAACAACAGCCCCCGACCATCAGACTACCACCACTATATTTTATTGTTGATATAATGCTTTTTTTCTATGCTGTGTTAATTTTAGACAAAATGGGACACACACCTTCAAAAAGGTTCACATTTTGTCTAGTCAGTCCACAGAGTATTTTCCCAAAATGTTTTCTGGCAAAACTGAGATGAGCTTTTACGGTCTTTTACAGCAGCGGTTTTGGTCTCTGTCTTATGGTGGAGTCAACACTGACCTTAACTGAGACAAGTGAGGCCAGCAGTTCTTTGGACGTTGTTGTGGGCTCTTTTGTGGCCTCTTGGATGAGTCGTCGCTGCATTTTTGGAGTAATTTTGGTCAGCCGGCCACTACTGGGAAGGTTTACCAATGTTCAATGTTTTCGCCATTTGTGGATAATGGCTTCATAACCTTTTTCAGACTGATAGATCTCAATTACTTTCTTTCTCATTTGTTTCTTAATATCTTTGGATCTCAGCATGATGTGTAGCTTTTGAGGACCTTTTGGTCTACTTGACTTTGTCAGGCAGTTCCTATTTAAATGATTTCTTGAATGCAAACAGGTGTGGGAGTAGTCAGGCCTGGGTGTGGCTAGAGAAAATTAACTTGAATGAGATAAAACACAGTTAATTTATGTTTTTAACAAGGGGGTTAGCACTTTTTGACACAGGGCTATGTGGGCTGTATTTTCTTTTCCCTTTATAATAAAAAGTTTAATTTTAAAACTGCATGTTGTGTTCACTAATGTTATCTTTCACTAATGTTTCAGATCATTAAAACAAATTTAAATATTGTTAAATAAATAGTGTGACAAATATGCAATAACATAAGAAATCTGGAGGGGGGCAAAACCTTTTCACACCACTGTAAATCTGAAATGATTGAAATATGCTTGAAAGTAAATATAATCATCAGGTCCATACATCTTGATTGGGTTGTCATGAGCAATGATTCAAAGTTTCATTAAACGGTAATATTTTTATTAAAAGACCTCATTTTATTTGGGGGGTTTTATTGTGCAGAGAGTAAAGCACTAACGGGCCCAGATAGCTTGACCGATTTCAACAGCGAATAACTTCTTTTATAGTCTAAACACATCGCATATAAGAAATGCTGTGAATTATTTCCGTCATTAATAAAACAACAATAAAATCCACATACATTATATGACCTATAAAATGTTAATAATAATGAAATTAAACGCATTAATACAAAGATAATTTACTAGGTATTTATACCGTTAAATGAATAGTGTAAATGGAGAGACGGACTCTGTTGTTGCAGCAGATGTTGGATAAGAAATCAATGTTGGTGGGAGAGGCCCCATCTCCTGCTTTGCATTGGGGCCTTACAGATGTGTGCAACACCACTGGCCATTTCATGCAGTGGAGAAGCGCCATATGTGATGAACGTGCATACTGATTATTTTTATAATTGTCTGGACAGCAAGTAAAACATTTTAAACAACAACTTTTAAGGAAATAAATACATGAAATAAATGAACAGATTTTGGACGTACCTTCTTGTGACTCTTAAGCACTGAGGGCGTGACAAAAGCCTTCTCACATAGGTCACACTTGTACTTTTTGTGTCCGTCATGCACCACCTGAATGTGCACGTTGAGTGTGTCCTTACGTTTGAAAGTGGCGTCACACTGGTCGCACTTAAACGTCCTCTCACCTGGACAGAAAACAGCAGATATAGAGTTGGTGCAGCGCAATTTGAGAATCCCATTGAAATCTTGCACTCCGGCTCCATGAGACTTTTAAAAAAAAGATGCTGACTGCCATTATGTTTGTGTTTAAAAGTGTGCCACTTAAAGGTAGTTTGACTGGAACTTGTTTTGTGTCCAAACCCACTTTGCTGCCCTCAGAGTCCATGCAGCTTTGAAAATTGTCCTATTATTTCTTTCTATTTGTGCCATTTTTTCCATTCTAAAAAGAATATCTGCCCTCTATCTCAGAAGATGGTGCGGTAAAAAAGGGATCATAAAAGATCAGGTAGAAAAAGCGAGAAACTGTTCATCTCTCGTCCGAGGCCACAGTTCCTTTTAGAAGAAGTCACTGTTCTTCTTGCAAAGCTTTCTTCAAATCCCACAAAATCAACTGAGGCGCCGAGAACGGAAATCTACAGCTTGAACACGGGTTTTCAAAAGGCTTTTCTGCTCAAACAATGCTTTTTTGTGACAAACAAGCATAGTGCACGCCAGAACTCTGGTTTAAAGCTTGTTTCGGTTTATAAATAGTTGAACAGAACCCAACACGTCACCACATTTAATCATCAGCAGCACAGACTAAATGCCGGGATATAAAAGACTGGACGACGAACAATGTATTTAAATTAATGGGTATGCCCGATGGCTACGCCAGACTTTTCATCACAAGAGACGCTAATCTGCTGGGTTTTCCATCATAGAAAAATGTCTTTATTCATGAGGTGGTTCTGTTGGTTTTTGAGCTCATGTCAGAGCCCATTAATGTTGTGTGCTATGTTTTATGAGCAATTGTATATGATGTAGCACCATCAATCATCCATACGATCAAAATTATTAGTTGTGTTAGTTGGTTTTGTTTGGTCACTAAATGTCATCGCAATTTAAACTGCTTTAAAGTCACAATCCTCAATCCCTGGCATCTCATAGGTTCCTGGTACTGCAACTGTACAGCATAATGCTTATAAACAAGAAATTCTGGGAAAGAATGTGAGATTTACACAGCACGGGTCAAAAATGTATTAAATTAAATATTTTCTAATTTGCTGTGATAGTTGCTTCTGAAGTATTTATTTATTTGGAATGACAAGCACCGATGGGAGTATCAGACCAAGTCAACCAATACTTAAGGGGACATATCATGAAAATCTGACTTTTTCCATGTTTAAGTGCTATAATTGGGGTCCCAGTGCTTCTATCAACCTAAAAAATGTGAAAAAGATCAACCCAGTAACCCAGAAAATTTGCCTCCCCTTGTGATGTCAAAAGGGGATCTTATTATAATAATCTGCACTATCCAACCATGGCACTGCCATTTAGTGTATAGAGAGAGAAAGAGAGACAAAGAGAATAATTGACTCCACAATTGACCTATGGCTAAGCCACGCCCCCTCCACTCACTCGGACAAACAATCAACATTCGGTGACATGCGCTATGGCAGCTGTCACAGGAGGAGACATTTCACAGGAGGCAATTGATGACTTTTGGAGACATAAGTCACCATAAGGGCCTTAACTATGCATTGGAGGGTTATATTAATAATTTTATTGTTGAGAAGTTCGATGAAAAGCTTTGGCATACGTTTCCAGGACAAGCTTTTTTACCATCTTTACTAAGAGTAAGTTACCTCAACGTTAGTTTGGTGCTACCGTATTAACATGAATCGTTCAGCACAACATTGCTATTACAAATAACAAATAACATTTGTTATCTTGTTTATTTACATATGCATTAACCCCCTGGGGTCCAAAAACGCAGCGCCGCAATTTGACGTGTTTTCTCCTTATCATGACAGAATCAACTTAAAATACTCCATCATTAATAAACATACACTTACGTGTTTGACATCATTTGAAACTGTGAAGAATCCTCTTTAATTTGTGTACATTCACAATAACAAGAGATCTTTGTGTTTTTGTCAAATAAAGAAAATAAACAACGTGCGCATCCAGACATTTCTGTCTCCGCCAGCTGTCTCTCAAAACACGTCACAAAAATCGATTGAAACTCCGCGAATACTCGTCACACAAACATGATACACATATCCAAAGAAAGCCTGAAATGTCTACTTTTAAAGAAGCTAATTATAAAACAAATATTGCATGTTTATATAATCTGCATTGAAGTAAAGAAAGTACAGTTTTTCCTGGCTGACTTCATTATCTCTAATGCGGTCACGCCCACAGGCAGTACTCGCTGTTCAAATGGTAATGAACAGACAAACAGTTCAAACAATGTACATACATGTAGCTCATATAATATTGCAGTCCTGTTTGTGCTGAACGCAGTGTTATGAGACACTTGCCATTATTATGTTTTAAAGCAACTGAAAAAAGACAAAATGTAAGAGCATGTCAGAACCTCTGCCAGTGTCCCAAAATGGTCGGACCTTAGAGGGTTAATGAAGCAAAGTGATATGATGTACAACGCAGCTAGAAGCTAATGTTAACATTAGGCTAACGTTACGTTAGAGATGTTAAAGATAACGTTTAAATACGTTGTTGACTTAGCTTAAAACAGATGTAGAAATGTAGGCTTAATTTATCCATGTTTAGTTGGTGTTGTGGTCTACCGCATAACTTAATCCAGAGCAGACACTTAACAGTTAACGTTATCTCGGTTGAAATGTGGCTTGGGAAAGGGTAAAAATACACAACATCGCCCAGCCTCTCGGAATACCTAGTGTCGGAGTTGCATGAACCCCATGCACACCGTTTGACCCTTTTAAACTTAAAATGACAAAGAAAAATCATATAAAAACGAATGAAAACTGACTAACTGCAATGCATTTCAATCGATGTGTAAGCAGAGAAAGTCTGAATGTATTGGGTTGCTATGCACACTGTGATTGGCTCAACGCGTTTGGGGGCGTGGCTTAGCCATAGGTCAATTGAGTTTCAAATTCAACCAACACCATTATGGCATTCAATGTTTGCATTTCATCAGCTCATTTGCATTTAAAAGGACACAACCAAAAATGGCATATTTTTGCTCACGCCTACAAAGTGTCAATTTTGACATGCTATAAAAATGATCTATATGATATTTTAAGCTAAAACTTCACATACGTACTCTGGGGACACCAAAGATTTATTTGACATCTTGAAAAGTCTTGTGAAATGTCCCCTTTAAGATCAGAACTCTTTGGTGGCCAATTTATGTGTGAAAATGAACAGTCTCTTTTGTTTTCTTTCCTCAAAGCAGGGCAGTAATTTGTGCCTTCTGAAGCACAGTTACAATGTTTCCTGGATGTTTCCAGGTTGTTTAAGAAACTGAAAACATACAAGCTGCATCAGCAAATGCTGCAAAAATTTGTGGCAACAAAAATGATCCAATCGTAGACTCATTTCTGATTTGCATGCAAATGGCGAATTTGTTTTATGCTGTTATTTAAAGCCTATAAAAGGATGGGAAAACACAAATGCACAGATTTAAAAAAGCTTCTAGCTCCAGGTGAAATCACAAAACTGTCTCCACTCCGTCCATACACAAACTCTAAGTCCTGGGGTCCCCAAAATGAGATCTTGTCAGATTTACTTGCAAGAACAATTCTGTCAACAAACTCTAGAGAAGCAAAACTCTCACACACTCTTAAAACAAAGGGGGGGGGGGGGGTTGTGAAGTATTTGTGGAGGATTTATTCCAGTTAGCCATTTGACCCTTGTAAAACGATAATGTGTATTTAAAGACTAGTCACAAAAACAGCTTTATTTCAAAACCAAATACTGACACAGATGGACCAGATTATGTCACAGTGGGCCGTAAGTGATCACACAAACACAAATACTGTATACATAAAGTGACCACACACACCAAACCCACACACCACTTGCTATCCCATCTAAAACAATATTTCTCTCTCTCTCTCTCTCTCTCTCTCTCATATATAAAAAGAGTGTTAGTCTAGTAGTACTTAGCAGTATATGTATGTGTGTGTGCCTCTTGGGAGGACAGCAGGAAATTCCCGTAGCTCAATAATCTCAGTGTGATCAGTCTAGACTGGGCAGAGAAGCTCTGTGGTTCATCCTGCTCGGACCAGTCGGCTCCATAAAGCCCCTGCACCCGCCACCCCTGCAGCCCACAGACGCACAGCCCAGGGTTCAATGAGGGGTGTTGGGGGCTGAGGGAAAGACTCATGTCTGATTTCAGCATCAGGATCCCTTGAGCTGACGTCTGCACACATTTACTCACAAATGACTATATACACAAATACCGAGCATTTGCGTACCCTGTCTGTAGGAAAAGTTGAGCTTTCTAAAAGATGTGATAGCACACTTACTGTTATGAATCAAGAGGTGGCGCTGTAAGGAGAACGGGGTGCGGAACAGGGCCTTACATTCTTCACACTGGAACGGCCTCTCCTCTGAATGAGTCTTTAGAGAAACATACAGACATGTATAACATCAGCTGGGTTTATATGGATAAAGATGAAATTGCAAACATACAAAAGTGTCACAGACAATGCAAAATTACATTTCTGAGGGAAGCAGAATATTCCGATGGAAATAATGTAGAGTTGGGACCTAATTTTGTCTATTACAACTTAATACTGTACTATATTGTGAACTAAGTTTTAATAATACCAGTGTAGCCATGGTTATATGAGCAGTTTTTGAAAGTAGAGAAAGTCATTACATTCTGACATTGAAAGTTGAGCTGATGAACAAAACAAAATAATAAAAAGTGGTTGATGTTTAGTAGATGACATCCCAGTAAAAGTAGTTTATATACCCCATGTGATATATTTTAAGTTTATTTAACTCTTATCTAACTGTTCATTTATTTAATAGCTTTTTTGCAGCATCCCTCCTCCACCCCATCGCCTCACTCTTAGCTAGAACATCTATCCCATTTAACTCTTTCCCTGCCAGTGTTTTTTTTTTTCAAATATTTGCCAGCCAGATTCTCACAAAAGATTCATGCGATCCAGAAAATGTTCTTCTTTAAATATATAAACATACAACACATCAAATAAAAGAGCACACTCTATGCTTTAAAAAAAGAAGTTTCATCCTATCTTCATTTGTATTCTTTTGATCACCTCTCAAATATGGGTAATTTCTTCAAAAATTGCAAATTTGTAAAGGACTTTTGTTAGAGATCAGATTCAGAGCAATAATCAAACAAAAAGTGACGTCACACAGATTCGCTTAGAGCGCCTTTAATCCATGGATGCTTTAGTGTTTTATAAGTTGTGTATGAGCACCACCTAGTGGATAATAGCAGAAAAAGGGATTGCTGTAAAAACTTGTCATTGGCAGGAAAGTGTTTTCTCTTAATTGATGAGATAACCCATCAATGGTGGGGAAAGCATTAAAGAAGGGGGAGTATTCTGGGTTTGGGCTAAAATTCCGAGCTCTAAGCCCTCCCTTAAGACAGAAAGCCAAATTTTATTTATTATCATTATAATTATTATTATTGATTACATTTTAAAGGCAGGGTATCTCATTTGATCCAGAAACATTTTTAGTTATGCTGGTTAAAAGTTTCTCACATCCTGATAGCAATCGCTATGTTAAGTTGTTTAAATGTATTTGTAGAAATTTATGTCATCTGTGAAAGGCACAGGACCAAAAAATGTTCAACCAATTATAGATCTCGGTCCGAACTGACATTGCCTTTTTTGTCCCTTATCTGTAAGCGTAATTTGAATGCCATCGCGCAGCTTGTTCACACAGACACCATACGTCATTGGCGCATTCACCTGCCCTCACCTCCCGTCTGTAAACAGAGGGAGAATAGCTGAATTTCTGTTGAATTGACAACCTGCACAGGAGCCACAAAATGAAAGATATCTTGTAAAACAACAACAGCAAAAACTGACTGGATCAGGAAAGAGCAAAAACCCAAATGAACATCGATAACTTTACTACTTTACCACGAGACGCAAACAGCTGCAATAGTCGAAGGGTTTGAAAGGGTCCTTGAACTGTTTATTTTGGTAAGGTATGAGATGGATTCAGATATTCTACTTTGATGAAACATTGTGTTGCTTATGAAATTTGTGTTCGTTTACGGGTTAGCTTAACGATATAGTTACTTATGTCTACACAACCGAAAGTGTGCTTTAACCAATTCTGATGTAAACCAGTTGTTTATGTTGGTTATTTTGGTAATGTTATTCACTTTGTACTGCAAAGTTTTTATGACCGTCTGATCTGTGCGTGTTCATGTGTTTCGAAAGAGGCGTGACTTTGGCGATTTGAATGGAGGGTAGAATCGTGATTTCATTGCTAGTCGGCTACCATTAGCATTTCTTAAAATTAGATACCCTACCTTTGATGCAAACTTAATGGTGAAGTCCTCTGAATCCATACAATAGCTTTTATGACCCTGAACCACAAAACCATAAGAGTAAATTTTTTTATGAGGGTGCAAAAATCTAAATATTAAAAAAATCGCCTTTCAAAGATAGCAACACATATTACCAATGATAAATACACTTTTATTTATATTAACTTCAGAAAATGTGCAAAATATCTTCATGAAACATGATCTTTACTTATAAAAAACGATAATATTACAATGTATTGTTGGCTATTGGAAAAAATATACCTGTGAGACTTATGACTGGCTTTGTGGTTCAGGTTCACATTGATTGGATTTTGTCATCTGTAAAAGCTGTAAATCTCTTGAGATGAGAGACGTAAGGTTGTACATTGCTTGTACTAAATGTCACTGATACTAATGCTAGAATGTTCGGTTCAGTTTTTACGCATACGCGAGGGTCCGCATACAGTGCGTGTGATGTAAATTTTATCATCAGAAAAGTATGCGCACACTGTACACGCATCGTCAGATTTTTGTAGGTCGTGCATGCGCATACAGGAGAATCTAGTAGCCCAGGACTAGCCCGGGACTTGTACATGTCCATATGCGTCGAACGTCAAATAAACTATGCTTTGCGCATGTTCGCATATACGTAAATACAAACTATACTCCGAGCTTAATGTGTCTCATAACTGATTGTAATATGCCATATTTGAATGTGTAAAGCACAAACAATGTCTTTGAGAACGTCATCCACTGAGATCTTTATAGCCCCTGGTCACTGTTTTCAATGTATAAAAAAGAAAAACGATAACATTTTTCTTGTGTGTCCTTATGAAGAAAGCAAGTCACGTGCGTTTGAAACGATATAAGAATGTTTATTTCTGGATAAACTGTGCCTTTAAGAAGGTAAGCAGGAATGTTTTTATTGACTTTAATATCTATCTAGATCAGAACTTTCTCTATGCTCATTTCTTCCACTAAAACTCTTTCTTTCTGTTCGAAGCTGTGTGGGGTTGTGGGGTTAATGTCATCTGCAGGGTGTAAAGGTTGGGGGTCGTGTGGGGTCACTACAGGTCAGGGTTAGGCTGAAGGTTTTGATTAGGCTCCACAGTGGCTGATTAGTCCGAAGATCTCCACTAAGATAAAATCCCAGCAGTTTATAAAACCAAAAACTAATTCTCTTAACAATCCATTGCTTTCTCTGTTGGTTCCAGTCATCTACATCTCTGCTTGACTTCAAACTGAAACATCAGAAATGAAGGATTCAGGAACCAAAGACCCATCTGAAACCGATCAGAGCCCGGTACCTTTTTATGGTTCTTGTAGACGTTACGGTGGGCGAACTCTTTCCAGCACAGCTTACACTTGTACGGTTTGTCTTCGCTGTGGATGATCTTATGAGCCGTGGCCTGATCCAGACGCTTAAAACTTCTGTTGCAGATCTCACAGGTGTACGGACGTTTTTCTACACACATATAAAATACATTCCAAAATGACTGAGCACATTTCAGTCTGGGTTATAATCATGTGAGGTTTTATGGGTCTTACCGGAATGTGTGATCATGTGCCGCTTCAATTGATTTGTGGAGATGAACTTTTTATCGCAGGCAGTACAGTCAAATATCTCATGAACCTGAAAATAAACCAAAATGTACATTTTTTAAAGAACAATATTAACAAGCCCTAAGGGTTCAAAATACAATAACTCTGACACGTCAAACTTATAGTGTAGCGAACGGCGTTTAGTAACCGCAAAGTAAAACACACAGAGTGGAAAGAGCGTATGACCGTAATGACCAGAACACATCTGAGGTCTTTTAATGGACCATTGAGGGTGATTGTTGAACTCTTGGGTGGTTTTCTGCCTGTTCTTGGTGTGTGACCTTGAAAATATCCCTAACCCAAATCACAATTGACAACACACACACACAGACTCAGACAGATGGAAATGTAATTAAACTTCTGAGCGGTTTTAAATAACTCCTTCGGTCAATACAACTGTGCTGAAAATGTTCGCTTTGTACCCTTCAGTCAGATTTCTCAGAGGAAATCAGGAGGTACAAATGATTGCAATAATACACTTTTCAAATTGAACTGCTTCATTGTCCAATATGTTGAAAACAAGGTACCACATATGTCACGGTACATTTTGTAAAACCAGTGTTGGGAAAGCTACTAAACCCTGATTTGTCAAACTACAAAATCTCATAATATAAAGCAGCTAAACAAGCTTCCCTTTTGAAAAAGTGGTAAACGCAGAACACAAACATTTCAAAAGGGCCTAAATCTATTAAATTTATGTGACAGTCCCAAACTTTATTTAGTTTTTTTAGCGGTTTCAACTGGGATTTTGACTGCCGAATATTTCTTTAATCTCTGGTTGGGACTACATGTTACCTAACCAATGGCAAACAGTGGGATTGTTCAGGTCAGGTCAAATTCATGTCTGTACTTTTTAAATATTTTTTGGTGCTGTCAATGGCATAGAAACCAAACATTGCATCTTAATCATAGATTGTAAAACATATGGACGTAGTGTCTGTGACGTCACTCGTAGGTTTGTGAAGAGCTTTTTTAAAGTCAACAGTTGGCGAAGCCTGCTGTCGGCATGGTGGCCGCACGTGACTTGTGGAAAACCAAAAATGTGTAAAGAGGCAGGACGTGGGTGAAGCTGAGATGGCTGTTGGCTGAAACCACGCCTGGCCAGCTTGACGGTATTGACAGCAGTGGCAGTTCACCTGTCACTCAAGTGGCCACGCCCTTAATTATGCAAAACTTTAAGGCTTAATATAATTTAAACGGATGAGTTACAAATAAATTCAACCCCCTCACTGTTGGCATGAAGAGCAAAATTAGCTATATAGACCAAAAACACATTTGGTACCAGGCTGTAAACACATTGACAGCTGTTTCTTTAGCTGAGCGCTTTGGTAGTTGTGATCAGTGATGGGCAGTAACGCGTTTGAAGTTTTTCAAGTAACGAGTAAAGTAAGGGATTACAATTGCAAAAACAGTAATTAGATTACTGTTACTTCCCCGTAAGCAGGATGCCTTACTGCGTTATTTAACCTTGATTTTGTTTCGTGAGACTGTCTCGTGTCGTGACGCGAGTCGAGTGACAATGACGTATGAGCGCCGCGCCGTCAGTAAGTGTAGTGTTGAATGTGAAGAGACAACATGGAGCGTGGGAGAGAACAAGACTATGCAGCGTTTAATTCTTGGAAGTACCCACATTACTTTGAGTTTAACCCAGTTAAAGGTGACAAAAACATCAGCGTCCGCTGTACACTCTGCGTGGGAATAACACTTTTATCCACAGCGAAAAAGTCCACCTCAAATCTGAGCAAACACCTAGCAAGCCGGCACAGGAATGTGAAACTTTCTGAAAAAAAACCTGAACCCCCAGATAACATAACCGCTGTGGCTCCATCTCATAAACGTTCACGCGAAATATGATGTAAACAACAGACTATATATCTATATTTCATGGATTATATGCATTTGTGGACAAAAATGGTCATTTAATGAATTCTATTAGACTGTTTTCATGGGTTATTCACACATCTGAAATGGACTGGATTCGACTCGCGATCGTTATATTAACACCAAGGTAAGAAGTCCCGTTTATATTTTGCATGTGTCATCTGGACTTCTGTCACAAAATACTACATTTATCATGCTAGAGCATCTGTATCTCAAAACAGAGAGCATACAGTGATGCTAAACCCGTAGACCTTTTAAACGATGTATAGTAATGTTAATATTAATATTATTAATGTTTGTAGACAGTAGGCTATATAGATATTGTTAGCAGTGTTAAAAAAACGACATCATCACGCCCACAAATTAGTGCGCGTCGAGAGGTTAAAACAGAGAATGTTTCATTTGATTCAATTTTAGATGATGGAATATGCAGAAAGAAAATTACACTTAAGGTCCTTTATGCAACCGGGCCCTGTTACATTATACTGTAGCATATTCAGGTCGTGCATCATGTTTTTGAAAAGTAACTTATTAAAGTAACTAGTAAAGTAACTAATTACTTTTGAAAATAAGTAAATAAATAAGTAAATCAGTAAAGTAACGAGATTACCTAAGTCACTTCGTTATTGGCTTCATCAGAAAGATTGCAAGGTTGCCCCTCGATCTTAATTTAAAAAGAATTATTTCCAAAACAACCACTACTGAGTAACAACTTAATTATGTTTTAACAAAAGTTCTTGGAAATAACCTCATCAAACTGAAGACATTATGTAAAGGTAGCGAGTGTTTGCATTTTTCTTTTTCGGTTTGCTCAACTGTAAAGCTGCATGTGTGATCAAGTGTCACATAAAAACAAGCAAGCTGTGTTTCGTCCCGCTACACCACTACTTGTTAGAACAAACAGTTTGTTACTGGAAATGCTTTAAAACTTAAAAAAACAGCTACTCTTACACAAAAAAAACACTGTTGAGCTTTATAGCATTATTACTTTTAAACAGCTACTTCCCAAAACTGTAAAGCAGTGTTGAAAATTCTGCTCAGATTGCAACACAGAAGCTGTTTGATGGTTTACAACAAAGAATGCACACAGTTAAATACCAACTGAAGTTTTACATGACTGAAGGATCGTCACTCCAGACAATGTAGGCCAACTATAAATTTGACTCTCTTCATGGTATTTTTATTGGCAGTCAGCAAAGGCTTTTCTAAATCAAAGGTCCATATAATCCTTTTGTGTTAAAACATTTGTAAAACATTTGGTAAATTAAATTTTTTATTATATTATGTAAAGTTGCACACAGAAACCAAAACTAAAAGTATCTGCTATCCGTCTCATCAGTTTAAAATGATTTATACATAGCGGTACAGTATATAGTGCGTGGGTTAGATATCTCAGAGGGTAAAAATACAAGAAGTTAGACCCACTGTGGCTCTATTCACAGCTTTGATGCATTTTCTTTGCATTTATATTTTTATCATATTAAACAAACAATGTCCGGTAATGTCTATTTTATTAAATATCATGTGGTGCAAGCCCAGAACTACACGGGAGTAGCTGGTCAATGACCTGAAAAGAGCTGGGACCACGTTTCCAAGGTTACTGTTGGTAATACACTAAGACATCATGGTTTGAAATGATGCATGGCACGGAAGGTTCCCCTGCTTAAACCAGCACATGTCCAGGCCCGTCTTAAGTTTGCCAATGACCATTTGGATGATCCAGAGGAGTCATGGGAGAAAGTCATGTGGTCAGATGAGACCAAAATAAAACTTTTTGGTCATAATTCCACTAAACGTGTTTGTAGGAAGAATTATGATGAGTACCATCCCAAGAACACCATCCCTACTGTGAAGCATGGGGGTGGTAGCATCATGCTTTGAGGGTGTTTTTCTGCACATGGGACAGGGCGACTGCACTTTATTAAGGAGAGGATGACCCGGGCCATGTATTGCGAGATATTGGGGAACAACCTCTTTCCCTCAGTTAGAGCATTGAAGATGGGTCAAGGTTGGGTCTTCCAACATGACAATGACCCGAAGAACACAGCCAGGATAACCAAGGAGTGGCTCTGTAAGAACCATATCAAGGTTCTGGCGTGGCCTAGTCAGTCTCCAGACCTAAACCCAATAGAGAATCTTTGGAGGGAGCTCAAACTCCGTGTTTCTCAGCGACAGGCCAGAAACCTGACTGATCTAGAGAAGATCTGTATGAAAAAGTGGGCTAAAATCCCTCCTGCAGTGTGTGCAAACCTGGTGAAAAAAAACGACAGGAAACGTTTGACCTCTGTAATTGCAAACAATGGCTACTGTACCAAATATTAATATAGATTTTCTCAGGTGTTCAAATACTTATTTGCAGCTGTATCATACAAATAAATAGTTAAAAATCATACATTGTGATTTCTGGATTTTTTTTAGATTATGTCTCTCACACTGGACATGCACCTACGATGACATTTTCAGACCCCTCCATGATTTCTAAGTAGGAGAACTTGCAAAATAGCAGGGGTTTAAAAAAAATTATTTTCCTCATTGTATATTAAATATGAATTTAGTGTGTTTCTGTTTATACAAGAAACCGCTTCGTCGATAAGAGGAGGGGAGCTACTGAGAAAGCGCAGCTAAAAAAAAAAACGCTGTTATAGCAGTAGCACTGTCTGTGTCGTCACAAGAGGGGATGTTTGTGCATAGACTTGATCCTGTTTTGGATCAAAATACCTTCATAATGGATTGTTCGTGTAGAAATATTGAGAGCTCCATGAACCATGTGACCGTGCGGTGGTGAAATCAAATTGTGTTGCAACTCAGCTCAGTATGGACACTGCATTCTTCCACATCTGTCACAATGAATGATGGAGGCTATCCTTTCCCACTGTTTTATAATAAAAGTTTTGTTGGATGCTGAATACCCTCTCTATTTTTATACTATATAATAAAAAGCTTTGTTAAATGCAGTTGGTTGTCTTATTTTTCACAATATTGACTAAACATGTTTCTTGGGATAATGTTAGCATTATATTCTTTGAATATATGCTTATGTGATTTTTTTATTAATGAACTGTAGTTTTTATATAGTAAAAGTGCAGTACTAATGTTTTTGCCAGACTGATATATAGCCATATTTTTGCTACAAGATTAATAGATAAACTGTAATGGTTACCTGTTAGGGTTATTAACTGTTTTACTGTAGAGCATTACATAGAATCACATGATCCAAGCGTGTTGTAACTCTAATATTATACGGCTCTGGCATAGCCTACACATAACCTACGGTGTGTGGCTACGGCGTAGAACCTACGCACAACTATAAATTACGCTTTAGGGTATACACCGCAGCTGTTGCTGCTTTTCATACACCCCTTTTGGGGGGCACCCTTCAATTGTTTGTTTCCTGCGTGGCCTACAGGCAATTAATCTGGATGAAAATCACTAAAATCACTTAATTTTAATATGATTTTTTTTCTTAACGTTTGAACAATTTGCAACAGATATTATATATATTTTTTGTATTTTAAAATTGGTCTGTTGAAAATCCTTATGTCTGTGACCCATGTACTGTTTTTAACAAAATTTCTGTCACAACTGCCCCTATTGGTGATTATCAAAATCATTTATTATTGATATCTGACTTCTTAGTTAAATAGTCACTTCATATGTGGGTATAAAATATAAATTTGACATTCATCACTACTTTTCATAAAGGCAAAACGTCAAGAACTCTTTGAGAAGAAAAGGGTCTGCAGTAGCCTCTTATGGAACGGCTGAAATTCCACAAGGGGGCGTATTTGTTCCTCAGACGTTGCACAGTAAACGTGACATCCGAATATATTCATTATAAATCGTGAATGAAAAGTGAGATTCAAACAAATGTCCGTTAGTGAACTAATTGTATACACTATTTATATCGTAATTCGGTCAGAAACGTCAAGCTTGTGAGATGAACAAATCGTTTTGGATAAAAAGGCTTGGATATTCCATTTCCTTGGACTTTTGGGGATTTATGAAAAATTTGTTTTGGACAATTTCACCGAAGCGGATAAAGGGAAGATTTTGAAGGTCAGTAAATATCCTAAATCGGCGCCGCCCGGTTCAGGTAACTAACAACTAGATTACAGTTTTATGACGGCTAAAAATCATATTATGCTTTGTGTGTGCGCTTAATGGAATCCCAAAAGTCTAAGCTTTTTTTAACGATGTGCCGCATGACCGTATATTTTGAAGATTTAATGCTTCCATGTTACAATGACGTAATGCAGCCTAACGTGCAAGGGAGGGGGTGTACCGTGTACGGCACAGTGTTCCTTATCAGGTTAAAGCATTTCATGATGATGGATGATATTTGAGACAAATAGACAGGTGGTCTAATACATTTTTAAGCATTGTGTGTACAGAAAAACTAACTGCAAAAAGACTCAATGAATCTAATGATTTTAACTTAAACCATATTAAACTTGAATTTATTATGCTGTTAAAGGGATAGTTCACCCAAAAATGAAAATGTTGTTACAAACACGCATACATTTCTTTGTTCTGATGAACACAAAGAAAGATATTTTGAGAAATGTTTGTAACAAAACTGTTTGTGGACCCCATTTACTTCCATAGTATTATTTTTATCCTACTATGGAAGTGAATGGGGACCACAAACGATTTGGTTACAAACATTTCTCAAAATATCTTCCTTTGTGTTCATCAAAACAAATAAATTTATGCGTGTTTGTAACAACATGAGGGTGATTATGACAGAACTTTCATTTTTGGGCGAACTATCCCTTTAAATATAGTATAGTGGTTTAATTTCCTGTTAGGCCCATTTAATTTTAATGTCAAACCTTAAAAAATGTACCAGTGTTAAACACGCCCAGACAACTGAAGTCAATGAGAACTTTTCAAGGTCACAAGCTTATATCTGATTGGCTGTTCTGATGTGCTTTTCTGGAATTAGACTGCATGGATTAAAAAATGTCTTTGGAAAAAACAAGTCATGTTTACAACATCCCAGACTTTTGCAAAGAGCCTAACCGCTACTAGTCGATACTTTTCTACTACAATACTCTTAAAGATAAAAAAAACTTTTAATGTAGTATTCATCATTTGTAAATTACTTATATAAAATGACAATGCGTAAATGTCCCCAACACGGGACACAAACTGAGAAAGAGGTTTGGATTTAACATTATCTGCCAGACAAATTTTTACAGAACCATGAGTTGTTCCTCTCAAGAGAGGGAGGCTGACCACTGGCCCACAATCAAACATGCACCATTTAAAACCGACTCAGGACAGCTGTGACTGGAAAAACTCTGCTCTCAGACCCGTCGCACTGATAACTGCTGATGAGTGAACACTGACAGGAGGAAACGTCTGTTTTACTTCAAACTTTAGGCAGAGCTGGTGATGATAGTATAGGCCAAAAACTGAGCAAGATGTTGGTTTTGATGCAGCAGGATCACGCAGTGAAGTCTTTCCAGCCGTAAGAACATTAAACCTGCAAGGCGGTTCTTCACCTACCTCCTTCAGTCAGAAAATCGAATGACTTGATCTTTAGTGGTGTGGTTTGGAGCTGACATTGAATACCATCATTTAAAACATCTAAACAGTGGTATATATTTTGAAAAAGTTGAGTGTAAACCCTAACCACATTTCTTTCTCATGGAAAACAGACTCAGAACAGAATAGCGACCCTGAAACTTTTTTGAGTTTTGTGGTGATTTTACAGAAGATGAATATTTGTCAATGCGGCAGTTTGATATTCCTCAGGTCATTTTGCAGGACAAACCCTGACGCCAACGCCAACGCCAAGGTTGAGCAGTCTGCTCCCTCCGACTCTTATATTTCACAAGGAGGGCCGTAGGGATGAGCTTGTGAAACAAAAGACGACCTTTCTATACACACTCACACCAGTGGAAAACCTTACAACATCAACATGAAGCCCACCTCCTAGTGAGAGAGATGGATTCCATTCAAGAGCGAATGAGATGGATAATTCTCTTTAATTCCAGCAAAAACATTGAAAGAGATGAGGAGAAAATGATAGGAAATATGGATAATACAGAAACCAGAAAGAGGAACGGTGGAAAGTGAGCATGCACTGGCAAGACACGAGCGGTGGACAGACAGAAAAAGGACAGATGGATAGATGAAATGAAAAAGGAGAAGAGTGAAAGACAAATAGTCAGAAGAAATGGACTGAGAAGAGGATAAGGAGAGATTTATGGAGGGATGATCTGACCTTGCGGTGCTCCTGCAGGTTGAGTGAGGATGAGCACTTCTTATTACAGATGGTGCATATCAACTTCCTGCGAGCGCTCCCTGAACACACATACACACACACACACACACACAAACATACACACACATACAGATCATACATCACATCTGATGGTATCTGAGGAGATGCTAATGGAGCCACTGCATCAGTCCAAACCGTCTTTCAAATAAACAGGTAGTCCTCACATAAATCAGCTCCCGGCCCGACGTTAAAAACAAAAGTAAAATATCTGCGCTTTACAGGGGTGAAAGGTTAGCCCTGTCCATTTCCTGTCGAGCAGAATGTGGATATGAGATACCCCAATAATACAGATCGATTTCAGCATCCTCACCTCAACACTGATGTTTTAAAAGAATGTGAGAAGGTCATATTTTATACTTTTTGTAGCATTTCCCCCTTAAATGAATTCTTGCACTTAAAATGGTCCAAATTAGTGCTGGACTGATATATTGCGGTGGCCAACATACATTTGGAATTTTGGAATTGGCCGATAAATCTTTTCAATCATTGAATACGTTTTCTCTTCCTTAAATGTGTCGTTTCTAATTAAAGGAAACTCAGATTTAAAGCCAAAGCCTGGCAGAGAATAAAATGACCAACCATTATTCACTTTTTAAAGAGATGTTATGTTGTGTTTGCATCATTGATCAGAGTCTTACTCAAACTGCACCTTGAGGTGTCAGATACCTAAAAAAGGTATATTTATAAGCCAATTGATTTTTTAATATCAGTATCGGCCATTAACTCTCCTCCTTTGACAAGTTATTTCATCAATTGAGAGAAAACGCTTTCCTACCAATGATGTTTACGGCAATCCATATTTCTGAAGTAAAAATCAGTAAATTCTCAGAGTATGTTTTAATTATCGGTCTGAATCTCTTAACAAAAGTCCTTTAAAAAATACAATTATCTCTGCATTTTGTTAAAAATTTGTTATTTTTAAAGAAAACCTACCCATATTTGAGATGTGATAAAAAAAGAACAAATGAAGATAGGATGAAACTTTTTTATTTGTTTAAAAGCAGAGGGTCTGTTCTTTCATTTGATAAATTGTATTTTTATTAGGGCCGGGACTTTAACGCGTTAATTAAGATTAATTAATTACACAAAAAATAACGCGTTAAACATTTTTAACGCATTTTAATCACACTTATTTTTGCACCGTGGAACATTTCTCATTGGATGAGTTTCGGCGGACCGATTATACTGGAGCACCAACTAGCGTTCATCATGACTTCAGACAACAACAAACCACAACATGAACGAAGAAGCTGATGAGATCGTTTGGTTGGCCCCGTGGATGGGATTTTTTTTTTATAAAAAATGAACGGATGGAAGCGTCGATAAGAGCATGGTTGTGTGTAAGCTATGCAACAAGGAATTCACATATCACCGCAGCACATCGAGACTCAAGTATCATCTCAATGCAAAACATATAGCAGCTAGCGTGGACATTAGCCGACTCCGAGTACAACGACTTGGTTGAACAAAAATAAACAATGTTTTGTTGCTTAAGCTTATGTATTCAGTCATTATTCATGGTATACTAAAAATCCATGTGAAAAAATAATTTCTCAATGTTCTCAGGTCAAATATTTATATGTGATTAAAATGTGATTAATTTCGATTAATTAATTACAAAGCCTCTAATTAATTAGATTAATTTTTTTAATCGAGTCCCGGCCCAAATTTTTATATAAAGAGTTTGGTTCCAAAACGCAATAAATTCATTTTGACTAATTTGGGTGACAAGAAAGTGACAAGATGAAAACCACTATTTTCTGTTACAAACTTTTACACAGTATCTTTAGGTTTTAATAACATTAAAAATTCAAAACCATAATTTGATTTTCAAAGATTTATTATAAAAACTGATTATTTTATCTGCAAAATGCTATAAATCTATTAAATCAATATATAAATGTGCATTCATCTTTGCCATGTTATATTCATTTAGTTACTAGTGGTATACACTGATAAAAAAAACATTAATGGCATTAATCCAAACACTTCCTTTGTCATATTAGGAACACTGTCATTGCTGCTGTCATCCTTGGGACGTCTTCGCTGAACTTTTTTGACAGCGATCAGCTGTAAAATGTTTTGGTCTTGCTCGATTTTCTTTGACTTTGAGTAAAATATCGTAAAACTTCAAGTAATAGCCGAGTCCCAAATAGACGCCTGTCTCTTTTAGACGCCTGGTGTGACGACAGGTTTGGGTAAATAAACGCCTGGCTGTCTCAAATAAAGGCCTGGTCTGTTTTTAAGTTTCGGGTTGTATTTAATCTTCTAAAACCCGTCAGATAGTCTTTTTAAGACAGTTCTATGGTGCAGATTGAACACGCTAAAGTTTTTTTTGCTTACCGGTAGATGTCACGTGACAGACGCAGTCGTTCCTTTACTCATCACTATGACAACACAACAAGCTTCGTCGCCAGGAGTGAGGTGATGATGACAGTAGCGAAGTGGCAATCGGGAGAGTTAGGACTTTTCCCGGTGGGCCGGTGTTTTGAGGCCGCTGATAATAGCCGGGCTTTCAGTCTTTTGTCATGCATGCACTCCCGCCACACATTGTATTTCTCACGCGGAAACACTATTTATCATATTTAATATGCTGCAGCGCCTAAAATGTATCTGGCCGCACTGCTCTCTCTCTCTCTATCAAGCCCGTCTTTCCTAGAGTTCTAGTCGAGCGAGCCAATACAAAAAAAAGAAAGAGGCTACACAATAGCCAATCAGAAAATAGCACTGTTGTATCTGGGTAAGATTTCACGCAACAACCAATGAAAAAAACATATCCTTGTTTGCTTTATTTATACTGCAAATAATTTAAGACTGTTGTAATTACACGAACTAATTTGTTAAACACATTCGAATTAAAAATAAAACGTAATATGTGGTAACCTCCTACTGTCATGCTGGAACAATTAAATTAAAAGCCTGTCTCTTATAGACGCCTGTCTCTTTTAGACGCCTGGTGTGATGATAGGTTTGGGAAAATAAAAGCCCGGGCTATTATTTGAAGTTTTACGGTAATGGAAAGTTTTTCATAAGATCCCCTGCTGTCAATGTGTCGATGTTCATCAATGCCATCAAAAGTATTATTTTGTTTTTGTTTGTTTGTTGATCATGAAGTACAAAGTAGATGAGTAAAACTAGGATTCCGTGTGTATTCAACGCGGCACCATTGTTGTTTACAATGCATGGAATGGTGCGCTGTGATTGGTTAAGTGGATTTATTGCATTCTGCAGAGAAGGAGGGCTGGCGTTTATCGCGTTTTGGGAAAAAGGAAGAAAAGATGACAGAATAACACGGCGGATATTTGACTTTGCATAAAATTAAGAATGTACTTTTTAATACTGACCTGATACAATACTGATTTTGGCGGTAACTTATTTTTTTAAATGCCATTTATCGCGTTTTGGAACCAAACTCTTCATTTAAAGAAGATTTTTTCTGGAATTAAACTTTTGTGAAAATCATAAAAATGCTGGCGCTGGCTGGCAACTAAAATTAAACAGCAAGCTGTTTTGTTTCTTTGTTTTCTATTTTTAAGACTTCAATCATGTAAATGAGCTCTTTTGAGCTAATGTTAGCATACCAGCAATGTTAATCAGACAAGATTCAGATTTTAACATATGTAAAATGTAAGTGGTCTTAATGTAACCATAATTGTGATGTTTAAAAAAAAATTGGTTTCTGTTTTGAGAAACGCTCTTGTATCTTTTCACTATTATAAGGGTCTTAATGCCACAGCTGGTGTTCGGGCAGGGATCTGTGAACCTCTCAGCTAGGGTTTTATAACAAATATAAAAATAAATAAATAGGAAAAAACAGCTGTCATCTAATTGTACTCTTTGTAGTGTTTGCTGCATCTGACATGTCTACGTTACTTCTGACCTTAATAGTTTAGTCCCTACACAGCAAAATCACCAGCGTTAAATGTACACTGCTGGTGTATATATGGGTATCACCAGGTCCGGTGGTACTCATATAAACACCAGCAGTGTACTTCAACACTAATGATTTTGCTGTGTAACAGTAATCAGGTAGGTAGTAACCTGGTTTACAAGGCCTGCGCAGAACCGATTATACAGAACCACAATTTCTTCATTGAAAATTTGTATGACATGGCTGAATTGCATACTGTACAAACTGGGCATGGTCAGACAGGGGATGATGTATTGTGAACACTACATCTATACAGAGATACATCCATCACTATTGCCAAGAAAGAGCAAGAAAAATCCTGTGTCCTATGATCTGAGATCTTCAAAACATTTTATTCAAGCAAAGCACATAAACACTCATGCATGTGTTTTTAAGCACTTCCACAAGCTTTCACCGAAACTGATTCAGCTTAATTTTACTGGATTAATTCGCTAATTCATGTGCCAAACTGTCCAATTACAATTTATAAGAATAATGAAAATATTCTTGTATAGGCTTTCATTGGGTGATTAAAAGTCTTTAACTAATATTCACAGACATCTCCGCTGCTGGCGGTGAGAAAGGCGCTGAAAGTCTGTTAAATGTGTCGAGACGGAGAAAGAGCTTAGCGTTTATCTGACAGACAGAGAGAGGAATGGCGAGCGGATCAGAAATGAGCAGATTAATGAAGATGTTAAACAGCTAGCGATTAGACTCTAATTACAGAAAGTCATTTCTAGACTCAGCCATGTGTGTCTACGTGTGTGTGTATGACCCACCTGTGTGGACATTGACTTTGTGTTTCTTCAGGGCGTCTTTACTCTTAAATCTTTTCCCACAGCTGTCAGCCTTACAGATGAATCTGCCATCTCCTTTACATGCTTCTTTATGCTGCTCAAAGCTGCAAACACATGCACACAACTTTGCTGAATTTCAACATAAAGCAACTACATACATAATCTTTAACCTCATTCGCACAGCACTTTGGTACCAGAATTTCTGTAAAATTGTCAGAGAGGCTTCTGTGTAAACACATGCACGTCTTGTAAATGTTCTGGGATTGCTCCTGTAAAGAGGACCTAGTAACATTGCTGTAACATTTACAGAAGACATCCTGTGTGAACAAGAGACAGAAACAATGCTGTAAGGGGCGTGCCGTAGTGAGGACTTGTGTGTCATTGCAACAAGAAGTTATGGTTCAGCTCTTTAACACAGGGATCTACAACGCAGATCAACATTCATGACGAGAAATTTCAGCTAACTGGACTGAAGCAGAGATCAGGGAGTTTGTCACTATCAGCGCTAAAGCTGAGATCATTCACCAGCAAGACAAAACAGCGCATCACATGCTCCTTATGATCTTATCATGAACTAAAATAAAATGCACACGTGTGGTTTCTCAAGGGAGAAATCACGGATAATTAGAAACCTCAGACGTTGTGGAAAAACCTAACAAGTGCAGGAGTATAAATACATCACGTGTCTTTATGGAATCTTTCCATTTTTCATGAATTTCCTTAATCTCTGTGTGAAAAGGGCTTAAGTGGTTTGCTCATCCACGAGTACAAGGTCTGATATATCAGAAAGCACATTGTCAGTCTAGCAAACACTGACTGTAAAGGCATACGGGTTTTCTTTGTCAGTATCAGTTTGTATCCATATCAGTCTGACTAGGCAATATTTAAGATAATATTTAAAAGATAATAAAAAATAAATGTATATAATATATATTTTTTCCAAGGTGTTCCAGGACATTATGAGTCTCATTCGTGAAACACAAGCATAACGATTTTTTGTTTAAATCGCTCATTAAGTCGTTCTAGCGTAAATTTTTGCATTCATGAAAATTTTCATAATTTCAAAATTGCTGTTGGTATGAAAGAAATTTACAACTTTTTCCCACCACGTTTAAAGGATTAGTCCATTTTCTTAAAAGAAAAATCCAGATAATTTACTCACCACCATGTCATCCAAAATGTTGATGTCTTTCTTTGTTCAGTCGAGAAGAAATTATGTTTTTTGAGGAAAACATTGCAGGATTTTTCTAATTTTAATGGACTTTAATAGAGCCCAACCTTTAATACTTAACTCAACACTAACAGTTTTTTTCAACGGAGTTTCAAAGGACTATAAACAATCCCAAACGAGGCATAAGGGTCTTATCTAGCGAAACAATTGTCATTTTTGACAGGAAAAATCTAAAATATGTACTTTTAAACCACAACTTTTTGTCTAGGTCCAGTCCAGCGCGACCTAACGTAAATGCATAGTGACGTAGGGAGGTCACATGTTACATATATAAAACGCACATTTGCGGACCATTTTAAACAATAAACTGACACAAAGACATTAATTAGTATCAGTTGACATACAACAACATAGGAACGGTCCTCTTTCAACACACTTGTAAACACTGGGGCCTCTTGACGTCATGACGTATTGCGTGGGGTCACGCTGGCGCATCACGACCGGATCTACATGACGAGAAGTTTCTTGTCAAAAATGACAATCGTTTCGCTAGATAAGACCCTTATGCCTCGTTTGGGATTGTTTATAGTCCTTTGAAACTCCGTTGAAAAAAACTGTTAGGTGTTGAGTTAATTATTAAATGTTGGGCTCTATTAAAGTCCATTAAAATGAGAAAAATCCTGCAATGTTTTCCTCAAAAAACATAATTTCTTCTCGACTGAACAAAGAAAGACATCAACATTTTGGATGACATGGTGGTGAGTAAATTATCTGAATTTTTCTTTTAAAAGACAAGTTCGGTATTTTACACTTAAAGCCCTGTTTTCAGATTATTTATAGTGAAATAGAACGGTTTTGACTGAATTTTCGACATATGCGGCTGCCCTGAGAATTTACGCTTGTTTTCATTTCATCTCACACCTCTACAATGGGTTTAATGGTGCACTGGAACAATCCTTCCTAAAATGCATTAAACTTTCGTTTACAAAGACGTGAAACTCAGCGAGTGGTCAGGGGTGTTCGCTGGTGTGCTCACACAAAAATCGCTGCAAAAGATGCTTTCCAACAGGTGTTTTAGCATTTGTTGTAAACTTGTGGACCTATTTTTCCAAACGCCTCACACACGTATATTCTTCTGCTTAGAGCTTGAATAATAAACACTCCAGCCCAGGTGGTGGCGCTAATCCGCCATTGCCAATTGCAAGAATAGAAACAAAGTTCCCGGCGCGGAGTAATACCGTACCTCACAGCACATCTAATACAAGTCAATGGAGTTGGACAAAAACTACGATAAAACTTGTTGGAATGCGTATTTTGCAGCGATTTGTGTGCGAGCACACCAGTGAACACCCCTGACCACTCGCTGAGTTTCACGTCTTTGTAAACGAAAGTTTAATGCACTTCAGGAAGGATTGCTCCAGTGCACCATCAAACCCCCTGCAAAGGTGGGAGGCGAAACACAAACATCCGAAAACTCTCGGGGCAGCCGCACGTGTCCAAACTTCAGTCAAAACCGTTCAATTTCATCATAAACAATCTGGAAACAGGGCTTTAAGTGTAAAATACCGAACTTGTCCTTTAAGAAAATGGACTAATCCTTTAAATGGGGCCTTAAACATTAAAAGGTTCTGTATTCTTTTAGACATTTTGATGACCTGTGTATCATAATGACATATTATTATGTTATTTTGTGCTGCTGTCTTTATTCATTTTTTACTCTTTGTTCAAAATAAGATACTAGTAACATGTTGTGGATATTCCAAATCACAGCAACAAATGCGTCTTCCGAATAACGTGCAATGCTTCCAAAGCGCTCTCAAGCGCCACCATGCTGGTCGTTTTCAGAAGAGCACCACACATTACTTCAGCTTGCTTAAAACACTTTGGTGGACACAGTTTAAATTATTCATTTATTGTTAGGCATGTAGCCCATTAGTCTCTTTTGCATGTATGCAATATAATGTAGCCAAACCAGAGAATGGAGTCTTACAGCAGTCCTAGAAATTCATTAACATACACACATTTTATTATCTTATCAATGTGAGGTCACACTGATAAAGTCCTGCCCACTTACAGTCCTGCATTACCATTGTTTTCAGCCTTGTCTCAGATCTATTTGAACTGAAAGCGCTCACTGTATGTTTGTAAGGAAGTAATGAGCTTTAGCTCATTTGCATTTAAAGGTATAGACCATGGGTCTTCAACCGGGGGTCCGCGGCCCCCAGGGGGTCCGCGACGGGACTGCAAGGGGTCCGCCAAATGATGTTTAACCACAAGCAATTTTTTGCTTAAAACGTAAAATATATGTACAAAACGTTACATGTCCCCTTTAAGTTGTGCTCGTGCGTGGCCGCATAGGCGCGCGTTCAGTTAGCCAGCGGACCAAAATAAAATATCTGAAGATTATTAATGTCCACTTAGGAAGTAGCAGTAGCGACAGAAAATGCATCATAAAACAGGTAAATCTTATAGGCATGTGTGTCTTTCTATCAGAATGTTATTTTAGAATCAGCGCGACATGTTGTCTCATCTATATTTCTGAACTTGGACAGCTGTTTCACGCGGTTCAGATTTAAAAAGCGCTAATTCAACAGGCAAATTACATCACACCGCGTCTGCATTATAAGCTGCAATAAAACTATAGCTCGCATTTAAAAGTGAATGAAACGCGCGCCGTAATGGTGCTTTGTGCAAGATTCATAGTCAGGTTGAAATCCGCCTCTCAAAAAGTTGCTCCGAAGAGATGCGCGCGGACTCGTTGCAGGTTGTTCTCCTGAGTCTGATATGAAGCTATACAGAAAATAAACCTGCGTTACTCAAACTCGTGACAATGACAATACACGAGAAAGGCAACAAACCTCTGAATTATAAAGTAGCACAACCTCTATCCCCACCAGAATAGAGAGTCTTTGTGCCATTCACCATGATCAGTCATCTTTATAAACTGAAAGCCCTTGTCTAATTCACAGTAAAATGAAAATCTATTACACTGCAAAAACCTTAAAATAATATTATTAAAACTAAATCTACTTTAACAAAAAAATTATGCATGTACAACAACAGCATAATAGTGTAATTGTACTGTCTTAATATGGCTGTGTGACAATATGGTTTGTTTCTATTTATAAAACAGTTCCAGTCCTTGATTCTGACTGGTCAATAGTTGTACTTTACCCCACTTTGAGTTGTGCCTAATACGAAAAAGCAGCCTCTCGTACCACACTGATTACTTAAATATCAGTTTTACACATTTAGTATCAGGGGGTCCCTGCTCCATGCCTCTCTCATCTAAGGGGTCCCCGACCCAAAAAACGTTGAAGACCCCTGGTATAGACATTAAAACAGCGCATTTTTGCTCCCACCCAGATAGGGTCATTTTGGACATGCTATAATAAATGATCTGTGTGGTATTTAGAGTTGAAAATTCACAAACTTATTATGGGCACACCTGAGACTTATATTACATCTCGTAAAAAGGCCATAATAGGTGCCCTTTAAGTTTCCGTGACCATGTGCACAGCAAAGTGACACAACCTCGATAGAGACGATTGTCCAAAATCTTTACCAGTTGACAAATTTCTACCGATTTATCATACCTACCGGTTTAGCGTCCACTCCTAGTTACAAACTTTTCTCAAAATATCTTCTTTCGTGTTTATCGGAACAAAGAAACATATACAGGTTTGTAAAAACAGTGAGAAAATGATGACATAATTTTAATTTTTTTGTGAACTATCCCTTTAAGGCAGAAATACATTAATGCAAACACAAATTTTGCCATGCAAATGCTAGGGTGTTATTGGTTGGTTGCAAGAGCACTGAAAGATGCTTTCTGAGATGTACAGATTAATCGTTAGGTGGATGTTTACTTTTTTTTTGTTCCTAGACAGGGTTGATTGGATTTTTCCACCTGTTGTGTGTAAGTCTGACCACTTGGTAATAGCTGTGAGTTACACAACAGCAAATAAATGATCTTTGGCAAGTTACTTAAAGTTCCCATATTATGAAAAACTCACTTTTTCTGGGTTTTGGGGAAACTAGCCGTTTCGTCACATTCCGTTTGAATTTTCCCGCCCACCACCCCACTCGCAGGTCTCCACCCACCAGGTAGCTAGAGAGCACAGAGCAGTCAGTCACTTCGCTGATACCCTCTGTGCTGTTATCATGTCTCACGGATATAACAGCACTATTTGGATATTATGGATTATACTTCCGCCTACTTTTAAAAACAAAGTTTTAACGCGTGGTTATTGGAACCCGGAGTAATCTTATATACAGCGTGTTATGATGCAAATAGTCCTCAGATTGTAGGCGATAAGACATTCATGCGAAATCTGATGTAAACAACAGACTATGGATCTATATTTCACAGATTATACGCATTTGTGGACAAAAATGGTCATTGGATTTTTTTGGACTTTCATGGATTATTCACAGACTTGATTCGATTCGCGATCGATATATCAAAACAAAAGGTAAGAAGTCACGTTATATTTTGTATGTTGTCATCTTCAGTCACAAACTACATTTATGATGCTAGAGCATCTGTATCTCAAAACAGAGACTATACATTGATGCTAATCCCGTAAATTATACCTTTTAAATGTATAGTAATGGGAATAATATTGTTTAGACAGTAGGCTATATAGATATTTTTTGCAGGCTAGATAGTTTGCAACGTGGTTTCTAAAGTTAAAAAAAATATTTAACGGCTTTATTTTACAATTCTACATGAACTAAGTAATAGTGCTTTGCCAAACTAAAAGTGTTTTGCCAAACTAACCGAGACCGGGCCTTACCGACCCGGCTTTTCTGACGAGGCTAACGTACCCCCGAGTCTCTATCACTTTCCCAAGATACGGTCCGGACCTCCCGCTAGCTTCTAGCAATTAGCACGCGGCCCACAAGCAGTATACATCCCCCCGCCGGGTCTAAATTTCTGTCATTTGCGAAAATAATGCGTTTGAAAAAATTTTATAACGGGAATATGTTAGCATTGTCCAGGGAAAACGAGTGTATTGTTGAGACTGCTACATCACAATTTACTCTGGAATCATTATGTGTCATGAGTTTCTTCTTCTAAACCGTCAATAATAATATATAAAAATAACACAGTATGGTCTGTACTGCTCACGATATCACTATGCACGCGCACATGACGTTAGTAGTATGTAATATGTAATGACCACCTCAAAACGGCACAATCTGAAATGCCCTGAAACAGAGGCTGCTAGAGATGGGTAACAATCTTTTCCCACAAGCTATTTCGAGCAAACAACCTTTGAAACATGTTTTATGGAACTCATACACCTATTTAACTTGTGGAAAAGCAGTCATAATATGGGCACTTTAAAGTTTAATACTTAAAGGAACAGTATGTAAGAAATCTATATCAATTAATCATAAAATGGCCCTGATATGTCACTAGCCATTAAGAAATCATTTTCATTTCAAATACTTATATTACTGACAACAGTGGTCCGGCCAGAATATTGTTATTTAAAAAGTGGAGTTGCAGCCCTCAACTGATGTTTATGTTGTCATGTTGTGTATTGGCCACCAGTTGTGTGATTGCAGTACCAGTTTTAGCCACAATCCTACATACTGTTCCTTTAAAGTAAAGGCTTTTGTTCAAATCCAGAACAATAAGTATTTGCAAAAATAATAGTGATGCAAACACCACTAACACATTACATGAGGACTGCAGGTAACTTGTTTTCTTCTACACGTCAAACCAAACAACACAATTTGCACAGTGATAAAGCTTAGCATAAGACACTTTATATGTATATCTGGATGTATAAAGGTAGAATGCCAAGTTGTTTGATGTACCTGGACTCAGAACAGAAAGTGCTCTGACACAAGGCACACTGATGAACCGCTGAAGGGTCTCCTGTTGTCCCCGAGCTCTCGGTACAGTGAAGAACACTACAAACAAACAAACAAACAGTACATCAGCATTACTGCACATGAAACACAGATGGAGTGTATATAAGAGAAGTGCGTGTGCATGTGTGTTTTTGTGCGGTGCTTACTGGCGCTGTAGGGCCTGTTTGACAGGAAACTCTTTACCACAAGAGCGACATTTAAACTCTTTGTCCTCTGCACTTCCTCTCTGATGAAGACTTTGCAGATGTTCAGCTAACACATCTTCACTTGGGAAGCTGCTCTCGCACAACAGACATGGGTAATCTTCTTTCTTTATCACCAGATCTACAATCACAGAGTTTCTTAATGAACAAGCGCCTGACCGATATATATTTTTTTAAGGTCTGTCAGGCAGACTGGCACAAGACCTTGCATCACAGTGGCTATGTTTACATGCACAATATTTTGTCAATCCGACTGAATTTAGGAATTGTACCCTAAACAATGCAATCTGATTAAAATATTTCTTTACATGTATTCTATATAATCCGAACCAAACGTCTACGCAATCGCACAGCCAGGGTTGCCAGCTTCGCATAATTAAACCAGCCCAATGTACATTTAGAACTAGCCCTAAAGCATCCCTATGACTATTCACAGGTCAAATACCCAAAACTAATGAACGAAATCCTTTCATCTTTAACCTGCAGAAAAAAACAACCCCGAGGACAGTTTAAAAGTACCCCAAACTGAACTCGAAAAAAACTAGAGGACTTGGCAACGCCACCCAGCACACAGTATGTCTTGTCGAGTTCACGCTTTATCTCTGTATAAATGAACAAAGTTGAGTTGGAGAAATTGTTCTTTAAGGGCGATTTATAGTCGCGCGTAGGTTCTACTCCGTAGCCTGTGCGTAGCTCTGCATAGCCTGACGCGCACCTCACAAAAAATTTAACAGCGCGTCAGATCTACGCGGACCGCAAGCGCTGTGATTGGTCCACCAGAACCCCTCCCGTCAGGTAAAAAAACTGCGTCATAGGTATTTCCGTTTGTGACGGTGAAAACAAAGATGAGCCAAATTGAGGAGTGATTTAACTCAAACTGCAACAAAAGTCGCTGTTTATTTACTTCCATCATTGCTGGTCTTCTCAAATTATACACAACAAGTTGCTGTTTTTTCTTAGTTTGTGGGTTAACTTGCTAAGCTTCTTCTTCTTTCACGTTTGTGCTGCTACTGTGGTTACACGCGTGGATACTGCCTACCAGCAGTCGCGCGTGTGTTTGCACATCGACGCGGACGATGACGCAAAAGAATAAATAAAAACTGACACGGAAACCTACGCCGTTGCTGCTACGCCGTAGGACCTACCCACGACTATAACAAACCCTTTAGAAGCTTCAGATATATGCACAAAAAAAAATTCAAAAGGCACAATGCTATTTTAGTGATTTATGCGGCCTAATGTTATGAAAGTACAAATGAACGCTGCAGAATAGGGATGCTCATATCAGTTAATTTTCCCGACCGACAACCGTAGCTTCTAAACCGAACATTAACCGTTAACTGATAAGATTTTAATATGAAATTGTCATTCAGTAAAAATACAGTTAACGGTTGTCTGTGAACTAGTAAAAACAAAAGATTTAATTTGAACGTGCAAACAGCAGCGACAGATCAACAACAGAACCAGGATTCATACATTATCAGATATTCACGCAAAATATTTACCTTATTAAAAAGCACGCGATCAGTCCAGAGGATTAATATCCAAAAAGGGCAGATTGTCTCCGTTTCATCTACCACAGTGGTCATTTCTAAAGCAGGATGCTTTTCAGAAAGTTTTGTTTTTGCGTCGTCTTTCTCTGTTTGTGCAAAAAGAGAGATGTTTATGGAACAGAGCATGTGAGCGGAGTGGTAATATTTCCATCAGAGCGCATTTCCGAAGTTTCCGCTCCGGTCGCTCAATACGCAGCACCGCTCGCTCATCCCAGTATGCCCTTTGGTGATTTGATAGTTCGAGAATCTATAGCAATAAGTTATGGAGTTCAAATATTGTTTTAATGAAGTCGCCAGCCTTATATATTAATGAAACTAAGATGTCAGTATAAATGTAGCGTCGTCTGCATCTAGATGCAGTTTTAAAGATGAAAATTACTTTAATCTAACTGATCAACACAAATACAAAGCGCCATAACTGATTGCTTACCAGCATTAAAACCACTTAAAATAAAAACCTGTATAGTTCTCCGCTCCGTGGATGAGGAAGCTTCAGCCAAAAACGCCGGTGCCTTTAGTATTAACTGACTGAACACTTGACTCTTCCATGGACATATAGATATTAATTTTTTTCATCAACAGCATGCGATGAACATTATAAACATTGATGATAATCTGCCGACTCGACTGATTCAGCACGTCCTCTATTTTACAGAGTCCGCTTAATTAACGGCTTTTCGTTCGGTCCACGTGAGCTAAACATTTTTGTTCTGTAATTTGCTCTCGCGTAGGCTATATTTCTACATATTTTCGACCAAGTAACACTCGGGATAAAATGTAAGTTGTTTTAGATAGCATTTAAGCTTCTGAAATGTTGACAAATCAGTCTGACTAAAATGATCTATCCAGATGAATTTAGCCAAAATAATGATTTATTCGTTTTCATACTATATTAGATACACGTTAATTTAGCTACTAATATACTATTGAAAATGCCATAAAATAAATACTCATGGCCTTCTGTATTGCATTCGTTTTGTACATTTACAGGTTCATAAATACTGTCTAATTTTAATTTCTTTAAGACACAGCTGTGTTCTGTATTTACTGATGCACTGTAAATTTGCACTTTGCACTTGAAATTGTTCTTCAATTTATTTTAGTTTTTTCAAATAATATATTTATATAATAGTATAGTTCGTTGGGGAACGAATTATTATAATATTTCGTAATTACTTATTACATTTATTATTACTTAAAATTGTGAATTAGTAAAACGTGGATGTCGTGGAAACAATTTGTTAATTTGAATTATATCCGGAGCACCGTATCAGTTAAACTAGGTCTAATAGCCAACACACAACTGTACATAACTGCGATATATCAGCTAATACTTTAATTAAATGCAATTATCCAAGAACGTCAGTACAGAAATTTTTTTTTATGTCGGAGCGGGATCTGAATGGGAATTGGTTTATTTGCTAGCGTGAGCGGAAAGTTAACGGAGCGCTTGCTTGGGCGGTGAGCGACTGAGTGGAGCGCTTGAACAGTAGAGCGGAATATTTAGGGGAGCTTCGCTCACATGTGGTCCGGGACACGCGCGCGTCTCCGTTCAGCTTCCAAACACGCATACAAATGATCAGACCGTCAGGGCAACAATCATTTGTGTCATTTACAGGACATTCACAAATTAAAGATAGAAAAGTGGCGAAATGTCTGTCGGCTCATGACGACACGCACCATGTATTAACAAATATTTTTTTTATTTTAACTGATAATGTTAATCGGTCATACATTCTTACCTTCGGTTAACGGTTAAACGGTCAATGTGAGCATCCCTACTGCAGAATGTACAGCGAATGACCATAATACGATTACAAACTGATTATTTGGTTGCATGTAAACGTAGCTAGTAAAAGGTCCGGATGCACAAGGCCAACGGGTGCATTACATATGAGTATGCTTATTGGTTTAAATAAAGGCATTTGTTTGTTTGATTAAATGATCAGCATAAACCCCTATACTCTGTGAACACTATACTTTTTGATATGTATTAACAATACTTAACATTTTACTGTACATGTTTAGTATAAGTGACTGACTTTAAGCAGTGTATAGAACAAAAATTAAGCAGATTTATAAATTCAATAAATTCGACATGTGAAAAGTTGATATTAACTTATAAAAAACTGTTAAAATTGTTAAACTTGATTTGTTAAGTTAAAGTAACATAAAATATATATCTATGCTTTGACAAAAATGCTGCATTTGTTACAGTGCAGTCAAATTAATAAAAAACATTCAGGAGAGCACATTACACACACGCGCACACACACACACACACACACACACACACACACACACACACACACCTGTTTCTGTGTTGAGGTGCTTGCTATCTTTACTGTTCTCGTCTTCATCTTTGATATCCTCATCTTCCTCGTTGTCCTCTTCTTCCTCCTCCATGTCACTATCGAGGTAACCAATAAGAAGCTCTGTATCCGTCTCAATGTCATCCACAGCAAGATAAAAGATATTCTCTCCATCCTAGGAGTAGATGCATGCAAGAATGCAAGAGATTGTGCCAAAATTAGATTAGAATTATCAGTCTGATTAAGCAAATAGTTCTTTTTTTCTGTGTGAGGTTTAAACAGATGCTAAATGAATGTGTATCCTGAAGACGACGTTGTAAGCGGAAACGTGTAGATCTACACTTTCAATATTTTATATGTAGCCCAGTGAATTAAAGGCTTTTTAAAACGTTCACTCGAGTGCCTTAGAGATTTTCTATCTCAGGTGCTAAACTGTTTTAATACTTCTTCTTTATTCTGCATGATGTTGTGACCTGTGACCTGGTGGTAAGACACACCAAGTAATGGCTCTCTAGCAGGACATGTGAGTTCAATTCTGGCTCCTGTCATGTCCCACTTCACCGTCTACCCTTCATTTACTGTCCCTTCCAGTCTCCTCTGAATGATCTCTCACCACAAAACTAATACTCGCCATGACTCTGCAACCTTCTAAGGGCGTATTTTAAGAACGATTTCATCACACCAGCGCAACTTGAGGCTAGTAAGGCCGTCCCAATTCAGAGGATGAAGCCTCAAAATGCGTCCTTATTTCTCCGCGCTGTTAAGGATAGAACGAATGGATCCTTAACAGCTGAGGCGATCCCAAACAATTAAAACCTTTATTAAATTAAAGTGTGTATTTATCAGAAAACATTTTTCTTGTCACTGTTTTAGTATTCATTTTAATTTAAATTTTAATTATAAGTTCATTTTGTGTTAATATTATTATGTTTATGTTGCGTATATTTCTAAGGTTGATTCATTTGATATACTGTTGAATAGTTTAATCTACATCAACGTGTCATATTTTCTAAAATAAATGAATATTTTTCTGATTCCATATTTATTTTAAGGCAGAAACGTCTCCGCTGTGTCCTGCTGACAGGCGCGGTGGGCGCGTGCAGCAGGTGACGCAAATTATTGGTCCTCCGAAAGTTAGACCGTCTCATTTCAGTTCTCTTCACGAACTTCTGAGGCTGCCACCTTGAAAGACCAAGTGCTCACCTTTTAAGGATGCATCCTTAGAAGGTCGCAGCCCTTGAATTGGGAACCAGCTAATAAATGACTGCTTATAGTTCCACGTAGTGTGTCTGTGCACCTGAATAATGTATAATTTGGGACCAATCCACAATGTTAGGCACTTCACTTCAATGGCAGAAAGAAATAAGATGGAACTAAGTACAAAGATAGTTCCAGCGCCTGCTCAAAGTTTTAATTTTCCATAAATCCATCTATTAACCAAAATGTGAACTTTAGGCCTATAGAACTAGAATGATATTAATAAAGCAGTATTGCAGCTATATAACCATTGAACATTGAAAGGTGTAACAAATTAAGTTTAAATTTGATAAACCAAAACAAAAACACACAATTTAAAAATTTTATCACAGAGGGACTAAATTGAGTTAGATGTGGAAAAGCAAAGACTCGAGGTGTCGTCTGACACTGAACAGACAACAGAACAGAAAAACCTTTGGGAGGTGCAATCAAACATTCACACGAGAGAAACATAAGATCAGCCCAGCTTCCTGATTAAGGTCAAAGGTCAAACACTTGGACCCCTGTATAATGGCATTATCAGACCTACATTTCCTTAAAGGTCATGCCGAAACAAGCACAGTTGCTTTACATTATGTTAAAAACACAGTCACAGATTTATCCACAGGGAGACCACAAGAGATGTGTCACGTGTGATATAACACAGGCCCTGTTCTCCTGATTTTGCTATAATGACCATCAGATCTCATCAACATCTCGTTCACATGACACACAGAAAAACTCACTGACTTTTCCATATTGAATTCAAATAACTCATCCTTTCACAGGACAAAGTTTTACAGCTAGAGATAAATACCATGTGCTGTACAAACTCTGTTACCTTCAATTTAAATGTTAACACCCTCGTATGTTATTTTTACAGCTTTGTTAACACATATACGGAACATTTCAGGTAATCTTACGACTTCCAAAATCGTAAAATTGCCTGAGATGATTTACCATCATTTTGACAAAGGGTCCCATTCACACTCGACCTCTAATACTGAAAAAAATCCGTTTAAATTTATGGAAAAGACTGTATGTGTGACAGGGACTATAAATTATATTAAAGTTTCCACACACATACACTGGAAAGGGTGAAATTGGAGGTGGGGTGAATACATTTCTAAATGTGTAACCATCAGATGATGTATACTACATATAAAGCACATGAAAATACCAATTTTGGAGTTTTTAAGTAAATGGGACCTTATCTGTGAAATACAGGTCATCTAGTTAGAGATCATCAAAGTTTGATTTTAGTCATTGATTTCACATTGATTTCAATCTTTGAGATGATCTTACTCAGTCAATATTAGAGATTTTAAGGTTATATTTTTACAAAATGTTCTTTACATTATGTAGGATGATTTCATTTCGAAAACAGTAAATCACAAAAAAAAATGACTTTAGCTATGTTTTCACAGGCAGGGTCACAAATGCTTTCAGTGTTGCCAGCTGCTGCATTACAGTCAAATTTGATTGGCTTCATTCATTGGTAAATAAAATGACAGAAATGTGTGAAAACATGTTCCTTTTGTGTAATGTTGGGCGCAAAGAAAGGTACGTCCATTTCTTGCATTGCAAACTATGAGACGAAAAGTTGGCTAAGATGCCTGAAAAGTAAAATGAGTATAGTCTTATGATTAAAAGAAAAAAAACTTAACATTTTGTTGATTGTCAGTACCATGGTTGTAGTGCATTGCTGTTACTGGACAGCCAAAATACATCAACCTTTATGTAATAAGGTTTTGAAAACACTTTCAATAAATTGATGTTTAATTGTATTTCTTTAATGTTTATAGTTGATATGATATGCTTTTTGATTACTGAAATGTAATTTGCATTGAAACCAGAATCCAGAGTTTGAGTAGAACTAATTCCCTAAAATTTAGGGAAAAATAAAATGGTTTTCATAGGGCGCTAGGGTTGGGCGAAGTCTATATTGTCATCAGATCAGACAATTTCTACAGTGAAACATTATGATGGATGATGACTTTGGGAAAACGTTCAATTTATCATATTCAACAAACATGCTAAATTGTAATTATAAAATAAAAATGCCAAAAGGTTTCTATGAGGGTCAGGTTTAGGCTTTGGGTTAGCAGATATAATATACAGTTTGTACCAGGAGCGAGGTCAGAAATGTTAAACTGATTGGACCTTGGTTAAATAGGGTTAACCTCAATGTCTACTCTTAAATTACATAATTTTACAATATAGTGATTTAATGGATTACATTAAGTTTTTTGAGTCATGGATCAGATAATTTTCAGATTAGCACAAAATGGATATAAGGAAAATAAAATAAGAATTAATCAAGAAATCATCAGCATATGGAAATAAAAAAGAACAAAGTTACAAATAAAGTCTAACAGTAGTATTTAGGAAGAGAAATATAATCAAATAAATAATAACACTGTCTTCTTCATTGTATAAATTAAATATAATTCATCTTTTTAAAGCTGCAGAAGTGATTTCCCTTTTGTCTTCTGTTGTTTCATTATCACAATGACACAAAAATAAGCAGATTCCGTAAGAAAATACTGCCACTTTAAACCGAATAAGCATGGATCCATGTACTGTTTGCGTTCTCTTTAAGACATAACTGTTCATGATAATACTTGCCAAGACTGTGGTATTTCAAGATAATTTGGGGTGTATGTGTCCTGTCAAGCGCAGAGATTCTGTGTTTGCATGCTTTTTGAAACGCGCATTTGTATAAATTTGAGTATGTGTGTCTGTGCGCACAGAAAACAGCTCACTTTAACAGCTTGCGCTTAAATTGTTTAAAATGGCTTGAAGGTTTAGAAACACATGCAAATTATACATTTTCTATATAAATAGTTATTTATTTCTATTTTAGTGATTATTATTAAAGAGATTATCATTTTTTCGTGATTTCTTTTATTTTGTGTCTCTTTTGACCGAGTGGGACAGCCGTCAATCTGAGTGAGCCAGTGCCACCCTGGCCGTTATATAGCCTCGCCACTGGTTTGTACAGTATATAACCCACATATAGAAGTGTGTGTGTGTGTGTGTGTGTGTGTGTGTGTGTGTGTGTGTGTGTTTCATCTAAGGCTCATTACTCTTCTCTTATCTCTACACTCTTTGGTGTTTAGATCTTTGCCAATGCAAACACACATCCACACCACAGACCAGACATAACAAACAACTTGTTTACGTGTATGAGTAATATAAAATCACGATAAAGGTGTTTATTATCATGCAGTTTTTTTTCATAAAATTTAACCCCTAAATGGTTTTGTTACACAGGCATGTGGTCATGACTATGATAATCCTGTGAATTAAGATCACCGGAGAAACATAACAAATGAATGCTGTGGCAAAAGCTGCTTTACATTATTAGTTTCAATCAGCAGACTATTTCACAAATTGATTAGATGAGACCCATTAAAAGCTAAGTCACCATCTGCTACAAAGTTTAAAACAAAAATAGACTTTAATCATTTATATGCAATTTTACAGTAATCTCTTCCACTATTATGTCTGTTAATTCTCATACCTGTATGGCAGCCAAATTCTTCTGCTCCTGTGATGGGGCCTGGTGAACGAAGCGAAGCCAGTTAGCATGACGAGGATTACTGGCGTCCAGTATATACAGCACGTCTCCTTTACTCCCTCGAACCTGCACCATCACACAAACTGGATTACATAGATGTACAAACCTATCATGTACAGGTCTCACGAACCCCAGGTGTGAGGGAGGGGGAACAAAAGGGCTGGGACACAGTTTGGTTGAGTTATTCCTAATTTGAATGCGCCCTAACAATTCTGGAAGGTGGCTGATGAGTTGAATCAGGTGTTAAAAATAAGGGGACATCTAAAACTTTCTGGGAGGGGGTACTTGAAGAGGATTAGGGCGCACTCACACTATCCAAACCAAACCGCGCTCGGGCGCGTTTGACCCCCAAAGCCTGGCTTGTTTGACTAGTGTGATCGCTCTGTTCCACGCCTGGGCGCGGATTGGTTAATCGCGCCGCGGACGGGTTGCTGAGGTGGGCCGGAGCGCGGTTCACTTGGGCTCAGGCGCGGAAGGCTGTTGTGTGAGCGCAATCGCGCCTGAGCACGATTCAAAAGGTGAAGACGTCAGTTGCGCGACCAGTCACCTTCATCTGCCTTCGTACAAACCTTTTGATGCGCACAGCGGGGTTACGTGAATGTACGAGCTGCACACGTGACAGATCAACCAAACAATATGATGACATGTGAGAGGGCTGTCTGTAATCGCGCACCCAACGAACGCAGACTTATCATTACCGTAGGTTCCAGTGTTAAGAAAGAGCTTTACTTCCTGCTTTTTTCAAAACAATCGCATTTTAATGACAAAAGCGCGCCCGGACTCGGATTGATAAAAAGTACAGTGTGAGTGCCTGCACCTGGGGGAGTAGGGAGGGGTGAAAATCGCGCTGGGACATGGTTTGGTTTGGTTTGGATAATGTGAGTGCGCCCTTAGGAAACATTAGCTCTATTCATACAGACATTTCGGAGAATACATGGAAAATGCATCCTGGATTTTTCCGGGACTGTTTGATTTTTGGTTCATTCACACTTCCACTGATTTTCCCGAATCTGTGCGTGCATATACACACATACCGCAATCCCGCAAAATGAGAAGTGACATCCTGCACTTGGTAGTTTCTTCTCTGCAGCATCTGAAGTTTGCTTATTATCCGTTATTTCTCTCTCCCGAAACCATGTGCATTTTTGCTTATGATAAGATTATAAAGTAGCGCATGACACACTTTTATAGTATGCTGGTGAATGATCTCAGCTTCAGTGCTGATAGTGACGAGCTCCCTGATCTCTGCTTCAGTCCAGTTTGAAGACATTTCTTATCATGTATTTTAATCTGCATGTAAATCCCTCGTTTTAAAGAGCTGAACCATAATGTCATTGCTGCAATGACACGCCCGTCCTCACTACGGCATGGTCTTCTGCATCTTGTTCACACACAACGCTTTCTGGGTATCTTATGGCAATGTTACTAGGTCCTCTATTTGGGAGTGATCCCAGAACATTTATGGGAAGTGTTTGCGTTCACACAGAAGCTTGTCTGCCAATTTTCTGGAACCAAAGTGCTGTGTGAATGAGATAACTGTTTTAGATCTAAGCTTTAGAGATTCAGTGCCATCCCACAAACTGTTGTGTTCATCCAATGACCTTATTTGTACTCACAGCCTCCCAAATAAACTGTTTCTACAACAGCACAACATTAAGAACATGCGACTGCAGTATTTTGAACATTATAAAAAGACAGCTATCCTTTGTCCGGTGTGTGACCAAACAGACACCTATTCATCACTGTAAGTACTTATGCACTGATAGTTAAATATGTAACATCTGAAAATGTCCGACTTACCACAGGAATGCTCTTTTAAAATGATGGCTCCTTTCTTGATGGATGATGGATACATTTCTTTCCAATGTTTTTGGATACAAATTATTGTTTTGATAAATTTGTCTTGGTCTTAACCTTCCCAAATGACAACTAACAGTGACTTATTTCAAATAATCTTAAATGCAAACTCCCTCTAATAGGCTGAATCACAGCACACATTAGGGTTGTGCCGATAGACGATAGTATCGTGTATCGACGATCTTCAGACGTATCGCCATTGGCAGGATTTTATGGCGATAGACAGTCATGACGATAGTTGGCGAATGGTTATTATTATTATTATTATTATTATCATCATCATAGTTTTACATTAACATCCACATTGCATGGTTTTCCTCGCATGAGGGTTTGTGGGCTTCACTTTACGCGGAGAGCTTGTAAAGAGAGAATTCCTTTTTGCACGTAGGCCTACCTGCACTTAATGCGCGCGTCTTGGACTCGTTCTAGCACTAAATCCAGCGCCCCGCGTCATTAGCAGCTGCGCTTCTCTCTGTCTCACGTGCACGCTCTCTCGCGTCTGTCCGAAGTCTAAACATAAACTAAACTGTAATCCTTATGTATTTGGTCAGTTTAATGCGTTTCATGCGAGCTGAGGCAAACTTTACTTTTTGTTTAAAATATGACCCGCCGCATATTGGCGCCTCTCTCGCGTAGCCTACGTGCAGAGAGAGCTTGCGCTGTCCGAAGTCAGATCAGGCATTAATCCTGTTTATGATATGCATTTCAATGAGTTGTAGCAACAGGTCCATCGTGTTTAAAATATGATTGTGTTTAAAATATGATTGCGTTCCGCTGGACCAGTGTGTTTAAAAAGGCACCTCATGAGAGCACCACTGCTTGACACGTGTAGTCTTCTGCAACAGCACTAAACACATGCATTGAATTGTTTGTAGGCTATGTGCGCGCACGTGTGTGTGTGCGCGTGCGCGCAGATGCATGTTTTTACAGTTATTAAGTAATCCTTTTTAGGGTTTTAATGAAGCGCTCGCATTAATGGCATCAGTTTTAAGAAGGTTGCGGTCATGACCGTGTTGCTCTTGTTCTTTTTTGTCCACCCATCAAGTGACTTGTTAAAATGAGTAAAAAAAATTAACAAATAAAAAAATGAGTAAACTACTGCCACGCCCCCCGATGCTATCGTGTATCGCCGATCTCACAGGCTGACGATAGGACGATCTCAAAATAGGGCATATCGCCCAACACTAGCACACATGCAGCAAAATGAAAGATTGCAAGCTAAAATGATATGTCATAATAATTATATACATAAAACCATGTAATTTAAAGGCAGAATAGTATCATCAGTGCAGACAGATTGATAAATCACAGACCTAATGTGGCTATACCCGACCTGATCTTCACTGTAATTAAAACTTTAATGCAGTTCAAAAAAGTAAACCTAAGTTTTTTAATGGCAGATATATGATGGCATCTTGAAAAGGGATGGGAGAGCCAGCATGAATAAGGTGCAAGTCTGTTGTGTTCGATTAACTTTTGGGCAGATATGTGCAGCGATGCATCTGTCTGAACTAAAACGGCAAAACCTTTTCAATACTGTATAAGCTTTGGCCAAACCTCAATAATTTCTGATAAACTGTACACATAATCACATTCTAAGTGATCAGACTGACTCTTTAACCCTGAACAAAATTATAAACGCAACACTTTTTTTTGGCCCCCTTTTTTCATGAGCTGAACTCATTGATCTAAGACTTTTTCTATGTACACTAAAGCCCTATTTCTCTTAAATATTATTTACAAATCTGTGTTAGTTAGCACTTCTCTTTTGCCGAGATAATCCATCCACCTCACAGGTGTGGCATATCAAGTTGCTGATTAGACGGCATGATTATTGCACAGGTGTGCCTTAGGCTGGCCACAATAAAAGACCACTTTAAAATTTGCAGTTTTACTTTACTGGGGGGTCCGGGCAGTCCGAAAACCAATTAGTATCTGGTATGACCCTTATTTGCCTCACCCAGTGCAACATTGCAATCTCCTTTGCATAGGAGAATGTTGATCCACTCACTCCTCTTCAATGGCTTTGCAAAGATATTGGCAGGAATTGGAACACGCAGTCGTATAAGCCAATCCAGAGCATACCAAACATGCTCAATGGGGGGCATGTCTGGTGAGTATGCTGGCAATGCAAAAACTGGGATGTTTTAAGCTTCCAGGAATTGTGTCGTGCATGTGGTTGTGCATTATCATGCTGCAACATGAGGTGATGATCGTGGATGAATGGCACAACAATTTGTCTGAGGATCTCGTCACGATATATCGGTGCATTCAAAATACCATCAATAAAATGCACCATTTTCCCCATTTGCACCATTTGTTGTTACGACAACGAACTGCAGTCAAGTCAAGACCCCAATAGGGACAACGAGCATGCAGATGAGCTTCCCTGAGACAGTTTCTGACAAATTGTGCAGAAATTCTTTGGTTATGCAAACTGATTGTTGCAGCAGTTGTCCGGGTGGCTGGTCTCAGATGATCTTTGAAGTGAAGATGCTGGATGGGGAGGTGTGGTTACACGTAGTCTGTGGTTGTGAGGCCGGTTGGAGATGTCTTATGGTAGAGAAATGAACATTTAATTTACGGGCAAGAGCTCTGGTGGACATTTCTGCAGTCAGAATGCCAATTGCACACTAGGGCTGGGAAGTATATTGGATTTAGGGGATATATTGATATGGGTTCCCTAAGCGATGCGGAATTAGCCAATACCGTTCATATCGATATGGTTTAATATGACTCACGCGCGCATACACGTGCTCTGCGTGAGCCCGCCCATCCCAGCAAGTACGCGACATGCACGCAGAAACACTGTGTGACGCTGGGATGCGCCTCCTGAATGTAGACATTAAAAAACTGCGGCTGCATGCACTCAGAGGATTGTAATAATTGAGTTCAAGACTAGAATAAAATGTCTCCTCAATCTGCTTTTACAGAGATTAAGTTACCGCTGTATCTGTGTGCTTCCGTCCCAGCAACATATCTGACGCTCCATCACAACACCTATTTATCTAATACGCTATTGCAGTTATTCCTCATCACTATTATAGCAATATCAGGTGAGTGATACTGCGTTTAAACATCAGTTCGACGGGACAAGTGCGTAGATAAAACAGAAACTCCGAAGGAGTTTTTAAAATCCTATTTTGTGGGTAATTTTTCCTCAGATTCAAAGCCCAGTATAACAGTCAAAAGCAAGTCTCCGTTATTTAACTTTAAAACGTCACTTTAGAATTAGTAAAGAATGACTGTGCTGCTTCAGTGAAGCTATTAGTGAGAAATAATAAGGGAGGATGTGTGTGAATGAAACAGAGACAGGTTAAACTAACTAAATGACAAAATTACTGTAACAGCCCCTTCTAATGAAGAGGTTTGACTACTTAAAGCAACACTATGTACTTTCCATGTAAAAATTACTTACAGCTCCCCCTTGTGGTTGAAAAGCGCAACAGTGCCTGGTATCAGACACTCTTCTGCAGGCAGGGGGAGGGGCGGAGCTGTATGCTCTACCCTCCACCGCCACTTTCAGAGTGTGCTTGTAGCAGCTAGGAGGCTGCTCAGGTTGCAGCAACAGTACAATTTGTCCAGTTAAAAGTTGTCCTATCACTGAAATAATTTTAGAGACATTATTTAAAGGTAAAAAACTACATAGTGTTGCTTTAAGTAATTTCTATGAACACAAATCTTAATGCTACAGACAGTTCAGTATATTAATGAGAATTGTGTGTTTCTAATTTTATGGATTTAACAATTTCAGTAGTATGGGCATCTAATATTATAGATTAAAGATAATATTACATGATAATGCCCATGTGCACAAAATAAGGTTAAAAAAAGAAATGATTAAGAACTTCACTGGTTTGTATAAAGTCAACTAAACCCAGCTAAACAACTTTGGTATGACAAACATTCACCACCCATCAAGAACATGAGCACACACAGTCATTTCAGGTAAGATAAAGGCTCTAAGTAAGATGATTTTTTATAAGGAACTGCATTGTATAGCATTAATTTTTATTTTGATTTGAAGTGTGTAATAGATAGTTCCCTTTCAGTCGGTCACTACGACGTCACGTCGTGACCGACGAATTGGGAGCTCGCTTAGAGAGACCAATCTGCTTCGAATACTACTAAAACGCCAAAGAACTTGGCATTGAGATATTTGCATAATGCTGGCGCCGCCCCGCCAGGTGCGTATATAAGGCGCACGTGCAAATAGGGAAATCAGCTTTTTTCGCTTCGAAAGCCGGCTTTATCTGACTGAGAAGCTACTATCTGCTCTTCTGGGAACGGTTGCTGAAGTTGATTGACAAGCAGTACTAACACAGCGGACGCTTGCAGTATTCCACTGCTCTGCATATTTTTTGTTTTGAGTTTAGTGTGTGCGTTGCCTTTCCCTGTGCGCATCATCAGCTGAGCACCTAAAGAGTGATTTCCCTAAAAGAGTGATACGTGAGAGCTCTGTGTCTTTTTAAAGACAGCCACTCTCTCGTATATTCGGAGATCAGCGTCCTTTTCAGGATTGCTTTTCGTCCGTGCGATCTTGGATGTGAGAGGTATAAGGGTTCCAGTTACGGTCACGAGCGCTGTCTTATGCTTGGGCATCAAGCACTCTGAGGCTGCGCTCGTGGAGAGTTTTGTTCTCTCTGTGAGAGCATAACCCTCTTGGATTGCGGAGACGACTGACGTTTCTACGGGAATGCTGTCCGCGTCTTTGCAGTGCTGACACCGCCATGGTGCGACTGTCAAGCGCTCGCATGACGCTCTTCGCATCACTACGCTGAGGAGGACGGAGGATGCGTCCTCCACCTACCGGCCTTTCATCCTCAGCCGGTTGAGGTTCCGGTGGAGACGGCAGAGTCGTGTTCTACGATGTCTGCCGAATCCATCGGACCTCCTTCTGGTCCCGTTCACTTCTGCAGCATCAGAGGGGTGTCCAATTTCCTCCGAAGTGGAGTCGTTCTGGAGATGGCGGCCGTGCCCGCTCGAGCGGCGGTAACGGTAGAGTTGGAGGGGTTAACCCCTCTCCGCCCGAACCGTACCGCCCACGTGATTGGTATTTCGGAGCTGCTCGGGCCTCTCGGTCCTCTGCTCCGATGCCTTTCTTCCCGACGGCACGAAGAGCTGACGTGGTTTGCGGCCATCCGGCCGTTCAGCTTCAGCTTTCACCCCTCATCTCCCTCACCAATGGAGCCGCTAAGGGCAGGGACCCTTCAGTAGAGCGGGGGGTTGCGATGCAGCTGCGTTCCTGGAGGGACCACCCAATCCTTCCCTCCCGTGTTTGTAGACAGTAGTCCGGTTACGGGTGCTGTCCGTCAGGCATGCGGAGAGGCGGCTTCAGCCCTGCACGCAATAACGTTGCTACGGGTTCACCAAGGATTTACGAGGGAGGCCGCGACCTTCAGTCGTGCGATGTTCACGACAGTGGTTCAAGATCGCCACCTTTGGCTGTGTCTGGCTGACGGACGCAGGCGAGAACAACTTCTTGAATGCTCCTGTCTCACAGACCGGCCTCTTCGGCGAGGCCGTGGAGTCGTACAGCTCCGCTGCGCAGACTGAGGCGATCTATGAGGTCATGCCCCGGCGAAGGAGAGCTGCCCTTGGTAAAAACCACCACGCCGGCTCCTCAGTCTGCCTCTCGCCGTCGGCGTCCTGCGGCGACCACCTCCGTTCCCCTCCTCGGACCCCATCTCGGCAGCGCGGGGGAACCGGTCGTCAGCAGCTCGCCCCGCCCGCTTAGCTGCTTCCCGTGAAAGCGGGAGTTTAAGTGGCCAGTAAGCGGGCGACCTGGATTGGCAGAGGATCACTCTTCAGGAGGCGGTGATTCGCTCCTTCCCCCGATAGAGGGTCGGGTGGAAAATTCTTGGTTTGCATATGTTCCACCGGCTGTTTAGCCGGTGCCCACTAACCACACACAGAGTGCATTCCTCTTCCCTCTCCAGGTCTCCAGAGGATCGAGAGAGCCGTGAGCGGGCACACTCCAGCTCACCCTACCTCTCCTCTATCGCCAGCGGGTGTTCTGAGGAGTCCGAGCCCTCCACTCAGGAGACCGGACCACCAGCACCCCCATCGGAGTCTGCGTCCTCAGCTGAGGAGACCGGACGACCGTTTCCCTCAGCGGGCTCAGGTCAGTGTCACACACACACATACTGTAGATGCTTATGCTGTCTCAGCAGACGCACCGGCAGTCTCACCTGTCTCGCTTCGCTGCCCCACCGCGGGTACTTGGTAGTGTCGTTAATTCTCCTCGTACGGTGCCTGGGTGCTTGGCTTCAGTTCCCAGCCCGTTTCGTTGAGTTTTACGCACGATCCGCCTCGGTTACGAAATACAACTACCGGCACAACCCCGAAATTCTCGGGCTTTCGTTTCACTATAGTGAAAGTGTCCGATGCACATGTACTGCGTGCATAAGTCGATGTCCTGCTGGCGAAGGATTATCGAGCCGGTCCCTCTTACCGAGATGATGATATGATGATAGGGTTTTCCAGCCTTTATCTCATAGTACCCAAAATACGCGGTGGGTTACGATCGATTTGATTTACGCACCGGCTCTACGAAGGTGGTCTTTTCTTGGATGATAACGCCGAGGCTCGTATTTCAATATTCAGATCGGTTGCAGCTTTAGACCTGTAGACGTGTACTTTGTGTCCATCTCCCCTCGCCTTAGACCGTTTTTCGCTCTGCGTCGTGGGGTGGGCATATTAATATTAAGTACACCATTCGAGCTGTCTCTCTCTCTCCGTGTCTCCATGAAAGTGCTAGTCACGGCATTAAAATATCAGAGAGAGAGCGTTGTTCGCATTCTGCTTTATTTACGTTGACTTATAATAGCCCGTTCTTGGCAGACGTGCGCGAACACAGAGTTAATGCTTCGGCATCTCGCTCGTTTAAGTCATCAGGTCGACTGGGAAAGAGCAACTTTGCTCCGTGCAGAGGATCCTTTTTCTCAGTATGGAATTAGACTCGGTCAACTAATTGGCGTGTTTTACAAGAGCGCGCAACTAGTCAGTTCTGACTTGCCTCGGTTTAATTCGAGGGAAGTACGCGGTCCCTCTGAAACAATTTCAGAAGCTCCTGGACATATGACAGCATGCTGCAGCTGTGACACTGCACGAGCTGCGTCATATGAGACCGCTTCAGAGTTGGCTTTACGATCGAGTCTCGAGGAGAGCGTGGCTCAGGCATACGTTGTGTAAACACTACACCGGCATGTCATTTAGATTTCCCCGTAGTAGACCCAGCGTTTTTGATAGCAAGATATGCCTCTGAGGGGTCTCCTGGCATTCTGTATGCGATGCCCTAAGCACGGGATGTTCAGCCACGTATGACGGGCTTGCAGTCTCTGGGGTGTGCATAGCACCCCAACTGCCGCGAGCGGTGCGCTGTATATCTGGGACTTGTACGCTCCGCTATGGAGATGCGAGGGAAGGATGTATTAGTCGACACCAATAACATTGCGACTGTTGCGTTATTTACCGTTAAGGCGGTTTCGCGCTCTCGTCACCTGTCGCATCTCGCTCGTCATCTCCTCCTTTGGAGTCAGAAGCATCTGAGGTCCCTTCGTGCCATTTACTTCCCGGGATCGCTCCATACAGCGACAGACGCGCTTCCCGAGCTGCGCCCCCGGCGAATGGCGACTCCACCCCCAGACGGCCAGCTATTTGGAAGAAGTTCGGTTGTGCGTGGATAGATCTGTTTGCGTCGCCGGACGATACCCACTGTCGCCTATTTTATTCACTAACCGAGGGCAGCCTCGGCGTGGATGCGTTGGCACACAGCTGGCCGCGGGGGGCGCGTAAATACGCATTTCTTCCAGTGAGCTTTATTGCGCAGACATTGTGCAAAGTCAGGCAGGACGAGGAGAGCCTTTTATTAATCGTCCGTACTGGACGACCAAGAATTGGCTTTCATAGTTAATGCTCCTCGCGACAGCCCTCCCTGGCGGATTCCCTGAGGAAGGACTTTCTTTCTTAGGAAGGGGCACATTTGGCACTCGCGCCCCGACCTGTGGATATCCATGTATGGTCGTTGAGCGCGCGTAAGGTTTAGGTGATTTATCGCAAGCGGTATCTAACACCATCGACGCGGTTCAAGCACCGTCCACAAGACGGGCTTACGCGCTTAATGAAACCTTTCGTCACCCGGTGCTCTTCGCAACGCGAGGACCCAGAGAATGCCCTTTAACATTATGCTTTTATATCTTTAACATGGGTTAGATGGTAGGCTGTCCCTCCGCCATTAAAATTGATATCGCCGCTATTTCTGCTTATCACTCACTTATCTACGGCAGATCAGTTGGCCAGCATGATTTAATTATTACATTTTAAAGAGGCGCTCGCAGGCTAAACCCCTCGCGCCCTCCCTCTTTTTTCCTGAGACCTGTCCATGGTGCTGAAGCCTTCAGGTCTCCGATTTAGCCTTTGCAGTTTGCGAGTCTGAAGTTTTTATCAATGAAAACTCTGACCCTGCTAGCATTGGCCTCCATGAAGAGAGTAGGAGATTTACATGCATTCTCTGTTGACGATTCGTGCTTTTAGTTTGGTCCTGCTGTCTCGAGTGTAACATTGAGACCCAGACCAGGCTACGTGCCCAAAGTTCCCACCACTCCCTTCAGAGATAAGGTGGTGAGCTTGCAAGCGTTGCCTTTGGAGCAGGCAAACCCAACCGAGGCTTTGTTGTGCCCCGTACGCGCACTGCGATTCTACGTGGTCAGCACGCAAAGCTTCAGGACCTCAGACCAGCTCTTTGTTTGTTATGGTGGCCAGCAGAAAGGGAAAGCTGTCACTAAGCAGAGGATGTCTCATTGGATAGTTGATACTATCGCCCTAGCTTACAATTTGCAGGGCATTCCTTGCCCTTTAATTTGAGAGCGCACTCCACTCGGAGTGTTGCCTCATCTTGGGCTTTAGCTCGTGGTTCCTCGCTAACAGACATCTGTAGAGCTGCTGGTTGGGCGACACCTAATACGTTCATTACATTCTACAATGTTCGTATCGAGCCTGTATCCTCTCGTGTTCTGTCCTCACCAGGGAGGACACGGAGGGCAGACTCGCAAGTCGGCTTGCAGCCTCCGACTGAAGCTCCAAATTGAGTTTTAGTATGGAAGGCTAACAGAGCAAAAATGCGTAATGGTTTGATTTGCTCTCTCCACTGCCTTGACAGCCTTTGTTGCGGAGCATTGGCTGTCAGCCTTTCACTAGCTGTATTCTTACGAACCTACGTGTTTGGCCAGGGCCCCACATTGTGTCCCAACGGGTTCCTTTGTGAGTATTATTCCGTGGGGTTAATCCTACCAGCCCACGTTTCCCTTAGCAGAGCACTGCTTTGCTTACACAGCCACGGCTGTCATTTACCTCAACTACGGTTGACTTTCGCCCACCATTAGCCCTTAACGGGGCGGTGGCTTCCGCAGCGTCCCTATACCGCTCAGATAGGGCGCTTCCCAGTCGCTGGCACTACTGTGGGGTTAAAGGAACATCTAGTGCCCGGCCTTCTGCCTTAAAACCTATTCTCCTATCCTTAAGTGGAACCGGAGGGCTTTATGCAGACACTGGAAGAGGTCAGCCCCTAGTGGCGTTTTAGTAGGGTTTCCCAATTCGTCGGTCACGACGTGACGTCGTAGTGACCGACTGAAAGGGAACGTCTCGGTTACGGATGTAACCCTCGTTCCCTGAAGGAGGGAACGGAGACGTCACGTCCCGTCGCCACAGGTGCTGCCACCTGCTGTTTAGGCCGGTCACCTTCCGGCTTTCTCAGCGAACAGAAGCTGATTTCCCTATTTGCACGTGCGCCTTATATACGCACCTGGCGGGGCGGCGCCAGCATTATGCAAATATCTCAATGCCAAGTTCTTTGGCGTTTTAGTAGTATTCGAAGCAGATTGGTCTCTCTAAGCGAGCTCCCAATTCGTCGGTCACGACGTGACGTCTCCGTTCCCTCCTTCAGGGAACGAGGGTTACATCCGTAACCGAGACGTTTATTAGGGAGTGTTTACAACTTTATGGTACAACTTCAGCCCCAAAGATTAGGCAAACTGTTTAAATAAAGGCTTTGACTTTCAAGTAACATTTTTATCCTTTTTGTAAAAAATACCGGATAGATATCGGATACAGCCATTCCTAAAAAAATACTGGGATATGAATTTTTGCTCATACCTCCCAGCCCTATTGCACACTGTCTCAAAACTTGCAACATCTGTGGCATTGTGCTGTGTGATAAAACTGCACATTTTAGAGTGGCCCTTTATTGTAGCCAGCCTAAGGCACACCTGTGCATTAATCATGCTTTCTAATCAGCATCTTGATATGCCACACCTGGATTATCTCGGATGGTTTATTTAGGCAAAGGAGAAGTGGTCACTAACACAGATTTAGGCAAATTTGTGAACAATATTTGAGAGAAATAGGCCTTTTGTGTACATAGAAAAGTCTTAGATCTTTGGGTTCAGCTCATGAAAAATGGGGGCAAAAACAAAAGCGTTTATAATTTTGTTCAGTGTAATAACCAACAAGAACACCCTATCAAGTTGTTTAAAGTTGTTTTACCCTTTGAACAGTTCCCGAAGACAACTGATACAAAAAAAGTTTTTTTTGTTTTGTTTTTGACACACAGCAATGCATTGCGGTTCATGCAATCATAAAGTGAAGACGTTGAGTCTAGTCACCCACCTCCCACATCAATCGAGGATCCATGCTTTCATCCAAGTCACTCAGCATACGCTTTTCACCTGCAAATGGACCAAACTTCTCACCCTGTGAAAGACAAAGTGTGTGTGATAAGATTGATGTCACAACTGGCAGTATCTGTCTGGACTGTATTGCTGTGACACAATTCACCTTTAAAGATAAAAGTTAAATAAGAGCAGGAGTTTGACATTATATTAAAGAATTTAAGTACAGTAATTTCAACATAATATGATTTGAGACTAATTCTAATTACTGAATAACATGGCTAATAACACAATTAATCAATTTCATTATTTTTTGCATTTAGCAGATGCTTTTATGCAAAGCCATTTACAGTTCATTAAAGGTACACATTTTATCAATGGGGCTGTTTCCACTTGGTATTAAGATGTGTTTGTATCGATCGGATCACAAGTGGACAAGATAGACACATTACGTTTACACCTGGTATTTAAATCTGTCTCTTTTGTCCACTTTCGACCGCTTCTGTCCTGAATACTGTGAGGGGGTGGTCTGTCGAGACAGAGGGCAAATCTCTCCGCTGTCATTTAAATGCGAGCGGGAGTAATGATGAGTTTATATGGACATGAACTAATATTATGTCAGAGTCCGCTGCTTGTGTTGTAAATAAACATGCTGCACAGTGTTTTGTACATGTTTACGTTAGAGCTTTCTCTGATATTTGAGCGCAATTGATGAAATAGGATCGCGCAACTTTCACACGTTCGCAAAATGCGGAGATTAGATGCTTCGTTTTATCAATGAAAGGCTAAAAATAGCGCTCTACTGTGTGTTCGCGCCAGAAGTCAGAAAAGACATAAAACATTGTGTTCAGTACGTCAGATTAGATAAATCGGCGTAGAGAAGACGATCCGTGTGGCTGTTTGAACACATTCAACCACATGTGCGTTTACACTACAAAAGCAATCTGATCGAAGGTTTTTTGACTACCTCTGAATGTGGTTGAAAGTGGTCGAAAGTGGACGAGCTCAAAACGTTTTCAGCACCGTTTACACCTGCCATTAACATTGTCAACTTGTAAACCGATCGAGGAAAACACATGTTAATGCCAAGTGTAAACAGCTTCCATATGTGTAAGAATTGAGCACACAACCTTTGTACTGCCGTAGGCCGAAGTATGGTCCATTTTTACACGTATGCAAGGGTCCGCATACAGTGCGAATGACACAATTTTCGGAATTTCGGATTTTTGAAACACTGCATACATTGTATGCGTTGGACATGTATGCGCATTAGTGCTGTGTTCAAAATATCGATATGACGATACATCGCTATGGACGCCTGATGATGCACGCATCGATACAGCACCTTCCGTATCGATTCGGATGCAGTTTTGAAAGTAACGTGACGAATCGCTGTTGATCCGTGATCCATATGGAAAGGACGCATGTGTCCCGTGGACTACGTAGAGTTAAAGGTACTTTGCGTGTCTGTCTTGCTGGCGCACGTGTCTGCATAGCGAGCCGCGTACTCACTCTCTCTCACACAACTGTTACAACACTGCTTATTCAATGTACAATAAACAGATAACAATAATAATAATAATAATAATGTTACTAAATTCTGAAAAATGTAATTCAAAATAGTCTTGTATCATGATGCGCATCGTATCGGGACCCTTGTATCGGGATACGTATCGTATCGGGAAATTGTTGAAGATACACAGCCCTAATGCGCATACAGGAGAATGTAAAAATTTGCCCAAAAGAAGATGCATTGCATTTTGTCGCAATATGCATGCGTCAATTGTTTGTGAACAAGTACAAGTCAGTAGGCCTGGGGCGATAACCGGATTACCGCCATACCGCGGTCACGTGACCCATGCCGCGGGTCTGAGCTCCTCACCGTCATAACCGCAAAAAAAAAAAACTTGAAACATTGGCCTGCAATTGTGTGTATATATGGGGATGTAATACACGCAGCTTTTAAACAACCGCAGCTTGTTAACAGAACATTAACAGTTAACTGATATGATTTTAATATTAAATTGTCATTGAGTAGAAATACAGGTGACGTTGTCTTTGACAGACGCGGACTGCCCGGGCACGCGCGAGACAGACCGTGTCATTTTGTGCACACACACGCGTCTCCGTGCAGCTTCCAAGCTATACTCAAGCACGGACACATATGCAGTGAACTGTGGACACGCACAATGCGTTAAAAAAATTTTTAACTGATAATATTAATTGTTCAAGTTGTTGGATGTTGAAATTGAAGAAATGTGGAAGGAAATAATATTCACTTTACATGTTCCTTAAGTAATTTGCACATGTTGTTTATTGAACATAAATAAGTCATGCGTGTTATTTAAATCGTTGTCTTGCCAATAAACCGCAAAAACCGCTGGAATTTGTTGATTACCGACCGCAGTAAGAAAAAATCCAAACCGGCCCAGCCCTACAAGTCAGATAAACTATACTTTGCAAGGCTATTCGCATACACATAAAAAACAGACTATACTCCTGGCTTAAAGTGCAACTATTTAATTGCTAAAAAAACAACGCTACTTTATGTATTTGGTATAATACAACGTGTTTGTGTGGTTTATGGTTAAAAAAACACATTATTTTCCACATATCATATACTTTTGTAGCTCCAGATATGCTTCTTTCCTTCAACGCTGATTTTTTTACAAAGCTCATCAATCTGAAAAGCGCTATGTCACTGATTGGCCAGCTAATCTGTACGTTGTGATTGGCCTGAATACCTCTGACGTCACCCGGAAATGTGACGCTCTTTACCATGTTTGAAAGATTCACTCACAATGCAATAGAGACAGAGTGCAGCGCTTCATAACCTGAAAACCACGCCCACCGGGGGGAAGCAATTCAAACGTCTCCATTGACTTTGTATTGCGAGAAGCCGCCTCCTTGTCATTTCTGGCTTATAACAAAAACTGAATAATGCCTAAAAGCTGCTGTGTGACAATATGTACAGCTTACAAGCCAAAGAACCCAGAAATAAGTTTTTATAAGCTGTCGAGCCGTATAACCCAGTCTTTAAGGAGAATAAAGTGGATCGCCGACTACGTTTCCCCCTATAGGGCTTATTCGCAAACACCGGAAGTCGCTAACCGCGGCCATATTGTTGACATGACATCTGTCCTGCCCCTAGCCGCACGTAGATTTGAGTCGAGGGGAGCAGTAGCCTAATGGCTTCATCTCGTCTTTATTAAGAGAAGATGAGCTTGATTATTGTGGAACCATATCAAATAGACCCAATAGCCTTAAGTAAAGATCCGTCCTTATTGCCAGCCGTAACTTATCCGGATATTTATAACTATATCGTTCATACAGTATATCTGCATTCATCATACAAGCACTGAAGGGCCGTTCACATTATAACTATAACGATAACTATATCATCGTCCACATCACCAAACAATACGTTTATGCTAATTCTCTCACGGCACTCGCGCAAATCACTTGCCTTTAATATTGCTTGTAATAAAAACTTTTGCAGATGTCCTCAACACGCTGCGTTTCGCGTAACTCTAAACAGTGAATCTAATAGTTTGTGTAATCTCTTACCTTTTGGCATAACAGTTAGTTAATGTACTAGATTAAAAAGCATTACGTAGTCAATTTTCACAGCAACTGCAGGTAATCTAATGTTATAGACCTCAGCAATGAGCTTCACTGTCATTTTAAGTGCTCGTGCACTTGAAGTTCAAATAGATTTTAGTGCTATCAATCGTTTATCCTTCATCAGGTGGAAAAATCGCTCAGAAAGTGATCCCAATGATGTCGTTCATTGTATCTGTATGGTTATAGTTTTGGTGTGAGCTCCGCTATTCTCTTTAATATAAAACGATTTTCAAAACTATATTTTTTAAAGTTATCGTTATATTGTGAACGGCCCTTAATTCCCTACCTAGTATCAATGCCAGACCTATTATTATGTTCATATAGTTATTAATTAATAACTGTCTCAATTTATGGCAGCTTATTTGAAAGAGCAGTTTCAGCCACTGCTTACAGCTAACCATATGTGATCACATTATGGGGACAGACTTTGCTGTGAGGCATATATCCCTAACGTTACCTGTGGTAAAATGATGGGGACAGACTTTGCTGTTGGGAGTCTCTCCTTCGCTGGTTCAACTCCTCTGTCTCCTTTCATGTTTTCTGACAGTCGGTATCGCATAAAAACTAATTCCGGAGTTCTTTTTGCTGTTGTTAGAACAGCCGTGTATGACACCACACACCATCGCACGGTTTAAAAAAATTACACCGATAATACCATGCATAATACCCACGCTGCCTCGCTTGTCAATTGACAGACTGACAGTTCTATGTCAACAATATGGCCGCCGCGAACATTGATGACGTAGATCGAATAACCCCTATTGGACGCAGTTTTACTAATAGGAGTACTATGAAAAGTTGCCTGTTTCCAATTCTGTGTCTAAACGCTCGTTTTTTGAAGTCGACAGCTTATAAAAACGTATTTTTTTTTGCGTGTTAGATGTACACCTTGTCACACAGCAGCTTTTAGGTATTATTCTGTTTTTAAGTAAATACGTTTTTATAAGCTGTCGACCCCAAAAAACGAGCGTTTAAAGACACAAAAATGGATACAGGCAACTTTTCATAGTACTTCTATTAGTAGAACTGCGTCCACTAGGGAGAAACGTAGTCGGCGATCCACTTTATTCTCCTTAAAGACTGGGTTTTACGGCTCGACAGTTTATAAAAACTTATTTCTGGGTTTTTTGGCTTGTTAGCTGTACATATTGTCACACAGCAGCTTTTAGGCATTATTCAGTTTTTTGTTATAAGCCAGAAATGAACAGGAGGCGGCTTCTCGCAATACAAAGTCAATGGAGACGGTTGGATTGCTTTCCCCCCCGGTGGGCGTGGTTTTCAAATTTGCATACCTGCGCTCTGTCTCTATGCTAACGGGAGTTAACTAACAGGCTGTAAGTCCAAAGCGGGAGGAATTATGATAATTTCGGTCTTGTCTACATCACCAATCCCAGGAAGTAAACTGTTGCCTACAATCCGTGTGTTTGTTGTAGTCCAAGAAAAGAGATTTACATTGAAGACGATAACTCGCTCGCGTCATCGTTTACTTTGGGGTATGTACCTTTGCATATCATTAACATGTACTAATACACACTTACACACCAAAGGAAATGTAAAATTGTGAATCGGACGATAGTTGCTCTTTAACACAATTTAGGACAGATATGCAAATTGGGACGCAAAGAGTACATGCGTATCTTAACAAGTGTTATCAGTAATGTTTTAACTAAACTAATTAAGTTTATTTTCAGACTTTACACTTTCAGAGGGATATGTAATAAAGCTCACATTAATTCTGAAAATTAATTAAATCTGACACTTAGGTCTCACGAAAAAAATTACCAATGACATTTAAACAATGCCTAAATATTATATATGGCCTAAATGTAATTTATTTCTAATTCTGGGTTATAAAAACAGACATGTTCTTGACCATTTTTGCTTAATCGTGTTTGTCTATTTGCAGATAAAGATAAAATACGTTCACAGTAACCTTCCTAACAACATACAAACTAACTTAGTTACCACAGTTATTGTTACTACTGTTAATTAACATTTAATGAATACGTCATCTCCTTATTCCATGTTAGGCGCTTTAATTTTTTCATTTTGGTGTCATTTCTTTTGTTGGTGACGGTAGATTTACAAAAGTAACAATAACTAACATCTGTGAAGCTGTGATGAAAACGATTGTTGCCATGGTGAGTTTTTTGGCGGAAACGAATGTTGCCATGGTGATTGTTTGGTGAGGGACGTGGCAGCACACGTAAGCACATACATTACACGGAGGAATGCAACTACAGCCACACCGACACACTATAAATCACTACGTGTAGAGTTTAAAAGCGTAAACAGTCGTCTGTACATTGGCTACTGAAGTATGCAAACTTTGTCTTTCACGATGAGAGTTTGTTGTGTAAGCACGAACCTTCTTGACTGCTCTGGCAGTGTACAGCCCCATCCCGTCCTGAACTTTAGAGGACTTCAGCGCGAATCTATCCGGCACGTACATGCCCAGCATTTTCATTACTTCAGGAAAAACACCCTTCTTCCAGATAAACTAGTTTAAATACGTTTGGTTAGTCTAGTTAACAGTTGATTTGTTATTGTCTGCTCGCTATGTGAGTAAATCTCAGTCCTCTCTGATCTTCCATGTTAATGTCGCTTCAGGCGAAAGACTTTGCGTTGTGATTGGCTGAAGGTCGTACAGAGACCGTGTCTCTGTGCTGCGATTGGTGGAAAGTTTCAGACCTTCCAGGTGGGTGGGACTAGCTCGGTGAGTTTCTGCAAGTTGATTGGTGAAATGTTTGTGACCGCTAGCTACATATTTTAGTTTCCCGGGAAAGTTCATCATATAGATCGTTCATAAATAAACAAAACAAAAATGAAACAGATAAATAATAATAAAAAGGATGGATGGATGGATGGATGGATGGATAGATGGATAGATTTTCTATTAATGCAATAAAATGTCGTACATTTAAAGATTGTACATTTTTTAATAGCTTTTTTATTAACAAACACGTTTAAATACAAATTTTGATCATGTTTAAAGATGTTAAAGTGTGATTTTAAGTGTACTTTTTGTATTTTTACATTTGTCCCATGTAATAAAGGGAAGGGATCTTATGGTAGGCTATAGTAAACATTGGGTCTGAAAAAAGTCACAACTCACAACCCATAACAAATTGTTCTGGGCCTCATGAACTCAAACAACAACAGCGATTTAAACACACTTACAGCATTTAATGACCATTTTATTACCACTACATGACATCTGATGTCTAAACAGTGCTAATGCAAAAACAAGACCATTAACCCAAGTCTCTCATTCATGCTTCTCTGGTCTTTTTGTGTGGTCTCTATTTAATGTACACACATAGTGTTTTTTAATCCATTTTCAAAGCGATTTGGTTTATGTTCTATAAACAGCCTTGATTCACAATCAACCAAAGTAAATGCAGGATGGAAGTGATACACTTAGATGCTGTGTACTGGTCCTTCATGAATACCTGCCAGCTCAGACCTATTAAACACAGGTAACATCAGAGACCGACTGAGGAAATGGGAATAAAGATGCGTCTAGGTATACAAAGCTTCACTCATACAAAGACAGACACAGGGCTTTTAAGGTCTGGGGCCATGAGACTAAAACATAAGTGCACTCACTTAGTACAATTTGTAAACTTGTGAATTGTGTGTGTGTGCATTCTAAAGTATGGAATAACTGACGACAGGCCATTGAATTATTTGAATATAATGCACACCCGAGGTGATAATACGGCCATGACGCGAAGCTTATTCCGTTTATACTAAAGTTATCGCTCCATAAGACATTGGGTCTTATTCACTAAGCATGCATATGCACGTATTTGTTCGTGAAATAAGACGTTTTAAATAACAAATCATGAATCAACAAAAACTTTTATACTAACATTTCTTAGAAATGTTCACAATAATCATGAACAAGGAAAAGAACCCTATAATATATATCTGTGTTATATATTTTTTATATTTTTTCATTGTACATGTGGTCTAAGTTGTTCTTACGTTGTTGCATACGTTTAAAATAAATTTTAGTATGAAAGTTTTTGTTGAATCATAATTTGTTAGTTAAAACGTCTGTACGCACATTTTACAAACAAAATTTGCTTAGTGAATGAGACCCATTGTTCAGGTTTTTGTATTTTAAGACAGGTTACAACATATATATATATATATATATATATATATTTATGTTTTATTTGTTGAAATTGAATAAATCTGTTATTACAGTTAAACTTGGCGTAGTGATACGGAACTGTAATGCGGTCGACAGACCTGGAACTACTTTAAAGGTATGTGTTTACTGAAAAATAATGCACACCATTAGAACGTTTCTCAGCCAATCAGAATGAAGCATTCAACAGTGTCGTAAAATAAAGAATGGTCTGCCCCAAAAGCTACAATTCTGTCAAAATTCATCACTCAAATCATCTTAAACCAGTTTTTTGAGTGAAGTCTCTCATGACAAAAAGGTTGTCTATATTCCTCATTTGCTGTAGTCCAAGCTGTCCGAAGTTGTGAGGAAAATAATCAAATTTATTGTCATTATTCAATGTAAATCCCCACACTGAATATGTATAAATTAATTTAACTTTATTACATCAGAGTAAGAGAGGGTGGGGTTGTCGGAGCCGATGGTGTAGTGGACAGTGCTCCAACATGTAGTGCGAACACATTTTCGGCGACTCCTGGTTCGAGGTCCTTTCCAAATCTCGTACCCCTCTCTCCACCCTGTCCTCAGTACATTACTGTCTGTCAAATAAAGGCAAAATGGCCAAAAAATTAGGGTGATGTTTTGTTTATTGTTATGTGTGCATGTCAGTGTGTTAGATATACTGAAATCTATTTCATAATCAGTGTGTTGTCAGCATTGTGGTGTGATGTTTACACATTTTAGCACTCTTGTTTATTTTAATAGCTTCCTTATATCCTGCTTCCCAAAGCCGTTGAAAGGGAGAATTGTGTCGACTCTATTCACATGGACATTAATCAACAGCAATCATGGAGACTCTCAATAGTTCAGAGAAGTTACTATCAGCACAATAGACTTGCAGCAGAACAGACTGACTGTGATGATTAAAATGTTTTAAGACAAGCTGTTCTTTAAAGAATACGGTTGTCAGTACATCTGAATCAAATTAACTTAAAAAATGGATGCAAAATGCTTTAAAGACCCCATTGTTACAACTTTAATGTTTTATTAAAAGTGAAAGAGAATATTTGCATTTATATTTCCTACCTCCAACCAAGAAGTCATTCATTGCTTATATAAAGTCAGAGCCGGACAGTAACGGAGTACATTTACTTGAGTACAGTACTTAAGTACAATTTAGAGGGATCTGTACTTTACTCGAGTATTATTTTTGGGGAGTACTCATGACTTTACTCAAGTACATTTGAGAGGCAAATATTGTACTCTTTACTCCACTACATTTCTATCCATAACCGTGAGTACCCGTTACTTCTAAAAAAAAGGAAAAAAGAAAAATCTCAGAAACCCTCGATTTGTTGTTTCCCTTTTCTCAAACGTGATTGGATTGTGCAGGCGCCACTGATTGGGACAGCCTATCAGCTATCACCTTCAGCTTTCCGCCAAAGTCCCAATAGTCAGATTTAGATAAGAGAAGAAATCATGGACGAAACAATGGATGAAGACACAGCAGGTCCATCCTGGGAATGTGACAACCCGTGGCTCCACCTCGCCAGACTATTTAAATTTTCTAAACAAGTTAATGATAGTTTTCGCTTTAAGTGTTTGCTGTGTTGACCAAAACAGAGCTTCATCACTGCTTACTAAAAGGCAACCCCTTGAGAGCGGCAGGAATCACTGGTGATCCCGGATTATTGTTGTTCAAAATTCATTACTCTTCAAAACATCACACTCTTACTTTATCTGGACAAACTCAGTATCACAAGAAAGGTTTAAGACTCCAGCTTCGACATTTGACCACTATTTATTATTAAACTGGTTTGCAGTGACATTAATTTCTTAATTTATGCCAGGAGTGCAAAATAATTAATCTGAAACGTTCGTTATTTTGAATAGAAATCATCAAACATTCATTCTGGTCTTCTCCGGTTTATTTGTATTCAAATACATAAAATATACAGAATCCGCCAGGGCTATTAGTACAGGGTACCCGCGGAGTCTTGAAAGTCTTGAAAAAGTATTGAATTTCATTTTCCCATATTAAGGCCTTAAAAGGTATTGAATTTCACCTCAAAGTCTTGAATTTTTCACGGAGGTCTTAATTTTTCAAATGATCAATAGATTTATATGCTGTTAATTCAGACACAAAACTCGCGTGCACAAAAACCACGCGCGAGCGATAGATACGAGCGCAAAACACTATCCATGTTCGGAAAAGCATCTTAGCGAGCGCGCAGAACACTATTCGTGTGCGGAAAAGCATTCTCGCGTGTTCACAGAACACTAATCGCGCGCTGAAAAACATCCTCCCGAGAGCGCACCTCTGTTCAAAGCGCACAAACACAGTCACGCGAGCAAAGTATAAAGTTAAGTAAAAAGGCTGGGATGATAAAGTAAAGGCTGGGATGAGCGCTCGCTCGACTCTCTCTATGCGCTCGCAGCTGCACAACACGCACTTGCTCGATCAAGTTGACTTTGGGACTGTGGGGGCGGGACAATGACGGGTGTCCTCTCACCTGTGATCGGTTGTTTGATTTAATCAGTGACACACACAATCTTCTGTTTCATAATCCGTCTCTAGTAAATCTAGGTAGATAAGACACGTTTTAATATGATCATTGTGTCGGAGAGGGTAATTTATATGTTGAACAATAGTCTTGTGTGATCCATGCAATAATAAGCTGCAAACAATAACGCAAATTTGAAAGCTATTATATATTTTGTTTACTGTTTAATTAGATAATATCATCTTGCAATATATACTATAGGCTACATATTTACATTGTCACACTAAGTTAGCATTAGAAAACTTTAGTATGGTCCTGTATAAAGATTAACAGAAAATATTAACAGAAATATATCTATATATGAGCTTGTGTCCAGTTTTTTGTCTGGTGCAGTGAACAGATCTCTTGTCTTTTAGGGTCAAAATAGCATAACATTTTAATTTGTTGTTGTGTTTGAGGGGTTTTTCTTTCAATTTCCATAATATGGTTAATTTGGTTTGTCAGTATTGTTCTGGTTCAGAGCATTACTGATGAGTGTTATTAGATGTTGTTATTATCTTAACTATATTAAACAGCAAAAAAAAAAAAACCTTAAAATTGGTGTTGTTGTTTGGTTTGCGGCTTATTTCATGGATCAAACAAGGCTATTGTTTTGACATAGGTTATCTTCTCCAACATAATGGTCCTGGCCCTCCAGTGTCCCATCCCTGATTGAAAGATTTTCAAATTTACAATAAATGTACATTTAAATCTATTAAATCTATTTGATTGTTGGTTTTAAATGATGGGTAAAGATAAGGGTTAGGCCGTTTGCCTTTCAGAGGCATGTTGTCATGAATGTTCAAACACTTGTAAATAGTAATTATTTGAGGTATATTACGTTATTTAAAATGATTTATTCTACCCGAATGGGTGCGATGTAGGTATTGAATTTCATTTGAAGTGGTATTAAAAAGGTCTTAAAAAGCCTTGAATTTAGGTTTGACAATCCTGGGGGTACCCTGTAGTACAATGGTGTGCATATTTGAAGAAATAATGATTTATTATCACATGTTAGTAAAATATTTATTCTTACAGAATAAGATTTCTATTCATTTTCCACTGAATTATGGAATCTGAAGAGCTCAAAGAGCGAATGAAGTGAGATGTGTGTCTCCTCTTCCTGATTCATGTCAGATTTGACCTCAGAGCTTTATCATTTGCTGTACAGCTGTCAATCACCTCACGTGGTTCAATGTGCACTGTGGCAGTAGTAATGCAAAATGTAAAAATGTACTCTTGTACTCTTGATACTCAAGTACTTTTAAAAACAAGTACTTTTTACTTTTACTTGAGTAGACATCTGACTGCAGTACTTTTACTTGTACTTGAGTAAAATTTAGCAAGGAGTAACTGTACTCTTACTCAAGTAATGAACCTGTGTACTCTGTCCGCCTCTGTATAAAGTTCACTTGTAAACATAAAAGTCTAAGATAAATGTGTGTCACCTTGCTGACATGTTAGGATACACCTAGAAAAATGAGACTTATGTATTTCTGTACAAATATGCACTCTTTGGTACCAATTTGTACCAAAAAGCTACTAACATTAACTCTTTAGGTCCAAAGGTTTTCTTTTTGAAAGGGTATTGCTAGTCACAGCCATGGGACATTTTATTTCTGCTCATATAAGGCTCATATTCTTTTAATTAAGACACTACATTACTGCTAGATCCACTATTAATCAAACTTTTTTATTATGAATTCACAGATCACCTTTGTGAACTTCCATAAACAGTGAAAGAAAGAGCAACTTTTGCAGTCTTGCTGTTTGAAACAAATTGAAGCCAAAAACAAATGAATATTCCCTTGCTCCAGCTTCATTTTTCAGTGGGAAATCAGTATAAAACAAGAAAATGTGCTCAACACTCAACATTTCATTGAGTCTTTAAGGGGCTGCTGAATGTATGAATGTTGTGAGAGTGATCTTTGTGTGGCCCGTCGTCTTCTGTCCCCTGACCCATGATGACCTGTGGGACCCCGCTGACCTGTGCTGTTGGCGCTCCTGCATTGAGGACTCTGTAGATGGAAGGTTATGACGATTAGGACTCAGTGACCCTTGACCTGACCCTACACAGACTTGAGCATCAACTTTTACTCTCTAAGCTGAAGTTTCATTGATCAGAGTCTAATGCTGGCCACACACACAAACCCTACCCAGAGAGAGACGCACACACATCTGAACTGAAGAACTAAACTAAAGACACCATGAGCCATTTCCTATTGATACAGGAAGTTGTCACTTTTCTTTAATAGCCAATAATGTCACAGCTTGGTAAATCACACTGGATACAAAAAGAGACTTTTAAAATTAAAGTAAAAAATAGGGGGGAAAAAACACTTTCTTCCTACTCAGAGACAAGCGATTTGCTGTAGTTATGCAGCTGTTTGCCAGTAACTTACTGTACATTGAAATTTATTTACTGGCAACAGTTTGTTCAAAGTTACATGAACATTAAAGATCACGTATTATCTGATTCACGGTTTTACATTTCCTTTGGTGTGTAAGTGTGTATTAGTAGGGGAGACCGGGGTTGGTTGTCACAATTTTTACTCATGCATGAATTGCTCATCTTCAAAAAATCTTTCAGCAGTAATTCCTACATGAAATGAAACTTTAGAGTTTTGGCTTTAAATGTGTATACTTTTTACTTTTCGAATGTATTGTAACAGGAAGTAATTAACCATCAAAGACACTCTGACACAATGTGACAACCAACCCCATCATGGGGTATGGGGTTGGTTGTCCCTATAGTGATTCAATAGGATTTCAATGATAAATTGGGATCTGAAAAGATAATGTGTAACTTTTTAGTTTTTTAAGCTAGAAACGGCAAATAAGTTTTAATATGAATCCACCGCTATGATAGTTGTTATTAATGCCCATTATGTTTAAACAATGGGATTAAAGTGGGTGATCAGTTACTTAAATAGGCTTTATGCCCAGCTGCACTATGAACTTCAGCCAGCTCATTGTTTCCTGTCTGCCATTATTGGACAAACTGATTAATCCAGGTGTGTCTGATCAGGGCCGTTTGAAGGAATTTGGGGGCCCAAAGCAAAATGGACATGGAGGCCCCCCACACGCACGCAAAGCCTTCAGGAACCACAGCATAGCCATACAGTTTAAGTTTACCCAAACTTTATATAAATAAAAATGGTTTACAATGACAGTAAAACTGACTATTATCTGCTTAAATAGAATTTAGTTGGACTTGATAGCAGAGGACGGTAGAGATCACGTGGTTGGCTGGCTGCTGTCAGCGACTACTGAGAGGGGCCCTCTTGAGGGGGATCCCGATAACAGGGTTATTGCACTTTACTGCATTGACTATCAAAGGGGCGCTCGCACAGTTTGTCGTTGCATTTTATTCTTAACCAGTCATTGTCTTGGGGCCCCAGGCCAGCTCGGGGCCCCAAGCAATTGCTTGGTTTGCTTGCCTTGTTGCGACAGGCCTGTGTCTGATTATTGTTGTTGTGACTACTGAGGTCAGGCACACCTGGATTGGTCAGTTTGTCCAGTGATGGCGGACGGGAAACAAGAAGCTGGCTGAGGTTCAGGAAGTAGTGCAGCTGGGCATAAAGCCTAATAAAATGAAATAATTTTTAGTGTTAAAACCTCTTTATTTAATGCTTTATTTTATTTTAACAGCAAACAAAAACAAACAAACAATCAGACAAACAGTCTTAAAAGGTCTATATGTCCAATACTCACATGTGACAACCAACCCCGCAAGTTATGTGACAACCATCCCCAACTGACTTCTTGACAAACATGATAAGCTAGCTGCCACACGGCTTTTACTTGATAGCTAAAAGATGACTCAAAATAAAGCTACTACTTTTAGCTTTTTAATGAGTGTTTTGTTTTTGAATGACTAATATCCTACAAGATCTCAACACAAAAACAACACCAACATGAAAATTTACTCTGACCCATAAAATAAAAAATTGTCTCCTAACCTCAATGTTTTGTGTCTGCTCAGCAAAATTTCAAGTGCAAATGAGTAAGCTATTAAAGGGTAACAAATTGATATCAAAATTGTACCACAGCGCCATGTAGTATGTCTGGAATAAGCAGTGTGACAACCGACCCGTGAGACAACCAGCCCCGGTCTGCCCTACATGGTAATGATATTGCAAAAGGTACAAATCTCAAAGTAAACGATGATGCGAGTTATCATCTCCAACGTAAATCTCTTTTCTTGGACTACAACAAACACATGGATTGTAGGCAACAGTTTACTTACTGTGCCGGTTGATGTGGACACAACGGTCATTTTTAGCAACGAAATATGTGCTCTTTAAACATTAACAAGTCTTTATATTTACAAAATAAAACTATACAATAACAGCCTCATGCAAAGCATTCTGGGAACTGGAAATCCTCATCAAACTTTTTCTGTTTTACTAAGATTTTGGTTTTGCTTATTTTAGTTTTATTCTGTAAAGATAAATTCTTGTTAAGGTTTAATGTTTATTTAACTTTGAACAAACTGTTGTCAGTAAATAACATCAATCTACAGTACTGGCAAACAGCTGACAATACTGTCATTTCTACAGACATTTTTAAAGGAATAGTTCGTTTAGAGGAATGTAAACACCCATTATAATTGATGAAAATGAACATGCAAATGTAAGTATATTTGTAGCAACAAAGCAATGTGGCATTCATAATGCTTGTGCTTTTAAAAGTGTGGTAAAGATGCCCTGACAATTCATGAATCTTTGAAACTGAATCTAAAAGTAGCACCCCTAATAGGGATGAACAAAGCTTTTTAGCTTCGTGAACATGTTCAATAACCAAAGACAATCCAAAACACTGGGGTAAATTTACAGACAATAGACCAATCAGAGCATAACACAAACCCAGAGAAACATTTAAAACATGAAACATAGGACAGGGGAACCAATAGGAACTTAACAAATTAGCATACAGAGGGTTAAGTACAGGCACATCCATGTAATACTGTATGTAAATACTATAATAAATATGTAATAAGGAAAAAATTTATTAAATATTGTATGATTTTATTCTTATCTTAAGCATCTTCTTTATGTATAAGGAAATTCATATTGGTTTAGAATGACATAAATGAGTCATTGTAAAAGGATCCAAAGCAATTCATCATAACTTTCAGTAAACGACACTGCTGTCAATAACAACCAATCATCCAAACTGATATCATTTTCTTTGACCCAAACAGAGGTTGATCCTAACGGAGTACCGCTAATAAAAAAAGAAAACTGTTCTCTCTTTCACTCCTCTGGTTTTACACAAATATTTTCTGTGTAGACAAACTTCATATTGGCAGTCTACGCAACATATTTCTTAAAAAACACATCTGAAAACGTTATATTTAAAGATCTCTTCAACTACTGTCCACACCTGAATGCTATTTCTGGCCTCTCCTGTTAATATTACTATAAACACTTGTTTGATTTTTGCCTCTTTTCCACCAAGGCAGTTGAAGTGCTGGTTTACAGCCAGAGCCTGATTTCAAACCAGTTCTTTCTTTTTCGACACCCAAAACCAGGAAAAGTGCTTCTTAGGTATAGCATCAAAACATTGCTGTGATCTAGAATTAAGAACCGATTGCATCTGGATTACTTTGATAAGATATGTTCTGTAAATATGGCATGTTCTTTCTCGATTGCAACCTCTGTTTAAATAATGTTTATACAATGTAGATTTGCAAAGCCATGACCATTAATAATAATGCAACATCCAACATTGTCGATGGTGTGTTTGTGTTTGGCACTTCCGCAGTAATGTTGCTGGGAAAGATGAGACGTATGACGTGACGCAAGTGCTCTGTTGTGGCTCTCTAGCGCATAGAAAGCCAGACTGGTTCTTAGAAGGCTTGCAAGTCAAACCAACTATGAACTATGAACCAGCAAAAGCACTAGCCCTGAACTAGCACCTGGTTCTTGCTGGTGGAAAGGGGACATTAGTCAACCCCCCCGCTGGTTCCTGAAGGCCAACAGGACGGGAAGCGTTGATACAGTCACAGAGAATGAGGAGGGTGGGTATAAAATAGTCCTGAGAGACAGAGATTACATTGAAGATAAAGCGTGAGAAAATGACTGCCATCTGATGAAGGACAACAGAGACATCAGACCACCCCTTATGTGGGTCTACCAAAGACTCTTCTTATTCATTGGATTGTTTTTTTTTTTCAGGAGGAAGGATTAATATATTACATAATCTCTTAAAATACTATTTTTTTATATATAAAACAGTTTTTATATATATGTATATATATAAACAGTTCAGTCTTATTCTCACACAAAAATATAAACTGAATTAAGAAGACTTCTAAACATCTCTCCTTTTCCATGGAAGGTCATGTGGATTTCGGATGTCACAAGGATGAATGTGTTTAGGTGAACTAATCCTTTAAAAATGATGTTTTATGACATGTAAAAAGGCTGTAAAAACCTTTTTGGTTCTAAATGGAACCAAATGTACATGTGTGTACTGTATGAAGAACCTTGACTTACCTTTTATGATATACAGACATCATTAGGAACAGCCATACTTTCATCCAGAGAAGACCTTGGAGCAATCTGCCAAACTAGCAGAAAGGGCCCAGATTTCTGTCTCCTTTTGTGTGTAAGTGAAATAGTTATGAACCACATTAAACCACACTACCGTGGGTTTGGAGGGTGGTTGCTGGAAGTTTTTGATTCATGTGAGAAGATCTTTAGGTACCGCACAGATGGTCTGACCTCAGAGGAACTGCCAGGACTGTGGTTTGTGAGGAGATCTTTTGAAGGTAACAGGGTTTTTGGCTCCTCACAAACAGGATCACACACAAGTGTCATAAACTGAGTTTGTCTGCGGATGGTGAGTGAGTGTGCATATGTGAGTACGAGATCTAAGATACCTGACCGTCTTTCTTTGCCAACTATCTTAAAAAGTGCCACCGAGTTCTAAGGAACTGGGACGCAAGCCATGCGTATGCATGCACGCACATACACACCAAACATCAGATAAAATCTGAACTGGGTACGCAGTTAAAAGCTGAAATCCGTCAGCTTGAGATGCAGCTCCTGTCTCTATAGATTCATTAACTGTTTTCTCTGGCTGTATGTCTTGCACTCCTCTCTCTAACAAACACATTTCTCTTCTTTTATATAGTCCCTAGAGAACAGCCGCCCAGTATGAGATGTTTATTCTGTGTATTTAAGTGTTTTCTTCTTTTACGACACCAATGCGAATTGCTTTTACAGGGAGAAGACCTGTTTTGATTGTGCAGTTATCATCTTACTCTGAATAAAAGACACACTAAGGTACATTAAGGTAAGTCTCTATTAGGCTGCCTACCTAGACTGCATTTTAAGAAATAATAGGCTTTTTCACTATACAAAGGCTTAAAATCTATATACTGTATAGCTCAGTGGTAAAGCATTTTGTTAGCAGTCATGGGTTCCTACCCAGGAAAAACCTTGTAATGCACTGTAAGTCCCCTTGGATAAAAGCATCTGCCAAATGCAAAATATGTTTGCATGACTAAATTATAAAGTATTATAGTACTGGATGTATACTTTATCGGTAAGATAAATTTAAAATGCACTGCGTATAGCCACGTGAAAAGTCTAAAGGAATCACTATGATAAATATGCTTTTTTCTAGTTGCCTATACTTAAGTATAAAAAAATCACTTAAGTTGAGTTAAAATAAATGTATTCAATATGCTATTAAAGGATTACTCCACTTTCATAAAAAATTCTAATAATTTATTCACCCCTATGTCATCTAAGATTTTTATGTCTTTCTTTGTTCAGTCGAGAAGAAATTACGTTTTTTGAGAAAAACATTCGAGGATTTTTCTCAATTTAGTGGACCTCAACAGTTTAAAGTTTCAATGCAGCTTCAAAGGTCTCTAAACGATCCCAACAGTGACATAAGGGTCTTATCTAGCCAAACCATACTCATTTTCGCCTTTTTAACCACAACTTCTCATCTTGCACTAGCCGTGTGATGCGCCAGCGTGATCTTACGTATTACATAATGACGTTGAAAGGTCACGCATGACGTATGCAAAACTACCACTCCAGCGTTTACAAGTGTGGAGAAAGAGAACCGTTCTGACGATGTTGTATGTGAAATTATATTAATTAGCCATTTAAATGGCGCAGCCCTTTTTGAGTGGGGGTGTGTGTAAAGGTGATGTACACCTTCACATTAATATAACTCATTATATTTTGGTCTTGTTGTACAGATACTTTTTTACAGAAGTATCTGTAGGTGAAAATATAAATCTTCTGTAGCAAATAAATAAATAAATACATATATACATACATACATAAATAAATAAATAAAATGCACTATAGTATAATTTTTAATACATAAAATTATCAAAAAACTGAGGTTGGTGTTAGTTTGCTGTGAGATTTGCTGCATACTCTTGTCACAAATGAATAAATTACAGTTACTGCATTATTATTACTGCTAAAAGGTTTTGAAATATGAAAACTACATTCTTAGACCTTTCCAACAATATATAGTTTGTCCTGATAGATTAACATTTACATGAAAAATATTGTAAACTTAGGTGTCCTGCTCACGGGACAGCGCCAGTTAAATACATTCTGAAATATATGTAAATATATGAAGGTTAAAACTAAATATTTCAAATTCAAAATATATTTAATTAGACTTTACAAAATATATTTAATTATGCTTTACTTTCTACAAAATGTATTTAGCATATATTTAAAACATATTTTTTGCCAGAGAATTTTTTTTTTGCCGTATGGGTATGTGCGTGGCACATAAAGTCGCTGCTCACAGAGAGAGTTTCAAATCATTTAAGAGTTTTGAGTTCTCTTATGATGCGGCTTTAGAAGATAACTATATTGTAGGCAGTAGACAGCATGGCAGTTGTCTAGAGTTGAAAAAAATACATCTGAACTAAATCCAAATTCCCTTGATCCCAGGTCAAACATTAGAAGAGACCTTCATCTAATGCTTGACCTGGGATCAAGGGAATTTGGGTTTATTAAAAACACATTCACTCTCCAACTGACCCTCTTAATGCGAGCTTAGCACACACGCAAAGTGTAGTGAAAAGTAGTTTCATACATACAGTATATTATAAAAGAAGAGTGCTCTTTAGATTTTGACAAGGGGATGAGATTACTAGCTAAATGAGAAACACACTTAAACAGTAAAAATAATGAAATCTACTGTAATGAAAGCATCTCTTAATGTCACAATATAACTTTGATGTTGCATCATACTACTTGATGTATACGTATACATTCATCCACTATTTGAATTTTGATTTTGCGCTGCCTATGTAACGGTACATCATGCAAACTGTCAGGTAATCATTGGCAGCGCTTTAAAAAGATCAGTGAGAGGTCAAGGTTAAAAGTAGTTGAACTTAAAGCGTTGCATTAAACGCTTCACCTGCATTAACTTCATAAAACATACTTTAACATTCATATTAAAAATATACAAACATGGCTATCGTCCTGCCTCCTTGTCATCCTGGCATAGAAACACAGCACCGCTGGGATTACAGATGTTTATATTTAGTGTTTTATGTACATGAATATTGGCAGAGAAAATCTGTACATGTGACACACAGATGATGAAACACGTTTACAAACACCAGATTCACAAACTGAAGTTATACATACACACACTGACAGTGGGGAAATGCTTCAGCAATGTCAACGTTCATATAGATTTAAAAGACTTTTTAATCACTAATAATAACAAAAATAACAGTTAAAAAAATAAAACATTGAGAAGTATGAAATAATTTAAATCCTCTAAACCATGTTTCGAATACAAGGTGGGAGAGGGGAAAGGAAGAGTCTTGGCGCTACCTCTGCAATGGCTGCCATAAGAACAAAGAAGTACAAACCGACAAACAAACGGTGCATGCAGTGGCCAAAAGAGAACCGCAACTCCTCCAAACTCCTATATCCATGGCACTGAGGATGCAGGATAGAGACTCTTAACGTAGCAACAGCGACGGCACCCCCTGAGAACAAACCTTCAGGTGCCTAAGGTGGCCTGAGAGCGCCAGACTCGATTCGGTAATGTAAACATAAATACAGAGGTTGATATCTCACTCTACAGGCAGTTCAATAACCGCGACACATGCGTCGTTAGCGTTAGCATTGTGCGCAAGTAGTCAGTCTGCAAAATTCTCCTTAGTAGAATATCACTTCAAGTTAAATAAACTTCTTTTTTCTCATTTTATATATATAATATATTTACTTCTGTGCAGAGTCTGTATGTCTGAGTCTCTGTTTTTTTAACAGTACTTCCTTGTTTTCACCAGTTTGCTCTGATACTTGACTGAGTGACCGCTGTGTCCCACCACATAAACATCCAGGAGGTAGCTCTTTCCTGCCTCGAGGCCTGTTATGGTCTCGGTGGTGACGGCCTTCTGCAGGTTGGCACTGTGGAAGTACTTGCAAAGTACCTTTTCGGACTTGCTACGGCTCTCCGGTCCTGCGCACTGGTTCTGCTCGCGGCGTCGCTGCTCCTCGCCGTAACTTTCGGCGACTTCTCGCCGGTAAACGCAGTATTTGTTTCGGTCCTGCGTGCCAAGCCAAGCCACCGTGACAGATGAACAGGTACGCAACTTATCGAAAGCCTTGATGCGGGTATCCTCGGGTAAAGTGGGGAAGGGCTGCTTTCCCCCAGCACGAGTGCTTGCCAGCACTTTCAAAGTGGAAGCACCCCTTCGAGAACCACGAAGACGAATCAGGTACTTGGCTTTGGGTTTGCCCCGAAGTTGAAACTGACCGACGCCCTCTACGTTCTGTGAAAGAACAAGCTTCCCGTCGCGGCGCACCTGAACCTGAACCGCATCCAGACAGGCATGCACGAAGAGCGTCACGCGCTGGTGAGAAGAGACCGGAGCGAAACGAAGAAATTTGCTGCCTTTTCTCTTAACGAAGACATCTGTGACTTTTCCGTCCTTGAGCTCCATGGTCTTCTGCTTGGCTTCTTCTTTAGTGCGAGCAAACGTGCCCACAAACGCAGTGCTCATGTTGGTGACCGTGTTGACGGCGAACACGTCAAAGTAGTACTGCGTGTCTGGCTTTAGGTCTGAAACTGTAAAAATATTCTTGTTGCCAATGCAGATTTTCTGTATGTCTGAAACTTTGGGCTTGGGGATATACGTGCGGCTCAATTTGCTGCTCAAAGCTCTGTTAGTGGTGAGGGAACGATCCTTACTGAAATCATTCTCAGATGGGATGAAACCAAAATGAGCAAAGTCAAAAGGGCTGAAGTCCCTCCCGGGTTTTGGAGCGGCCATGAAAGTATCATCCACGTTCATCTTGGCCTCCGCCGCACATAAGCTCTTGAAGTTGTGCTCCTTGTTAATAACTACACAGTACTGGATCGGCTGGCCCATTACAGAGCCAGTGGGAGTGGGCTTCCAGGCTAGCGTGACGGTGGTACGACCCAGTGCGGTTACATCGACCCTGGGGTCGTAAGGCAGCTCTGGGTATGGCTGGTCGGACTCGGGAGTTGTGGTCGCGTAAATCTTGAAGTTGCTGTCCTTTTCAGTAGAGACGATTTCCAGCTGGTACAAGCCCGAAGGGGAGCTGGTGGCGATGAATGACTCGACATCATTTCCTTTGTAGGTGAAAAGCTCGGTCCCTTCACTGGTTGTGACCTGCTGTTTCTGCTGCTCTAATGGTTCTGGCTCACCTGAGGCACACAAAGAGTCACAAAATTAGTCCTTGAAAACCAGACACAGAATATTGGAAGATCATAGAAGTTTGCGTACCACAGAACAAACCACAAACATCAAAGCAAGGCCCATTCTGTTACAATGGCATGGTGCTATTTAGAGATGCACATTTTGAATGATGAATTGTTTAAACCACATGCAAACACAAGCAGCAACTGTCGAACAAAAAGATGTTCACATTAAAACTCTCTCTAAAAGTTAATGAGTGAGACATTTAACATTAACTTCCACATAATGACGCATTTCCCTCACTACCCGAAATCCTATCATCTTGCTGTTTACGTTCCGCTACTTCCTCCCCACTTACCAATTAGCACCAGTGGAAAAAGAAGATGCAATTTCCATTTTAATGGAAAAGAGCATTGTTTAATGTTTTGAAGTCATTCTGAGCTACCTCGCCATGTGGATGGTCAGAGCCACTCGCCTGCTGACCGCTGTGTTTTCTATCCAAACAGCTCCGCAGCTCAGAGGGCGACTTTCACTTCGCTTTTCCCGGGAACCCTGAGCTACACAGAGATCCCTTGTGGCTTCACTGTCCCTATATTTTCCTTTCCAAGCCTTCTCACTTCAGCTGAGCAAGAAAACATAATATTATGTCTGCCAGCTAAAGAATTAAATGAATAGAGTTGGACTCAAAGACCGACTCCCAGTGGATGTATTCCGCAAACATGGGAAAAGACTTGGACTGTACAGTATGTACAGCCTATGTTTACTGTAACCACTGTTCCATAAGACAACAAAAACCTTTCATGAGTTTTTACTTTGTAGTTTAGTGATCATCCAACAAAAGTGTTATTAAGGTTGTGTTTTATGAAGTATCGTTAATTTTATATCTCTGACTTATCCTTGCATATCTGAGTTCAGTTTTAGACTACTGAAACTGAGACAATTGTCATGATTTCTGTGATCGTGGCTCTTCATTGGTGGTCCTATGTCGTACAGTGAAAGAGGTTCAACGACAACCGTTTTCCCGGTCTTGCATCCAAAGATAGCCTACGATAGTTTTCTGACAGTGTCAGAAATTCAGCATGATCACCGCACAGTGTGTTTGCTGCTACGACTTGTGTACTGATATTTGTTTACCACGAGCGCATGCTGTTGACGTTGCGTTAACGTGTGACGCAGCCGCCGAAGCGTTCGTGTCCTTATCGTACAGTCTACATGCCTGTCGTTCCGGAGTTTAAACGATACATGTCGCACAGTGTGATAAGGTAATGATCTTATAGGAGTGCAAAAATCTTGCAGTGTATTTTGGGCTTAAGAGGTACACTTTAAAGAATAAAGGTGTTTGAAAGGTTCCATTTAGTCAAAGTTTTTTAAAGAACCATTTCTTATATACCTTTTTATAATCTGAAGAACCTTTTTTTCACCACCAATTTATTTTTGTGAACCATAGAGGTTCTTCAGGTGAAACCATTCAGCCCGAAATGTTTCTTCTATGGCATCGTGAAGCACGTGTGAGTTATTCATTTCTATCATATGATGATAATGTATTTGTTTTTCAAGCCCTCCGGATCCTAAAGTGGCTAGCCAAAGCGTGTGGGTTCTTACATTGTATATGTTGTAAAACACCAAGACCTTTTGAGTAAAAAGCTTCATTACTATAAGAATGAATGATGAGAGTCTCTGCGTTTCATCAGCCAAGACAGCTGTACTGGGCCACAAACAAGGAGGAAGAGGAAAGCTCAGCGCCTGGGAGTCATTATAACGCGGAGAGTCAAAGATGATCAGAGAAGTTTGTCGTCTCTCAGGGAGACACTCATGTCTTTATGCGAGCTCACACATGGACATGTTCAATGCACGCGCTCCTGACATGGAGGCTTCTTATCTGTTCTTTTGTTTTGCCCTATACCTTCAGTTTCACATACACACAGTGTCAAACGCAAAGCTATTTTTTTAATTTTAAGATACTGTCCAGATTGACTGTGAGAGATGATAGGAGAGTGATGAAGAGAATAAAGATAAAAGAATTTGGGAAAGGACAAGAGAGCAAGCAAAAATCTTGCTTTGTAGACAAAAGGCGGTCACAATTTTCTTCGGCTTGAGATGCACACATGAGGGCTTTTCACACTTGAAATAATTAAACCTGGGTTATTCTAAATCCTGGGTTATCTGTTTCATACTGTTCACACTAAACAAAAGTTTAAGAGATAACCCTGACGATTCACACTGTGCATTCCTAAACACTAGGTTAACGTTTTAATTTGCGTATTTGCTGTGTCAACAGTCTTGATTGGATAAAAAGTCAATTACTGTTTTAATTAAAATATCGTTTTGAATATCCACTTGACTCGCTCTTCCACATCTGTGACAAAACAGTTCGCAACGTTAATCTTTCTTGGCTGTTTTAAGCCTCCTGGGATGTCTTTTTAATTTTTTTTCAAATTCAGAGCAGGGTTCAATAACCTTGGGTTAATTTCAGGGATAACCCCGCTTCTAAATTATAAGTGTGAACCGCTCCTTAACCCAGGGTTAAAAGCAAGGTTTAGAACGAAAAGATAACCCGGTGTTGAGGGCAGTGTGAAAAGCCTAATGGGTTCTTACAAAAATTAAAATCGAATAAATTATAAATACTTTAATACACTTTGGTGTTTCATTGTTGTTGTTGTTGTTGTTGTTGTTGTTGTTTTGTATAGCTTTTGGGTCTGCAGGTGTCAGGTGCAGTCCATCAGGACACCAGGTGTGGTTACATTGAGCTCAAATTCACACATGCTCACAATCATAAATTGACGCAAATGGAGCTTATGATGGAATATACTGGAAAACACTGACCAGACACGCTTCACAGTACTTCACAGAAAACACATATTTACCTGTGCATCTGTTTATTTTTTCAAATGACTCTCACGTTATTTTTGTATAAAACTTTCCAAGCAGACATCTGTAGGGCATTCATTTTGACCGATATTTTTGTTAAATCAGTATAGTAACAACATGAGGGGAACTCAAATGCTTGTCTACTAACCAAACAGGCAATTGCTTTTCAAGACAGCATCTTCACTAAAATGAAAATTTGGCATGTTTACAATAAGCCTTAAAATACACAGCAGACATAAAGGGAAAAGGTAGCTTTCATACTAAATTTGAGCTATTATTGTAATGCTTTTCAGTAAATAAATTGAAATTAATGTGTTATTAATTTTCTTTAACCAAATTTGTTGCAATGCATTCTGGGACTGATGTCTGTCTTAATGAAGGATAACTATTACAGTACGAATTGCGCATTTGCCTTTTAAGTATGTCTCTTATGCATTCAAATGTTGCCTACAGGTCATAAAGTGCTAAAATGATCATTGCGGTTACAGTTTAGTCTAAATGTAAATGGTATTCCTAATTCTTTGTGATGATTCCTCATCATCTAATCAGCCTTAATCCTTAACTGAAATGAGATACCACTGTCTGTGTTAATCCTCAAACTGTATTGAATAGCACTGAGTGATGCTCTCTTGTTTCCGCAGATCTCAGATCAGTTTTTCTAATAATAGGTTAGAGTGTGGACATGGAAAACAGGTCTTAAATTACTGCCCAGTTGCAACATTGATCGGGAGATTTAATTCGGATACCTGATCCTTCTCCGCTGCGGTCCTCTGGGAGCTCCTGCAATGTCAATCTCCACTCGAGCGGAGCGTCACAAGGTGTCACCGTCACCAATAGCGGAGTGTTGTCTTCCTCCACCACAAAAAAGTACCTGTGAGAGCGAGGTAAGAAACGGCCTGTGAGTTAGCGTGTGCACAGCAGTATAATGAAAACAGCAGAAATGATGCAGGAAATTGAACCTGACTCATTGCATGTTGTGTACCAGATGTGCTGTTCACTTAGATTAAATCGCTTTTGATGTTTGTGTGAAAACTAACCATCTGTATTTATTTTCTATTACTGAATTAGACTAATACAAATCCTTTGTGCATGTGGGCTCAACAAAGCGTATCGCAACATTTAAGACTGACGTTTTAGCGAGGTTTCGCTGATTTAGCTTTTGCCTTTGAAAGGATATATTATAACCCATCCCACGACACATACTTAAAGGATCCGGCCTTACACAGTCTGCTACTGAAATAGGACCACATTCCCTAAACACAACGCTGTAAATGTTAGCTTTGCTGTCTCTGCAACTTCATTATTGTTTTTTTAACTGGGTTAGCTGTGACACACATGGGAGATGTCTTTAACATTCGCAATATATATTCGCAATGCATTATGAGGCCCCACTGCTTAGTGCAGTATGCACTAAAAACTGCCAATTATTTTTAATTAAAAAGTATGTGAAACTGAACAATGCAAAATCAACAATAAGCATCTCATGCAAGCCATGTCTTCATCACCATGATCGTATGTGCATTTTGAAGTATCGCATCAAAAACAAGTGATGAAAATGCCAATTTAGAATAAAAATCCCTCAATTCGCAAAAAAACTTTATTCGCTTGCTTGAGGTGGTTTTTGACTTATGCGAAAAAGAGTAAATGCCAATAATGGGAGATGGAAACGCATAAAACCCACGTGACTGATCAGCTGATGTTGTCTTTACCATATATGGGGCTTAAAGTCGTCGCAATGTCCTTGCTGCTCGTGCATGCATCAACAATGCACTGCAAAAATAATATTTTTAAGAAAATATGTTCTTAGTATTTTTGTCTTGTTTTTAGTAAAAATATAAAAAAATTCTTAAATTAAGATGCTTTTTCTTGATGAGCAAAACGACTTAAGAAACCTCGACTTACCCCTATTGGCAGATGTTTTTGCTTGTTTTATGCACAAAACCACTTAAATTTGACATTTTTGGTCTAAAAACTAGACTTAATTTATTGGGTCGTTTTGCTCATCAAAAAAAGCATCTTAATTTAAAATTTTGTAAATATTTTTGCTGAAAACAAGACAAAAATACTAAGAACATATTTTCTTGAAAAATCTTTTTTTTTTCTTTTTTGCAGTGTTCTGCATTTCTTCTTCTTTGCACAGTATTCAGTTTGGCAATTACAAGCTGCCCTGCTAATAAATGAATAACCAATCGTGACTACTTGCAGTCCTGTCTCCATTTTCCAAGCGTCCCCATGTTTTGTTTACTGTTGGTTATTAGGTTACCTGTTGGTTATTAGGTTATAAAGATTCACCCAGCTACAGAAGTAGCATGATCTTATTAGTGTCTTCACACAAATGTGTACAAGGTAACCATGCCATATCATCCCAGACTTATGGTTATTTCAGACTGATCTCATGGAAAGTCGTGTTATAGTCATAAAATTTTAATTCATTTATTCGTGTCCATGGCACAAATTTCAGCTTTTTTTCGTACCTTGAGCATGAATGTATTTTTCGTGCAAATTTCAAAAAAAATTGTTTTTCGTGTCATTTTATGTATTGTTTTCTCATTGTTTTTTTTTTCCTATTTTCTTACCATTGTCTCTTGGGGTTGGGGTTAGAATTTTGAACATCCCAACCCAAACCCCAACTCTAACCCAAAGTCCGGGTGAGAATAGTTATAAAAGCTGTAGAAAAACATGTAGAAACCAATACATAAAAGTACATCCTAACCCAAACCCCAAATCTAATCCCAATTCCAAGCGACAATGATTTAAAAATAGAAAAAAAATGAGAAAACAATACATAAAATGACACGACAAAGAAAGTCGTGCCACTGACACGAGATTTAAACCACCAAATTTGTGCTGAGTGACAGTCGTGCTCAAGGCACAAAAAAGCTGAATTTCGTGCCATGGACACGAATAAATTAATCAAATTTTTGTGACTATAACATGACTTTCTGTGTGATCATGTTGGGTTATTTTGCATATTTTTGACAGCTCTGATCTGAAAAACAATATGTTAATAATATTTTTGGTTCATTTGTCTAACGGAATAGCTTCGTGTTGAGTGCAATGCATTATTGGATTTAGTATGCCAGTGAAGTGTGCTCTGTTTTGGCAAATGCAGCAGGTCATTCTGTGCATACATAGTATACACTTCCAAAATAGCACATGTAGTTGTATGGCATTCTGAACATATGACCTTCTGTTGATACCCATTCAGAGCGGTGACAACTTTCGGCACTATGTTCTGCAAAATGATTATGATAAATGTAGACTTGATGCCCATGTAATCAGCTCTGTTAGCACACACCGCAGTTCATTAGCAGGACATGACATTGATGGAATCATTGGCCAAGACATCAAACGAGAAACAGGGAGATAAATTATTGCTCCCAAGCTTTTTTGAAATGCGAAGAGCTCAGCATGTGAACATCTGTGGTATGTATGTTCCGATTAATTTATCCATGATCCTTAGTAAAAATAACCCATAGCCTTTTCCTAAGACCTTGCATGTGGTGGAGCTTGATGGACGTGGTAAAAGCGGTAAGTTTCCTTCTATCAGAAAGCACCTGCTACTCAGCGAACTCCTTCATCAAACACAACGCACGCTGATTTCCCAGCAACTCATTCATAATGAATGTCTTACTCTCATCTGATGCACCAATAGATTCCACATAAAGACATCTGCGATAAACTAAAGAAACTAAATGTAATAATAACAGGAACATTTCCAGTTTTAGCCTACTACAAACAATGAGCTAACTTGAAGGTTTGAAAATATTGTAGTGTAATTCTCTGTTGCACTGACTGGTTGCAGTACAGAGATGTGATCGGGTTGATTTGATTTGGCTGAACTAAGTTTGGCTTTTCTGTACTGGATTAATATGTGCTGGGGTGGGTTAGGCTGAGCTGCAACCTGTTTGATCTTTTTCTTTTGATACTAGATATATGTTTGTATCAGCCCATTCTCATGATTTGCATATAAATGGCACGCAGTGTGAAAAGTTGTCCAATACATATGCCAAATTCCAATTTTGCGTGCATATGATACGCCATTACTTCCCGTACGTTTCTTTTTTTTACCATTATGATTTGAGTTTGGGTTTAAAACAACTTTTTCTTACATAAAATAACATCCTAACCCAAACCTCAATTCTAACTGCAACTCCAAGCAAGCATGGTTTAAAAGTAGATAAAAACATGGAGAAGCCTATATATTAAATGACATTCTAAACTGAAAAAAAGTGACAATGGTTTATAAAAAATATACCAATATATAAAACGACACAAAAAGATGGACTGGCGTATCATATGCATGCAAAATTGGAATTACTTCTTACAGGAAAACATATACATAAATAGTTTTATCATTTGTATAATAGTTTTATTGCTAGTTTTTATGACCAAAAATTGTGAAAGTATCTAGAACTGCTGAATGACCATGTGCGACTTCGCAATCTTTGTGTGCGAGTGTGTGTCCATTTATTTATTGTGTGTTGCATGACTCCACCTTTTTGGGGTATCCCTGAACAGGTATCCACTGATCTCAGCTCCATCGGGCATAAAAGAAGAGTCGTGAAACGTTGCTTTATCTCTGATCTGCATCTGAAAGAGACCCTCATCACGTGTGGGCAGTTTCTGTCCCATCACCCCCAGGACCAGCAACATCAAGCCATAACATCCAAACATCTGCCTCATCCTGCAAACAAAAGAGATCATCACAAATCAATACCTAGATACAGTACATCTGTGATGGAGCAGAATACGAAGAGTTAGTAAATGAGACCCGTTTAAAATCTTCCAAACTTTTTTTAATTACGAAAGATTGTGAAGTAGATAAACAAAAACGTCATATTTCTGGCAACATCAGCACAACAAACAAAACAAATGAAAATAAGCCATTTGAAATGAATCAACACACCGCATCTTTAATGTTCTGGTGCTGTTTTACCTCAAGAGGCGGCACAGCTGGGTTAAAGAGGTAAAAGACGAGTGTACTGCAGTTCATACTGCTCACAAACAACCTTCAGACTACTCGTGAGTACATCCAGTCGTGACACACGCACACACACAGATGTGCTGAGATTGCTCTCTGGATTGGATACACAAATTCTCATCACAGTTTGAATTTATATTTACAGTGTCTTATGGTACATAACATGTCTGGTTGATGTTAAACACTTGTTTACTGTTCACAGATCATCTCTTTCTCAATCCTTAACATTTGATTACGAACAATCAGGATCACAATGGTGTGTTTAGTTTGTATAGTCATAAACTGTTTATTGTTATAGAGAATAAAGCCTTTTATGTTTACAGTTTGTTGCCCGGTTTGCCACAAATCCAAATTTGTAAACAGATCTTTAGAATAGATGTAGATACCCATACAAGAGCAACAACAAGTAGTTTGATGTTAAACTATACTAGACTGATTTACTGAATTGCCTTTGATGAACTGAGTTAGGTTTTGCTAGATTAGAATTCGGATTAGGCTGGAATTAACCGGGATGCTGACATGCTGAGCTGGATTAAGTCTTGTTTATATTTGACGCGTCCCCAAGAGCACATGGCAAAAATTACGTTGGCGCAATGTGGGCGGTCGTGCTCGTTGGGTGCACCAGACCTCCTTTTGCGTAGAGGTGTTCACGACAATTTTTGTCACTGCATGCCAAAATACAACATTTAATGTTTACATGAGTTTAAACGCATGACGTCACATCTTTTGACCTTCTTTAAAGGGCACCTGTTGTCCGATTCACGATTTTACATTTCCTTTGGGGTGTAAGTGTGTTTTAGTACTGGGTGTGCCTCATTAAGTCTTGAAAAGTGAAGCCGCTGGCTCTTTGATCGCCCCCTGGTGGCTGGCTGCAGTACAAGTCTTAAACCCCGCCCTCTCCATTCAAACGAATGGGACTCTGCTCTAAATAATAAAATTATTTACACTACCAAAAGATGGTTTTGGTCCTTTCAAGTTATCACGCTGATAAATGTTCAAGTATTCATTTTTGTGATAAGTTTCATTTTAGCTAGTAATTTGATGCTATAGAAACGGGGCGTGTCGTTATGATTGGTGTGGTTGAATTGGTCGCGCGAGCATTTGGGCGGAAGTTTGATACCGCAGCTTCGCCTCTGGCTCTATGGACGATTCCTTCTGCGCATGCCTTGGCTTCAAACTGACGTTTTCACGTAACATGGCGGTGACCATGGTCTGACATTTTTGGCTTCAATTCATTACAATGGATGGAGGCGACGTCGCGTCGTCCATCTTTTTTTACAGTCTATGATTAGTACATGTAAACGATATGCAAAAGGTACAAATCCCAAAGTAAACGATGACGCAAGTTATTGTCTCCAACGTAAATCTCTTTTCTTGAACTAAAACAAACACACGGATTGTATGCAACAGTTCACTTCCATGGATTGGTGATGTAGACAAAACCGACATTATCATAATTCCTCCCACTTTGGACACAGTCTGTAAATTAACGCCTGTTTGCATTACATTGTGAACGAATCTTTCAAACATGGTAAGGTGCGTCACATTTCCGGCTGAGGCCAATGACAAAGTACAGATTAGCTGGCCAATCAGGGACACAGAGCTTTTCAAATCGATGAGTTTTGTACAAAATCAGTGCATTTGAGTAAAGCAGTATATCTGGAGGTACAAAATTGTATTATACAAAATTTAGCAATGAAATAGGTGCCCATTAACCGCTCCTGTTCCTGACCCGTGTAGGCCAGAAGAGGTACTGCATGCATCCAATGCCTACCTACACGTTCGAGTCAAATGAAGTAGGCTGCGCGTTCGACAAAATTAACTATTTGTTCGGTTTTACGCTGAGCTGAACTTGGTTTAGTCCAGCTGGGTGCTGGGTTTAACTATACTGTAGGTGGAATTTAGTGCAGCTGTGTTGGGTTGAGTCCGACTGTGCCGGATTTGGCTGAACAGATATCACATGATCTCCTCCTCCTATTGATTCAGTCTCATTGATTGAAGTCAAAGCTCAATCCCCTCTGATATAATCAGGCTAATGATGGCAGATTAAAGTGATACTCCACTGTCATTAACTCCAAGTGAGAGTCTGTCCTTTTAATGACCTCTCCAGTCATCCCTCCTCCCACTTTAGCCTTTATTCCCCACTTTACTTCACCTCCTTCACTCGCTCTCATGGCCTGCTCTCTCTTTTCTTTCCCCCACTTTCATCCATTGTTTATTTCATTCAGATGCTCTCCTCTTCTCATTCTTTTAAAGTTGCACACTCTCCTCCCTCCTTTAGGCTTGGGCTTTTCACTTGAGCCACTCACACAATCTACTTAACTGCATTTGCACACAAACCAAGGCTCTTATCATGCATTGCATTTCCTCTCGTCTGTCTCTAAGAGAGTACTGCTTATTTCTCCTAACTTCAGACTGTGTAATAGGACACTCTGACACATTCACTCTTAAACGTTCCTCTTGTACAGCGCAAAATATGCATATGACTGTATATGTCTGATTATAGGGGAACTGCTTTTAATCCTGGCACTGTAGACACTGAAACAGTTATCCGAACTAAATGTGTCGGATAAGCCCGCGACCGAGTTTAAGAGTGCTTTCTTTCTTAGGTCAGCTTTTTGATAAAGACCCAGGCCTGTTTGACATCAGAGATCGATTAGTTTGGCGGCAGAATCAAACTTGAATTTGGACCAACAAATTAAACAGAGTGTGAAACAGCCTTACAGATGTACCAAACCTCCACTGCAGGGCTATTGGATGAGTGCAGACCTGTGAAGACCAATAAGCCAGATTAACTGCTAGTGGAGATCACGGATCTGCAGTCTAGTCATCCAGAAAATTACAATTCCGTGTTTAGCGGAGGTCTTTGAACTGAATTGCAAACACAAATTAACTAAATGTGTAGATGGTCGCTGCCTGGAATAAGAGATACAGCATGTGTGGAATTCAATCCTAATAATGAAGAAAGGGAGGACACATACAAATGTGGATTTCCTCTTCAACTCTATCAGGTTTTATAGATGCAGTTGCGTTTCCCGAAGCAGAAAGGGTTCTTCTCTGTCTAAAATAAAACTTCAAAACAAAGGCCCATCTGGAACAAATGAAAGCTAATGTTTAATTAGAGCTGGGAAGAACGTCTGATCGTAATTTGGGGAAAGGATAATTTGAAGGCAGAGTCGGCCGCAATGGTGCCAACTTTGTTTTTTGGCTTTTTTCTGTATTTATTTGTTTTTCCAAATGTGCTTGTGACAGAAACAAGTTTTTCCGGGTTCTGAGTTACTTATGAACAGTTTACAAAACCGAGACTTCACGATTCAAATCTTGAAGTGGTTTCGGGAGAAAGTGTGTTGTGGGAAGGTCGGAGAGTCAAGTTCATAATGTTAAACAGCTTAAACCCTTTAAACGCGGAAAAGATGTTTGAATTACCATCCTCAAAATGTTCCTAATCACTTCACGTGCAAGTTAAATGGCAACAAACTTAAATGCAGTGTTGTTTTTCAACAGTTCTAAGTCGTGTACCTCTTTTAACCTCCTTGATTGTCGTTTGTGATCTAAAGAGCCATTTAAAGATAATTCTGCAAAACGAATGGATTAAGTTAATCTTTTGACAGGTGTTTCAAAAGCAACAATGTTTGGCTACGGTCCACTGTGAATAGCACAATTTCCCTGTATTGCAATTCATCTAATTATATCCCTCGAGAGATAAATGTCATTCACTTTAGTAATCGCTTTATTCAAATCAGAAAAAGCCATTCATCTCGTTTGGGAATCCAAAGACTTCAAACAACAGCGAGTTAAAGTGAATGATGAACAGTTACAAGCAGATAAATACCTTGCCGATCAGCGAATGATTCAATAGATCAATAGCCTGATTAATTGGCACTGGAACTGTTAACATGAGGTAAGTAACAAGCTCAGTCTGCTTATTCGCACACATATGAGTAACACATGTATGTTGCACGAAGAGCGACGTTACTGACAGGGTGAAAACACACATTTCAACAGAGCAGCTACCACCTGTCAATCAAACCACAGCATTCTGGGCCACAGACAGCCGAGAGCCATCATTACCGTGCTAACCTGTGTGCGGGTGTCATGACTTTCTCGCTTGCTTTGACATGACAAACTCACACACATACTGCTCTCCCACCACCGATCAGCTCATCCCACATCTATGACATCTGTAACCTCTAAACTTAGTGGACCTCGGTGAAATATGGTGGACCTCAATGCCTCCTCTTAAATTAAATCATTTTACAATATAGTGGTGGTTAAACAGATTCAGTGAATTAACAGTGAATTCTTCTGCTTCTCCACAAAAATATTTTGTGTCTCTTGTGACAGGGTGGGACAGCAGTCAATCTAAGTGGACAAGTGCCACCCTGGCACTTATGTAGCCTCACCACTGCTCTGAACCTAAATTTAAGTCGGATTCCATCCTATGAGTTCCTCGCGGCCCTGTCATGCACACACACACCAAGCAAACTCTAAAATGTCAAAGAAAGAGAAAAGGAACCAACAACAGTACGGGATGGAGACAATATTAGATTTATTTAGAAAAGGGAGTGGATGGTTGGACAGTCTTTCCTGACAGCGGTTCTGGTGCCCTAATAAGACAAGCTGATGTGGCGCCTTTCTGTGACTCCTAAAAAATGTTGTTGACACGTCTCTGGAAGAGTTATTTTCCATGAGACCGCAATGTGTCCTTTTCACCATTGCCATTATGATGTCATAGATGTGGGATGAGCATTTTAAAGCTAAGGTACTTGACATGTGCTGCATTCTTGTGCCAAACCAGAAGCGTCCTGGTGCTCTCGGGCAGCCAAATGGTACAATGACTAATTGGTAGAGAAGAGGTTTTAGTAAGATCGAGTGGACACTTGTCTGTCTCCTTATTGCTTACTTTGGAACGCAGAACAGCTTTTGTCAAATGTCTAAATGCAATTTCAAGATCACTGACGAAGGCAAAGAGATCTAGATTGCGTAATCTGGAATCATATCAAATGAGCTCACTGTAGTGTCCAAAACGAGATGTGTCCTCACATATGTACTTATCAGAGTGCTCCCAATTAGTACTACGTCCAGGAATGTTGATAAGCGGCTAAGTTGAGGGTGCGGGGACCACAGTCTGCACAAGCCACACAAACACTCCATTGAGGAAGGGGGGGAGGATTAGCTCTGACTGATGTTCACATCATTGCTGTCTTTGTAAGAAGAATGAGAGATCTCACAGATAATCACAAATCTAAGGGACAATTTGTCACTCTCGTCCCACCCATATGAGCATATCAAGAGCAAGGCCAAAAACAGGCATGCTGGGAAATAGAGCGGCCACTCTGCTGTTTACCTACCAAGCATGCGTGAGGAAAAAATTGCAATGAATCTCAACCTAGCTGCTTTGGGAATTAACCAATATGGAAATAAGCAACGGGGGGTCGAAAAGCTGCGATTAAATCCCTGGTTCTCCTCAACAGGACATGACACACGGTCACGTCAGAACCCACAAAGACGAGCGCGGGGACGACTGTATCTCCGTATCGGACTGTCACTCCGTCGGACACACAAATGGCTATTGCAACAGTGGCGGAATTCTTTCGTTGCCAGAGTTTTCATATGCTAATGAGGGTTTAGATACGCTATGCAACACAGACCTTCCCGTTCTTAGACTTTTGTTCCCGTTTTATTCTTCTCCAGAGAGGATGGGAGGCAGTGCAGCTTGGCCTCACCGCTAAATACAGTTATTCAAATTCCTTCATTCTGAGTCTGCCTTTCATTATGTCTCCCAGCCCAGAGAAAAATATCACTCTCACCAGGAGCCACATCAGGTAGTCTGCCATACACAACTATAGTTTGTTGTTTGTCAGTGATAGACAGATAATCCTCACTGGAGAGATTAAAATTTTCATACATCTTACTATTCATTTAAAATGGGGAATGCAAATGGGACCAAACTCTCTTTACCTCAGATGGGTAATTGACAAGAAATTTTAAGTAGCTTGGCATTGCTTAACTTTATCAGGATTTCTACCATTTTAGTTATATATGCAATTTTATGATGTATATTAATATTAAATAATTTATAAAAAAATGTTTATATTTTAATAATCTGTGAAACAGCTAAAAAGTTTTGACATATCAAAATATTTAAACTAAGACACCATTTAGTGGAATTCAGACTTGGGTTCACCCAGACCACGAATGATATACAACATAAATTGATTGTGATGAGCTTATTTTTCATATCTACTGACTCCAATGTGAGTTATAAATGCTGGGTAAGAACTTTAAAATTGTATATCCCATTACGCATTCTTATTTTAATCTAGATGTTCTTATTAATAATGTCAACAGAATATTTCCTAGTAAACACTAGAATTATGTAATAAATGCTTGACAACTAGCCTACTAAATCTTTCAGAACAAGGAAAATTTGGGTACGTAGATGTTGCAGGTGCGTTTACGCGTGTATATTTGGAAAACCAAATATTTAAAGATAAACCTTCACGTGTTTTCTTTCACCCATGAGCGAAGGCAGCAACAATTAACATTTGACTGAATTAAAGGGGCGCGGACAAATTTTGATGAATTGCGTCTGGCGGATCCGAGCGCATGGGAACCGCGTCTCCAAACACAATGTCCAGCGCTCGCTAAACTTCGCTCCAAACGTCTCACGAAGAGCACCGTACACTTTATCTGAGATCCAGACGAGCTGCAGGAGAACATTAAACGAGTCTGCGAGCTCAGGCTTGATGGAGAGGTGTTTGAAAGCTGTGGAGTTTGTAAACCGCAAAAGCCCGTCCCCCGTGTTTTGGCAAGAGGTTCAAAGAGTGTCTTTCTCTATTCGGAGAGTCCCGCTGCTTTTTCCCCATGACTGCATAAGTTTTAAAAACTCTTTTATGAGGCATGAAAGCATTTCGGAAATGCAAAGACAGGTACATCTGAGCAATGTCTGAAAGGAGTGGAAATGCTCCTTGGGAGGTATTTAAACGCATCTTGAAAATAATAAATAATACAAATAATAATCAAACCATAGATGAAAAAAACATAGATTTGATGTGAAAGCTCCTTACCTTATTCTTCAGTGTAAAATCCCGCCAGAAACAAAGTTTGTATTGATGGAAATTGTATTATTGGCTGCGTTCTTAAATTCTTTTAGTTGTCTTCCAGTAACACAATTTTTTAACTAAAATTGCATGAACGCAAACTATATAAGACAGGTAAAGACTGTCCGTGGATCAGCTGGTGTAAAGTTGTTTCATCAGGTGCTGGTAGAATCCTTCATTCGCATCCGAGAGTTTCTGTCGCGTCCTAAAGTTGTCGCGTATCCTCCTCACGCGTATTCGTTCTCGTGTATAGAGTTTGAGACTGAAGCGCGAGTCAGACTGCTGTGAAGTCTCTCTCTCTCTCTCTCTCTCTCTGTATGTGGAGTGTTTCTAACACTCTCTTCCTCTCTCTGAAGACCAGCCCACTCATCTCACTGTCCCAACCAAACATATATCATTAAACAAAAGTAAAATGGATATATATGACCTGTGCACACCATCAAATATATAGTTATTAATCCTAATAAGAAGATGATGCACTGAATATTATTTTGTTTTTACACATTGTTCATAAATTGTACTTGATTATTATAAAATGCTCATTGTATGTTTGTGGCATCCTTGAATAATGTGTTAGCACTGAAAGTCACGTAGTTTAGTCTATATTGCTTGTTCGACTGTTTGGAATGCAGTGTCACAAGTGCACATCATTCAGAGAAGACCAACATTTATTTATGCCATAAATAAATACAAACACTTTCACTTAACAATGAATAGCCAACAGGCTGCCATAGTAGGCATATGTCTGGTCAAAAATACTAGGAGTGTTCAAATTAATTTTGAATTAACCATAAAACATAATCAAAGAATCATACATTCTAATCTTTACACTGAAGTTCCTATGTTTTTTTTTTCCTCTTTACAATTTGAGTTCATCCAGTAGTATCATATTTTTTATTTTTAAAGGATTTTAGTGACCTTCAGCACCAGTTAAAAATCTCACACTTGTTAGCTTTAAGATACACTGTGCTGCCTATAAAAGATATCTAAGCAGACACCTCTCTGAATTTTAAGATATAACCAAATCCTAGAAAGGCCCGATTGAGTCATTGTTTTGTTGTTTCTGGATTTCCACACTGATGATGCTTTACTATGAGCACACCTGTCTCTCATCTGGCAGTCACGCATCTCCTGAAAGCTGTTTTCTGAAGAGTTCAGAGTAAAAAAAAGTCTCACGCTGCACTTGTCTTGTCTTCCCTGCCCTCTTTTTGTACTTACATTATTTGCGCACTGGAATAGCTCACGATGACCAACAGACACGCAATCCTGGAGTTTGTTTGAAAAGCACAGGCACAGTTTGTTTTCTTTTGTTGGGCTGTTTACAACGGGTCATTCTCCCCATCGCCGTTTCTATAACCCACATACACTGAAGGTGTGAAGGGAGGTTATAACCGGGGGAAGTAAATATTTATGAAAGATAACAGCGGTTTGAACAAATGCTGTCAGTGATGAATGGTCATTTATGACAGAACGAGGGTCTGAGGGCTTCATTCAAAGGCATGAGAACATGAACCCTCATCTAATGTCCTTCACACAATGTGAGACCATTGGCCCTTGGAAAGGGTGTGTCATTGTGAATAAATTAGGCTTAGTTATTTTGGAAATGCTCACACCAAGTGACAAAATGATCTGTGTTGGGATTTGTCTTTGAATGAGTGTAGGAGCTCTGTTACGTATGATTACTCACTGATGTTATAGTGTATTGTTAAAGTGCAATATGGCCATCTAGTGGTTTGTCGCTTTTGCTAGAGAGTTTGCTTAAACCATCATGTCCTGCAAGAGACCCAGTTAAAAAAACAAGAACTAACTTAAGTTAAATTATATTTTAATATTATGTTTATCAAATGGTCATGTAGGTGATATAATTCCAAGTGAATTTGGTGTCCAAATTCATTATTTTTCATTCGGTACTTGTTGTCATCGATCACAAGATGTTGCAATCTCTCAGATCCTCAACACAACCTGAGGCTTAACCTTTATTTCCTTCATTTCCATGTAAGGATGTGTGTTTATGTTATCAGTTGATGACCACTAAATCAAATCAATCCATGCAGTAGGACTCTTTTAGTCTTTCATGTCACAGCGGTTGTCTTTGTATAAGAGCTTTGATCTTCTGACATCTGTTCTTCACTTCTCTTTGATTAAGTTTTTTTTTATGTAGATATCACTATTCTGTAGGAAGTCACATTATATCTCAACAAGTAGAAGAAGCTTCTTACAACACAAAAGCTGATAAGAGGGATGGTGGAGACGAAAAGCAGAGACATGTTGAAGAGAGTGTTATATCGCTCTCTCTTTCTTTCTTTCTTTCTGTTTCTGTGTTATCACAAACATGTTTCTCTCCAGCTCTGTGGAATGCAAGGCTTGAATGAGACAAACATTAAACACACTAATCATTAACCTCATAGACACTTTCACCATGGTAACTATGGTAACTAGTCCTTTTGTAAATAGTTCATGATGTTTACTGTTTCCTCTTCCTGTTCTGACTGACACACAGACACAATGCATGACCTTTGACTCGGAGCGTCCCATGGCTTTTACTTACCACCCGCATTGAGGTTGTTACCTATGTAAACCACTCATGCTGCGGACATGAGGAATATCTTCAGATGTCTAAGTGAAAGTTTATTATAGTATATGAACCCCTGCTCACCTCATTTTTGCATCCTTCCTCCATCCCATCACAACCTTCCTATATCCATATTTTCCCTCAAATATTCACTAAAGGTAGGTTACACCGTTAACCCTGATTTAGTTTGAACCGAAATATATAAGTGCACGTAACCTAAACCCTGAAAGTGTTTTAGTTTAATGCACAAATTGCTTGATTTCTCTTATTCAACAATTTATTTTTTCATATTGAAATCTCTGGATTGGACATGTTTACCCATCATGCATTGCAGCATGTATAAATGAACTGCTACTGTTATGTGAGTGTTGTTTTGCTGTTTGTTGTCTTTTTTTATAATGCAGTTGTTTTTGTTATCATTGTTGCTTGTTGCTTATGTTTGTGGTGAAGTTAAGAGCTCATCATGAGATTTGTTTACTGTCACCAGTATTGAGACTTGTGTGTTGAGGTCTCTGTGTGAAGTGGAAACCTTTGCTTTATTTATTTGATGTTATCTTTGCTTTTCAAGGTGGCCTCATCTTTGAGAAGTAAAGATTGCAGAGTTCTGTTAACATTACAAGTTTTATAAAACTATGTTAAAATAAGACGTAAAGTTTCTCATATTGTTAAAGGAAAACACCACAGTTTTCAATATGTTACTATGTTTACCTCAACTTACATTAATTAATACATCCCTATCTTTTTTAATCTTTGAACAGCGCCTCGTGAATGTGTTAGCATTTAGACTAGCCCAATTCATTCCTATGGCTCCAAACAGGGATGAATTTAGAATCCACTTCCATGTTTTCCCTATTTAAAGACTGTTACATGAGTAGTTACACGAGTAAGTATGGTCGCACAAAATAAAACTTTTGTTTGGAGCCACAGCAAGGCTAGGCTAAATGCTAACACATTCAAGAAGCGCGGTACAAAGTTTAAAAGTGCACGCATTGAAAAAAGATAGGGATTTATTAATTCATCTAAGTTGAGGTAAGAACATAGTAAAATATTGAAAAACTGTGATGTTTTCCTTTAACTAACCATTTGTAGAACAGGACATGTTTAGTTAATCTAACAAGGATATATTGCTGGAACAAGACTTTCGGTGAATGAAAAATTTAAAAGGCCTGTTCAGCAATCTTAAGTAGATTTAACTATTTAACTTAAAGTTACTTGTTTGTTTAACAAGACAAAATTGACATTTTTAGGGCAGCGAGTTCTTAAGTTGATTCAACTTGTCTGGGCTTACAGCTATTTATAACTGTTATTAACCAAAATATATGCCATAAAGCTCAAAGACTCCAGATTTGATATGTGAATAATAGCTTACAGCAGCTGATTTAATTTCCATTTATGTTGGAAGTGAACATCAAAACTAAAAAATGGTTCAGTGTCTCCAAGTAGCCTGGTTTTATTGTTTTGTGCAAACATATGCCGGTCACCTTTCAAACATTTCAAAACAATTCCAAAGTATCTACTCTGTAAAGAGACCGATATTATGTCTGCAGACCAAACAGAAAAGGCAAACAGTTTTCGTTGGGTATCTAATTTCACCAAAACCGCCCAAAACATCACATCACGGCTGTGAATTGGGCATGGGCAAACACCACTCACATCTCATTTCAGAAATGAAAAAGTACAAGCAACCACACAAACACCTCAGCAACCACATTAAAATGTCCCAAACCACCCAAAATATCTTAGCAATGGCATACAGTAGCACTTCACTAAAAACCCACAGAACATCTTCAGCAGCTGCATAGCAGCACCCGAGTATCCCCCAAAGCCCCCTATATGAGCAAGCACCACATTTTCCTCATAAACTGCATAGCAAAATACTGTACAGCAACATAGTAACACAATGGCAACCACACACAACATAGAGGTGTTGAGAATTGAATTGATAAATGCAACATTTTCATTTTGTTAATTTTTGTTTTAATTCACATCCCAGACAGCGGATGACAACAGAACAGATACAGCCCTGCTATCTGTAGGCTAAGATACACACAAGCAGAGCAATATCCACACAAACACATGACTTTGTTCTTTGTTGATATTAATGAAGCGTTTCTAAAAAAAGCAGTTTTTTCCAAAACCCACTCGGACCCTGTTGAGAGGAAGGAAAGAGAAAGAGAGAGAAAACAAGAACACGAGAGGCACAGCGGGAACCAAAGTGAAAGAAGAAGAAGCCTCGATTGGATCCAGATGTCTCATAGTGTCTTCATCTCATTATCCAATAAAAGCAAAGTTTGATCTCATTATCCAATCAGACAGCTGCATGTCTGTGATGCCTGATCTCTTCAGGGACTAAAACATGAATGAAGCTTTCAGTCTTTATGTTTCATTAACCCAAAACACATGCAAAAAGTTATTAATAAAGTGTGTGCGTGCGTGCATGTGTGTGTGTGTAATAACACAGATGCATCAGTCTGTCACCCCCTGTCTATTTTTACAGTGCAATTTTGTGTTTGTAGTGCAAGGAAAAGAAATGTAATTGGCTGAAAATGAGCTCAAGAGAACGCTCTTTTTGATCCTTTGCAACAGATGTGCGTAAAGTGGCATAACACACTAACAATCAACTGAGCGTCGACTGAATACACACATCTGTAGGGAGAAGTAAACATCTTTAACATGTGGCCAATGACACAGTTTACAAATGATAAACAAACAGCAATGTTTCCATGGGAACAATGACAAGGAGCCGCATAATGGAGGCAAATGTTACCTTTTGAGAGCTAGGGAATGATACATTTGAACCCAGGTACTTTAACACTTAAAAATATAATTTTCGTTGGACAGCAAAAAATGAAAGTGGCCGGGTGCATGTGTAAACTAACTAGAGCTCAAAGCTAATTTTATGTTCTTTGGCATTTTGCCAAAGGTTTTAAATCAACTTCTAAAATGACTATTTGCCCCCTCAGCAGGGTGCGACTCTCTGCCTGTATCTGAAAGCTATAAAATGCTGCATTCAGAGGATACATTACAAGATAGGATGACATCAAGACACGTCCAAATTCAATGTTTGCTTCACTTTCTGTTTTGAGACACATTCATCTGAAGGCAGCACAGATGCGTCCTTTGATATCCCACCGTCCTGTGTGTGTGTGTGTGTGTGTGTGTGTGTGTGTGTGTGTGTGTGTGTGTGTTTGTGCGTGCGTGCGTGCGTGTGTGTGTGTGTGTGTGTGTGGAAACCACCTGAGCTTGGCAGGCCTGTAAATGCATGTTGGAATCTCAAGAATATGGTTTAATGTCAGAATTGTGTTTTGCTCTTAGTCACAAGCACTGCCCATGCAAGACAACATCTGCTGCTGTAGGGAGTTTGACTGGACTTTGTCGCCCACTGGTGGTAGTTCCACACTATAGCACACTACTTCTCTATCAAGCTCCTAATTCATCTGTAGCATACAGTGAATGTCTTCAATAATATTCAACAGATAGGCCTCCTGAAGTACAGGAACATCTAATACTGAAAAATTTGTTGATTAAACATTGAACATCGTCTATCATTCAAACAATTTCCAGTATACAAAAGAACCTTAAGACAGTAGATGATAATATACTGAACAAACCTGCACCTATATTCTATAGAGCACTTACAGTGTGTAAGGTCCAAAACAAATATCAAAAAACAGTTTTTGGACAGCTGGGGTGCCCTGCCTGCAACCGGTTCCACAATGTTGCTTTGGTGGAGATTGGTGGTGGGGGTGCACGAGAATGGCAAGGAGCAGACTGAGACTCTGCCGCGGCCGGCGTATGGCCAGGATATGACTAATCACCTTATTCTGCTTCTGGGCAACCCCCAGCTGTTGGGCGAAGCTCTCGAGGCTGGCCTGGGACACCAGAGCATTCAGGCTTTTTTTCTGCATCCTTCATACTCGACAGGCACATGCCAGAAATGGAGTTCCTGGACCATGAGTGTGGACATCACACGACTGACAGACTGTACTCTGACTTTAGTTGCAAGAAGCACCAAGTCTGTAGCTGCACGCAGCTCTTCTAGAACAGCCAAATCGTGGCCACTGAAGCTGCCTACCCGACAGGTTGCAGCCCCGTGAGGGCAGGGCTGGCTTGTCCCTCCAAGTGGCAGCAGTGGCTGGACACAGCTGCATTGCAACCGGGTGCCTCACTGTCGGGACAGCAGTATAGCCTTTTGCGGCCCTGCCATCGAGAGTAGTAAGGGGATAGAGAGTACAAGGCCTGTTACGAGTGGCGAAAGGGGACGCCCAAGACCTTGTAATTTCCTCATGCACTGAGGCAGACTATTGAGGAGTAATGCGAGCCGGCCAGAGAAACCAAACAAGGATAGGGATGACACTAGGTCAGCTCCCTCCTTCCAATATCTCTACTGGCAGCGGACCTAAGGTGTGAGAGGCCCCAGAGGGTTGGTTCCCTGCGGTAGAGGTTCTCTCGGTGACCCAAACGTCAGACATCCTGCCGCTCGTATTTATACTGCGTGGATAGTGCCTACCAGTGGTCTGCATGTGTGTTTGCACTTCGACGTGGAGGACGACGCAGAAGTTTATGAAAACCGACGCGTATCCTACGCCATCGCGGCTACGCACAACTATAATGAGCTCTTATGGGAGTTCTCAATTTGTTGGTCACCGACGTGACGTCGGAGTGACCGACTAAAAGGGAACCTATTTGGTTCCATAAAAAAATTAACCAAATGGGAACCGTATGGGAATGTTAGGGAAACGTTCTGTGTTTGCTTATGTTTCTTCTGAGTATCTGCTGCCATCAGCAGAGTGTGACTCTCTTCTTACAGAAAATCCTTTTTTAAATATTATTGTTTTTGTTGTTAAATATTATTTTTAAATAATAAATATTATTTTTTATATTTGTTATTTTTATTGTTGTTGTCACATTTGATATACATAAAAAGTTAATATACATAATCAAAATATTTAGTTACAGCATAATAACTGTGTAGATTATGGACTGTTTCTCAAATATTGTGAAATGTCTTGATTCATCAATAGAGGGAGACAAAACAGCTCAAAACAGTTTTTCAGCTCAAACGAAATAATGATCAACCCATGTCTGAGATAAAGCTGAAAGAATTGTGGTTAAATAGAAATGTTTTTTGCCTGATGGATTACTATTAAAGTAAAAAAATCTGTAACCTCATTGTTATGTAAAATAAAATTGTGTGTGTGTGTGTGTGTGTGTGTGTGTGTGTGTGTGTGTGTGTGTGTGAGTGGGTGCGTGCGTGCGTGCGTGTGCGTGCGTGCGTGCGTGCGAGTGTTCAGGTCTGTTTGTGTGTTAATGCATAATTCACTGTTTGAAGCTTAAGTTACCAAATACATTATTGAGAAGCAGGTGACTGGTTTTTTTTTTTGCCTTTAGTACAGTGACAACAACATAGGCTAATACACCTATTGTTACCTACTGCAAAAATAAAAAATCCAACAAATTGTTAAGGTATAAATATACAGAGCATTTATCACGTCTGCAGTTATTAATCACAATAACTGTTTCTGAAACCGTTTCCAATGACAGGACAAAAATGATATTCAAAAGAAACAAAACAATTTCAAACGTGCATAACTTTTTAAAGATTTATTGTCTTTCTCTACTTTAGGCAGATTAATTTTATATGAGATATGTAGATTTTGGCCTGGCAACCCTGTTACCAAAATCTAAATGTTTTATGGTGTAAGATAATAGTTTACATTCACATCCATTTTAGATTAAACAAACTGATCATAGATACAGGAAATGTTGTGGCTCCACTAAGGTCCATCTTTATCTCCCCCTGGTATCTTCTGAGCATCTGAAAGACAAAGAAAATTGTTTTTGTTCACACTGTTTATCAGTTTTTATTTAATAAGCCATTACCCACAGTAAGTGCACCTGCCTACCTTACAATATGCATCTGGAGCTTTAGACACCTGTCATTATTGACCTCTGACCTCCAGCTGGAGCCCTGAGGTCATACACAGACACATCAGAAAAGGTGGCATACACACACACACACACACACACCCCACCATCACCACCACGCCTACTCAAAGAGAAAACAATGGTAAGAAAATAGGAAGAAACGAAAAAAAACAATGCATAAAATGAAAAGGAAAAAGAAAGACGTGCCACGCACACAAAACTATTTATAGAAATTTGTGTGAGTGTCATGAAAAAGACATGAAAAAAGCTGAATTTTGTGCCATGGACACGACTAAATTGTTTTAATTTTGAGTGACTATAACTTGTCGTGAGATCAGTCTACAATAAATGTGACCAGTGCTGTAAAATTCCTAAAATGGCAAAAGCACCATATGTTAGTCAAAACTCTTTAAGTGTGATTTTAAATATCTCTTATTTTTATGTACCCTTTTTTTTCTCTTTGTAAATCATTACAGCACCTTATTTGTGTATAAAATGTGCTACAGTATATAAACAAACTTGACTGCCTTCCCTAATACTGTGGCATTTAAATGTGATTGTTATTAGTCAGAAGAACCAATGAAGTATTCGTCACTGATGTCAAACCTGTCATCTAACATAAAATATCCACACTGGCCCTGGTCCCCACTGAAAAATACATTTTGGTCACCTACTCCCTTTGTGTTGTTCAATGCAAAGAATTGGAATGACATGTGGTTCAGTATATAATTTGTGTTTTTCCAACTACTTCTTTAAATCTTTCTTTGAAGCAAGTGATTTTGGGCGTGTGTAGTGTAAGTTAAATAATGGTTTGAATGTGTGCTGTATAAACAGGTGTCCAGTAGCATGTGTTTAACAAACACTGATCAGACCTGTAAAACGATAAAACTACTCTGAAAACACGTGCACGGCTATATTTCTGACCTGCTGAATCAACACAAACACCATAAACAATGATACTGATAATGATGATGATGCTGTTGATAATATGATGTTGATGAAATATTAGGCACATGCACTTTTAAATACAGTCAGCGATAATTATGTCATCTTTTCTATTATTATTTATATTTATTTTAGCATAGATGGGCTGTAAATCTAAAAGCAATAGTTAAGACAAAATTCAGGTCACATGACTCCATACAAATGTTTGGCTCTCTAAATAATTATTTTGATTTCTTGGTTTGCATTTATGTGGAAAAACTGTGTAATTGATTTGACATGTCTCTGTTATGGATGTGACAATTCTTAGAGACCCCGCACTGAATTTAAAGCACCATATACTGAACAGCATTTTCAATTGAACCACTCTTTCATTGATGTGTGATTATGTCAGATGTCTCCTCTCATTACCGCCCCCCTCTTACTCACACCTTCTCTGGTGGGTTGGACCTTTCTCACCCTCCTCCACACACATGATCAGATTTTTTTATTATTTGTCATATAGTATGTATATGTATTACACAATGTGGTACAATATCAAGGTTATATTATGTAGGATGATCTAATATAGAAAACAGTAAATCTCAACAGGTGTTGTCATGTATTTTTTCATGTAGGCTTCTTTACCATAACCTGCCAAGCCGCACACACACCCAAACAATGTACAAACACATACATTGATAATTTGGGTTTCATCTGAATGAGGTGATGTGTACGTACTGTACGTTTGTGAGTGGTAGTTCTCAGAATGGATTGCTTCATTGACAGGTTTAAAATAGGTCAGGATTATCACCAAAGACTAGGCCAAACCTTAACCCTCAGCACACACACACACACCCTTACTAATACAGACACACCTAAAGAAATAGATTCAAACACACACACATCATTGCATACACTCAGCTGTCTCATTATAGTAAACATGATACCTATTTTACTTTCTTTTCATGTGAAACAGAATATAGGGAAGTATGTGATTTTATTCATCTGGAATCAATTGTTTTGGGTGTCATTTCATTATTTTATAATAACTAGACTTAAAAATAATGATATCATTACAAACATAAACGATTGTGGATATTGCCTGTTGGTCTGAAGTTGAGAGATCAGCAGCTGTTCTGTCTCTTAATATAATCATTCATATCTTTCTATCTTTCCAGATGGGATTGCGAACCAGAAAGAGAACAATTCACTTAATGGCTTTTCATTCATTTATTCAGCTTTATTTAGCCAAGGGTGGGTCTAATGAGACGCAAAGCAGCTCATCATAATGATAAACAATAGAATCAAATCCAGCAAAGGATTTCAAACAAACATGTATTTGATAAACAAATAAACAAATATACAGCACTGTTAGAATTGTTCATAAATAAACAGTTTTCTCATACAGACATCCTGTGAGCTTTGTGCGTGTTAGGAACTTGAGAAGAATGTAAACAATTATACATTGTGCTGTCAGTATACAGTGATTTGACCAATTAAAAAAAGTTTTAAACCGCCTTTACAAATGCAATGTCATGCAATAAAATATATAATGATTTGAGTATTGATAAACACTGATTATTGTAAAGAAAAAAATGAAGGAAAGAAAGAAATGTGTTATTTATGTGTGATATCTGTGCACAACCCACTGTGATGTTGCTATGGCATGTAACTGGTTGCTAAGGTCTTCTGTCAAAAATCACAAAAGCAAAGCCTTAATAATATTCTGGTCCTTATATACAGCTGAGATCTCTCCCCTATGGGGATTGATTTACATTCTTTAATGTGCTAAATTTAGTGTTAAAGGGATAGTTTGTCTGAAAATTAAAGTCACCATATGATTTACTCTGAGATACATATGACCATCATTTATCACATTTTCAGTTATTTTAGAAAATCTCCTATAGCTCTTCCAAACTTTATAACAGTTATAAATGGGGTCCACTTCCTTCAAGCCCAAAGAATGTTCATTTATTATTCGCAAAAGTAATCCAAACAGCTAGGGTAATCGATGTGATTTTGTATGAAAAATATCCATATTTAAAAACAAGCTTTCTGTAAAATCCAACACGCATTCACAACACAGTAGCGTAGTGTACACTGCGCAAGATCCGATAAGAAAACTCTCACGAGAACCGTGCGTTGTGAGTTGTTTTATGCTGCACAGATAAACTCAATATCCTTTTGTCTTATATCGAAATCCTCCGTTCTTTAAAATCCTCATTTTAACTTGTAACTGGCGTTGTTGTTTTGCTCCGTGCTTCCGCCCCCCGCGTTCGTCACTATGCAGCATACTTATGGCAACATGCGCTCACTACGCTAAAACGCTCTAGTGAATGCAGAGTTCAAGATGGCGTTGTTACCGGAAGCTAGTTATTTTCGTTTGTAATGTTTTAAATATGGATATTTATCTTACAAAATCAAATCGATTATCCTCAGAATGCCTGTATTTATCCATCAATATTACTTTTGTGAAGGATAAATGCACATTATTTGGCCTTGAAAGGTTTCTAACTGTTATAAAGCTTAAAAGAGCTATGACATTTTCTAAAATAACTGAAAATGTGTTAGTCTGAAACAAAAATGGACATACAGTATGTATCTCGGATTAAATCGTGGTAATCTTCATTTATGGCTGAATTATTCCTTTTAAGGGTTTCTATAGTTTCCTAACTCATGACAATAGTATTATATACATATTATTTATTATACATGCATTATGATGATATTATACATATCAAATTATAAATACAATATTATAAATGAATTTAATAAATATCAGGTTAAAATTTTGTAAACTTTATATGACTAGCAACCTATTTAAAGATTGTTGCTTTTCTGACATTTCTGTTTTAAAAAGTACACAAACATTAATAAAAAAAGGGAATATCCCTCACACTATTAGCTTGCAAAATATAAAAAAATATTAATATTAAAAAGTTCGTAACAACATGCATGTAGCTTGTCATGTGTGGTTCTTTTTTTCCAAAATATGTGTTCTGCGCTTTGAGAGATCCTGTGTACAACACGTGTCCTGCCAAAATAAGTGCCATGCTGCAGATGCATCTCTTGTTTGCCAGATACTCGCGTAATTTCATGTGTTTAAAGGAACAGTAAGAAATTTATATCAATTAATCATAAAATGGCCCTGATATGTCACTATACATTAAGAAATAATTTTCATTTCAAATACTTATATCACTGACAACAGTGTTATGGCCAGGATATTGCCATTTAAAAAGTGGAGTTGCAGCCCTCAACTGATGTTTATATTGTCATTTTTTGTATTGGCCACCAGTTTTGTGATTGCAATACCAGTTTTGGCCACAATCCTACATACTGTTCCTTTAATGTTAAGGGAGTGTCTTGCGTGTATTTTGTGAACATGAGCGCCTCTATTATATTAAACGGTGCAGCAGGCACTTATTTTGACAAAACACATGATGCACACAGGATCTTTCGACACGCAGAACACATATTTTGGAAAAAGGAAGCACACACATGACACTCCGAACACTTATTTTGAATTGGCGCCCCTCGGATGAGGAGTCACGAGCCACCACTGTTCGCAAGCCCCATTTACTTTCATAGTAGGCTATTCTTTTTTCCTACTATATAAGTGAATGGGGCTCATGAACGGTTTGCTTACAAACATTCCTCTAAACCTCTTCCTCTGTGTTCATCAGAACAAAGACATTTATACAAGTTTGTAACAACACGAGGGTGAGTAAATCATGACAGAATTTGCATTTTTGGATAAACATTCACTTTAATCAAAGTGTTGTTTTCAAAAGTGATTACTCCAATACTTGAAGAGCCTTCAAAACACACTGTTAACAGGATTTTATGTGTGGGTGGGTTTGGGATCAGTGGTTTTCCAAGTCTTACTGGATCTTAAATGTGACATAAGACCTTAAAACAGGCAGACTCACAAATTCAGCACTGTACAGCCTGATCTCACTGAAATTTGTATGTTATATTCATAATTTGTATGAATAAGTACGAAATGAATCATACACATAATGAAACCCCACCCCTAACCCTGATGTCGTATCGTACAAAACCGTACCAAAATGGTTGTATGAATTAATACGAATCAGCAACCTCATAAAATACGTACAAATTGCAATTGGATTGTGTTGTGCTGTACATTTTACATATTTTTATTTTCTCTTATACCGTATTACTTTAAGCATTTGTCATTAGTTTGGTCTTAACATGTTTATATCTGTGTGGAGTGACACAGTGGGTCTTCTCAGACATCTGAAAATAGTCTGGTAAGCAAATCCATCGGCGGCCTAAATATAGATTCACATCACAGCAAAAATATACCAGCTGAGAGTGAGTGTTCCCCCTTCATGTCTGTCTGTATGATAGCAACAACAAGTGAGAGAAAAAGACACGAGCTCATGTACCAAAACCTTGTGAGCAACCGTTCTAGATAGCATTATAGACGGCATACACACAAAAGATGTGAAACCTTACAAAAAAAGCAGATTTTTTGGCAAGAACACATGGATCCTTTACAGACACAGAAATCCAAGAAAACATTGTGGCATGAAAGGTTATCCAATATGGTGGATGATATAAATGTACTTATAAATCATATACTGAAACGTATTCAACGTGGTTCTTTCAAAATAAAAATTAACTATTTTACTTAAATATTTTTAGATGATACATAGCAACATGCTAAAGCTAAAAACATCCCAACCCAGCAAAAAATCTCATTCTTTCATTAATCTCTCTTTCTCTTTTACACGAGGTTTGTGTAGTGTAAATAAGTCACTTATATCAGTTATATGGTTCCACGTTGCCTTAGAAATGAGTAGACCACTCGATTCGGGGAACAAAGATACAGTTTGTGCTCATCATCAGATTGAGGTGTCATATTCAGTTTTGTGGCAGCTGACACACACAGACACACACAGACACATGCAACCCCCATTCCATTTAAGAAGGCTATACATTGAGGAGAGGACAGCTGGCAACTTGCCCTATTATAAGCACCATCCACCCCCCGTCACCGCAAACACTGAACCCCACCCAGAAATCACACACTCTAATCACAACCAATGATTGCTCAGCACCGGCCGGGGCTGCCACACCTGCCCTTAAACTGGTAGAACTGCCCCATCTGGGCAACAAGAAGAGGAGGAAGGGGGGTCCCTGTTTATGGACCCAACAGCTGAAGAGGAGCACGGAGGATAGGGGATGTGAAAAGAGATCTCAAGAGAATACAAGTGATGATGAAGATGCGTGTTTGTAAGGCCTCGTGGGAATAAATACACTCTCATCCCTGCAGTTATCATGCTCGTCCTGTAATCTGTTACCTATAGCTTAGTTGTGTCCATACTGCATTTTCCATTTTCTCTTGGCTTGTGCATTACTAAGCATATTATAGCTTTAGTCATTTTAGTGGTGTTTTGCTGAGGCACGCATATATGATCATACATCTAGGGTAAGGGATTTAAAGAACAGAACTTGCTGGGTAATGAATTGGGCTCTTATACATTTCAAGAGATGCCCTACTCTATTTCCTTGCTAAATGACTGAATCTTTTAACTGATCGATGCCCAAACAAACGAAAAATCCCATAGACTTATTTTGAAGATATAGACATATTTGCTGTACCAACCAGAATATAATTTAAATTTAAAGGCAGACTTTTTTGACTTTGAGGTTACTAATCATGTATCATTTAATTAAAGAAATAAGTTATCATAAGTCACACGGGTATATTTGTAGCAATAGCCAACAATGCATATGGGTCAAAATTTGTGATTTTTTTATGCCAAAAATTATTAGGATATTAAGTAAAGATCATATTTCATGAAGATGTTTTGTAAATTTTCCACCGTAAATATATAAAAAACGTAAAAAAAAATTTAAGGCGATTTTCTCAATATTTTGCATTTTTTTGCACCCTCAGATTTCAGATGTTTCTCGACCAAATATTGTCCTATAACAAAGCACATATCAATGTAAAGCTATTTATTCAGCTTTTAGATAATGTATAAAAAATGTATATGACTTTCTGGTCCAGGGTCACATTTTATCTATACAGAATTTGTATTTTAACCCAAAATATTAATAAATCATACACAATTTCAGCCTATACAAAAGATTTTTCTCCAAAAATAAAATAAACATTTAACTGAATGCAGATAGGTGTTTGTTAATTGCTTGTTTATAAGAGAATTCTCTTTGTATATTGCACACACACACATGCACGCACGCACGCACACACACAGGCCAGCTGGTATTTGGTTGTAGGTTAAAATCTATACGGTGGTAATCAGTAAATTAGATTGTATACAATACCTGTCAGCCATGTCTCTGACTCTTTCTTCTCAACCCCATTCCAGTCTAACCATATTTCCCATGTCTCATTTTTCTATAACCGCACCTGAACACAATAATCCATCTCTGTTAATAAACACGCTTGTAAGCATATTCGTAATTTTGTGTTTCATTATTCCTGGTATTGAATTACAAAGGACAATTACGTATTGGCACAATAGTAAAGGTCAACTGCTAGTACTGGCTATTCCACAATTTATCTGCAACCAAACACCATAGCACGTCTTATAATGCAAGCAGCACACAAGGTTTAATGCATCAGATTCATCAGCGCCTTCTGGTTTGTATATAACTGTGATTCAAGCTGTGATTTTTGTGATTGTTTTGCTGCATTTGCATGTCTGAGAAACCTGCTGCATGTAGTGGACATTTAATCAGATCAGTGATCAATCGTGCATGTTAATTTGTCACAATAGTCACTTCATTGAATCTAAATAAAAGTCTGATTGGCTTAGATCAATGATAATATGATTAATCTCTCCTTATTGTGATTGAATCAACTTAGGTATACAGTATTTATAAGAATTTTCAAAAGCAGTAAGTTATGAAAGATCACTTCACGCCATACTCATATTGTAAAAGCGTTCATTATTGATCAGGCCTGTGGAGACCTCAGCAGTGTGTGAGAGAGAGAGAGGCTTGAAGAGTAAGTGGTTAAAACAAATGCCACATTTGACGTGGGAGGTACAAACACGACCAGCTGTCAAACGGGATCAGATGCTTTAAAAGGTGGACAAAACCAGAGAGACAGAATAATGTCCCCTTGTTAGAAGCATGAGGATGCTGTTTAAGCATGCATAAGGAATTAATCTCCCCCACACCCAAGAGGATTTTAATGAGTTATTTTTAGCATCCAGCGTCACTGCACATTGTGAGGATGCATTTTGCATGTTCACTTCTTTTGTCCTATATGATATAGGCCTAAACTAAGAAATACACTTCGACTAGTACAGTGCACACTGTATGATCCAAGTTACTCAATGGCACATTTACATATTTAATGAAGTACAGAATATACTAGTGTAGTACACTATGTACTACTACGCCATGCTACATGCAATATACTAAACACTTCAATGGCTATAAAACTATTGACACGTATGACATAATATGTACAGCATTAATGTGACCATTAATCCAGACCTTTCATTAATGGCAATATGGATGTTCATGATTTTGGGTGGTGCAGGTTACCAGCTACAGATAATAAAGGCTAAATGTGGAAAGACGATGACACTGGCATGAGCAAACAGCTGACATTTTTCCGAGCATTCAAACCGGAGTGGCGTGTGCTCTGCTGCACCTCCTGAATAATGAACGAGTGACGCGCACATTGCGGCTCTCTGCGGCTCTAGAGCAGGCTGAAAAGGGGCGGGGCCACACACGCGTTGCGTTATGACGCGCGTGCAGGAGTTTTAATCCTCTGCCGCAGCAGCGGATCAGCCGGTAACGCGAGGAGGGGGATGCGCGGTCGGTCGGACGGACGTCTAGAACGGCTAAAAAAGCCGAAGACAATTAAATCTAATATTTATACTTTACGAAAAAGGTGACCGACTCGACCGAAAGCTCCTCCTCTCTCCGAACGGGCTATAGGAAGTTACAGGACACCGTGCATTCTCGTATTGTTCTCGCCGAGGCCTGGGAATACGAAAGCTGGCGTTTTTTGACGCAAATAAATGGGTGATTACGGGTTCGGATTGTTACAGACAGCGAACGTCAGTAGCGGCACAACACTGTTCGGCGGAGGCGCGTTTACACCCTATTCCAGCCCGTCACCGGTGCGCCCCAGCAGCTCGCCTCTGCTGTCCCCTCTTTTCCCGTCACATCAGCGCAACATGCAGGATGAGCCTGCGGGACTGACAGCCACACAGTCCGGCGAGACCAACAGCGACAAGAGCAGCACGACCGACAACGACCTGAGCCGTTTCTCCGCCGCGGGTCACGCGCAGACAGTCGGTGACCTTCAGCACGACCGGAACATACATCATCAGTTAAGTGAGCAGGCTGAGCCTCCCCCACCCCACCTGCCTCAGCAGCAGCAGCAACCCTTCTCCTCCACGGGCCTGGACACCGATGCGCCATCGTCCAAGGTAAAAATTCAGATGGAGTCTCCCAGCGCCCACCACATTAACAACGGCACCGGTGGCAGTAACATGCTCGCAGCCGCTTTTCCGAACCTCCCCCATCAAGAGATGCAGACGCCCGGGGGCGGTGGCGGCTCGGCTTCCCCCACTCTGCCTGGTTTCGGAACGCCGTGGTCCGTTCAGACGAGCTCCCCCCCTCCGCCCGTCTCCAATTCTGCCAACGCAATAAACCCGATACCCACCACCGAAGCGGACAACTACTACCCAGGCATCCCCTCCTCTATCAACCCCGGCTTTTTCCAGAGCTTTTCACCCAACCCGTGCCCCGTGCAGGGTTTCGGGAGCCCCTTCTCCCCGCAGATCAACGTCGCCCCTCAGCAGCCGCAGAGCCGCCGGTCCCCGATCAGCCCGCAAATGCCACCGCCGCAGCAGCAGGGCGCCTTTCTGCAGCAGCGGAACAACTACAACCACCACCACCAGGTGAGCGAATCGACACCAGTACAATACTACAAAATGTTATTACTACGTTAAAAACGCTGTTTTGGCGAAGGATGAAAGTGGCCGTTGAACTGTCATTGTGACGTAACTGCGGCCTTGAAACGCTGCTGTTGCGTCATAATGCCCTGCTGCACGCTCAATAGAACCATTGTGACGTATACAAACGCCACACCGCAGTCCAGGCTAAATGAAGTAAGTTAGCTAGAATAGAACCGTCTTGTATTCTTGCTTGTAAAAATAGCAGGCAGTGCACAGGTTCTGTATGATTCACTGAATGTACACAGTAAACTGCTAACCAGAAAATAAAAAATAAAAAAAATTAAGTAGCAATAGCGGTATATGGGTGTGCATGTTGTATTTCTTCAATGAGATCATTAAAATCAAATAATAAGACTAGAAAAGTCACTAGTCACTGGAAATGCAAGGTCAGACGGAGCCCACTGCATCATGGGATACAGCATTCTGTGCAGGGTGCTCTTGTTGTATATACAGTATGCATACTCATAGTATGCTGTTCTCATAATATGGATATGGGCCCACGGTGCACAAGCTGTTATTGCTTAAAGACTTCACGTGACATTCCAGAGATAACTTGACCTCTAGGGCATTCAGTGAAAACTCCTATTGAGCGCCAGTGATGCCAACACCCTGCTAACTACAGCATTGTTTGAGAAAGCTGCTATTACTGTAATCTGCATTTAAATCTTCACAATACAGCAAAAGCATTTCACTAATATGCTTTGGTGGCCATTTTGGTGGAAGCTGCTGTATCTTTATTTCAAAATACATTAGCGGTGTTTGACGAGTGCACTCTTAAAAATAAAGGTGCTGAATCATGATGCCACAAAAGAACCATTTTAGGCTGTATGGTTCAATAAAGCACCTTTAACAGCTGAAGAACATTTCTGTATCACGAAAGGTTTTTTAGATTATATAAAGGTACAAAACTTTCACATAATGGTTCTTTGAGGAACCAAAAATGGTTCTTTTATCGCTGTGAAATAAAAACCCTTTAAGCACCTTTATTTTTAGGAGTGTGGCGCTGCTATTGCTACATATCTATCTATAGCGTCAAGGCAAAATAAAATATTTTTGGGATTTGCTGTTTAATTTAAATGTAATGAGATTTAAGGATGGAGTCTTCTCCCCTGGATGATCCAGAGAGAAAAACTGTTGACTGGCAAGTAGATTTTTGACAAATCGAACCCAGGCACTGCATTTGCTGTATTTTAGGCCTTGGTGTCGTTTTAGTGGGGGTGGGGTAGAGGAGGGGGACATGGTAGTCACCTGATTTTAGGAGTGGGCTTTTTCAGTTAGTAAACATTGTGCTGTTTTTTGTGGGAGGGGAGACAGAAAGACAGACCAGGCTAGCTAAGTTTAGTTAGTTTGTTTGGTAACACTTTAAAATAAGGTTGTATTTGTTAACTTTATTAAATGCATGCATTAATGGTGCATTAATGCAGTGGTTCTCAAACTGGGCGCCGTGGCCCCCTGGGGTCCCTGAGATGGTGCCGGGGGGCCCCAGTTTAATGACATTTTATAAAATACATTAATATAGTATAAATGCAGTGTATTAAACCTGAAGAATAATGCTATTAACCAACAGCACTACATTGTATAATTTAATAGGATTGGTTTACTTCAAATTTTAAGTTTTATAATGTTTTATGTCATAAATTTTCTTTGGGGGGCCATGAAAGGATGCACCATACACAGGGGGAGGGGGGGCACGGTGAAAAAGTTTGAGAACAACTGCATTAATGTTGCATTAACTCATGTTAACAAATACTTTTTTTAAACAATGATTGGACAAAATTCGATTTAATCAGAGGGTTTAAGTTCACACATGTTTAGGACCGGGAATGCTATTTGAAAAAGTTAACTTTAATTGACGGAACCAGATTCCCTGACCCGAACACGCTAATTCAATGGAGGGAAGATGTGATAGGATTACCTCCAGTTAAGTGCCCTGGCATCTACACCTATCTCATAGAGAAACCAAGCATGGATAGAAAAGAGAGATTGAGGAACTTGTATTAGTGTTGGGCCATATGCCCCATAGTGAGATAGTCCCATCGTAAGCCACTTTGAACTTGTTTATTACAAGCCACTGGATTGGTGATTTTCTGTAAGGTGAGCTGGCAACACTGTCACGACTGCAACCATCTTAAAACTGATGCCATTAATCCGAGCGCGTCATTGATCCCCAGGTGCTTTGAACTTATTTGCGTGCCAGGGAGCAAGTTACTTACTGTATTTAAACCCCTGCGCGCCTACCCACCTCTCTAGTGAAAGGAAATGTAATAGTCACGTGTATTACAAGCTCAGGTGCGAGGAAGAGTCCGAGTCATGCGCATAACAAGTTCAGGAGTGAGAAGGAGTCTGTGCCGCACTCATTACACGCTCTTTTTTTACGCAAAGACCACAAGCCCTTTCATGTGAGGAAAAGTACGCAATGCACATGGTGTCGCAAGTGCAGGAATGTTCATGTGAAACTATGATGATAATAAAAGCATAATAATAATTTAAACTATAATGGGCAAACAAGCCAACCATCGACAAGAAGACCCACTATTGGCCATATGTCTGACTATCATCTACCCATAGTATCGTCTATAGGCACAACCTTATTTAAAACCTCATTATATTGCGTTCACCCATATCTGTCGTCAGGTTTTTTGCCTAGAAATTACTATGAATTTTAAGTTAAATGTACTACTTAATTTTTTAGGGCAACAACTTTCCTCCAATTCTTTAACTAAATTCAACTTGTCTGGGTTTAAAGTGCAGTGGCATTCAGACTAAATCATGCTGCTGTAACAGCTGATATTATTACAAATCTAAAGACGCCTTCTTTTCAGGAGTTGAAATTCGGGGCTCATGTAGGGGTGTATGATCTTGATAATTTTATGTCATGGTTACATCACTGATATTCATGTTAAAATTAGCGCTGATTCATAATTAGAAATAACTAGTCATACAACTGTGCAAAACAACATGATCTCACAAAGTTCCGTGGGATAGTCACAGAATTTTTTGCTCATTTTTCCGTGGCATTCTCACGGATCTCCGCATATTTCCGTGGCCCTGCCCCGGACTTTCTTTTCCGTGCCATTCTCACGGATTGGTTACTCCTTTTTCCTATTTTCAAACCATTTCGCTTCGGTTTAGGGTTAGATTTGGTGTTTGCGTTAGTATGTCACTGTAAGTATTGGTTTATACTATTTTTTCTGATGTTTTCTTCAATATTTTCTAAACTTTAATCAATTGTCGCCTGGCGTTGGGGTTAGAGTTGGGTTTGGGTAGGGATGTCATTTTATGTAAATCTAACCCTAAACCGAAGCGACAATGGTAAGGAAATAGGATAAAACAGTTGAGTAACCAATCCGTGAGAATGCCACGGAAAAGAAAGTCTGTGGCAGGGCCACGGAAATATGCGGAGATCCGTGAGAATGCCACGGAAAAATGAGCAAAAAATTCCGTGACTATGCCACGGAAATTCGTGAGATCAGGTTGGTGCAAAAACATCTAAAAATCTAATAGCAGGAAATCTAATAGCTTGAAAAGAATTGTTTCAGATTGTTTGAAGTTAAAAATAGCAAATGTACTACACACATGTAACTGCACATTATTTTAACATTTATGTTGCTTGACAGCTGTGTACAACTACACTTCATTGCGCAAAACTAAAAACGCATCCTTTATAATTTCACATTGCTTTGTGTTTTTCATTGACCTCTAATGTAAATAATAAATCTGTTATACTGCATAAGGATTATATAATACTCTCTACTGTCTCTATGCTCACTTGTATGGTGTCATTTCTTCTTCAGTATGTGGTTTCATTTGTGCTTCAATTCTGATAACACTCAACATCATCTTTCCCAGTGTCTAGACACCATCAACTGTAATTATCTCTCACGATCCCCAAACACTCAGATTGTACACACCAGATTGTAGGAGCACACATTCTACACCCACATGTGCTCGCTCAATGCTCAAGTCATTACACAGTTACACACCGTAGACATTACAGCGATGGGTGTGGCACTATAGTTTAGGCAACATGCACATAATGCAATGATGACACTCATGTCATATACATAAAAATTGAATATTTGTTCTCTGTCCTTGGGTGTGCAAAAAAGAGAGTGACACAGAAAGTGTGTGGTTGTTACACTCAGTTCACGGGTTGTGCAGTCTTCTTACAACAGGACAGAGTCTGGCCATGCTCAAACTAACACACTTACACACGGGTGATTACAGCAATTCCCAAACATCTCCCTCTTCCCCCTTAATGGTTTTATAATGGTTTTTATTAGGGATATTCATATTGACCGGTTAACCGAAGGTAAGAATTTATTATGAGTAATATTATCAGTTAATAGAAAAAAATATTTGTTGACACGTGCGTACATTATTAAGTGTATGGTTTGGAAGCTGCACAGGGCCGCAGCCCTTCCCTGATCGCCTATAACCTAGATCCTGACCATAAACATTTCTCTTTTTGCACAAACAGAGAAAGAAGATGCTAAACCAAAACTTTTTGAAATGTTTCCTGCTTTAGAAATGGCCACTGTGCCTAGCTTTTAGCTTAGCACATAGCTTTTGGATATATTAAAATAATTCACATCTGCTGTATGTCGATATATTGTCGACTAATGCAAATATTATTATGTTTTGTCCCCACATCGTAGGGATGACCAGGTACACACACACACACACACTTTATACTTGTGTAAATACTAGAGCCCGACCGATATGCGTTTTTTCGGGCCGATGCCGATACAGATATTAGGGAGTAAAAAAAAGACTGATAACGATATATCGGCCGATATTCTTTGTGTATATTATAGTTCAGTATATCCTACAGTATATTATACTACAGTACTGTACATAGAATACACTATATACTTTAACATAATATACTGTATATGAATAAATACAATGCAATGCAATGATCACTCACAAATGTGGTGATCACTCACAAATGTGGTGATCCAACACTTATATTGATGTGACAAAGATATGTACTATAGGCAAGAAGTTAACAATAAACTTTATTTTCCAAAATTAGTTGGATACCAGTGCACTAAACAGTAAACTTGACTTATTATAAATAACTTTAAAACACAAAGAGAACAAAATACATAAAACTTGCATCATTTGCAGTTTTGACGAGAATAACGTTATAAAGAGAAACTTATGAAGTCATTGATTAATATTAGCTTTACAGTAAGTTGTGTACTTCACAAATGAGTTAGCCACTCACAGTTACGAAGACAATGCTTGACGGAGCACAAACTAATGTACGCTATGTTTAATGTTGTGCACAACGTTTTTATAACACAAACCCAGGGTTCCGTGCAAACTTTAGACTTTTATAAAACTAAAGCGTCTTCGCTCCGCCTCTTTTATTTAGCAAGGGTGTAGAGTTGCGCAAGCTTATTGAATCAATTGCTAACTAACAGCACAAGCAGCAGTAATCTCATATAGTGTTATATACGTGCACGGCTGCGCGTAGTTTAAACGTGTCATTTCTCTGTCTCGCGTCATTTCTCCCGCTTGCGTTTTAACTCGCAAGTGGACAAAGAGACGGATTAAAAACACCAAATGTAAGCGGGAATGCGTCTCTCTTGTCCATTTATAATCCAATCGACCAAAGCGCGTCTTAATACCAGGTGTAAAAATGTTGTGAAGAAGACACTGCGTGACTGCTTCCATGCCACCTGAACTGAGAGACTGACTGAAGTGAAAGGGGTGGGGGATTGACTGGTGTCACTACAGTGAGTGATCTGGGTCACCATTAGCAACCAGTATGGCACACTCTGCTGGACAAACAAGTACTTACATCTTTCAAATGCAGTAATGTGTTCTGTAACAAACGTTCATATCGGCGCATATCTGCGGCTTATACGCCGATACAGATATATCTGCGACATGCTCATATCGGCCGATAAAATCGGCAAAACGATAAATCGGTCGGGCTCTAGTAAATACCCTGTCTGTATCTGCACTAGAAATGTAATTACCTCATAACATCCAAGTTTTGTGGCTTTAGTCTATGTTTAAGGTGCTTTGATTAAAAAATTAGCTTTCGAGTATGTCTAAGCACACCTTCTGTTTGCCTCTAGCCCATGATGAAGCAATCCCCGTGGGGAAACCACCAAGGAAGCGGTTGGAATTCTGGAGGGATGAGCTGGGGCAGAGACCATCGGCGTGGGGGTGGCATGGGTGTTCCCGGCTCGGTCAACCAAATCTCTCCCATGAAGAAACCGTTCTCCAGCAACGTCATTGCACCACCTAAATTTCCCCGCTCTGGACCCAAGTCCTGGATCGAAGAAAATATGTTCCGTACTGACAACAACAGCAACACGCTGCTACCCCTGCAGGTATGTGTGTGTGTTTTAGAGATGTGGATAGAGTCAATAGATGGGTCCCTGTAACTCAGATGGTGAGCATGGCGCTAACAATGCCAAGGTCAGAGAGGTTCAATTAGAAAGTAATGCACACACAGATGCAAACTGTATATGCACTGTACATATACACTGTTAGTTCACCGTTGAATCAACATCAAGGACAAGGTTGAATCAACGTTGAATTACCTTTTGATTTTGCAAATTTATTCAACGTAACTGACATTATTTCAATCAAATTTCAACGTTGATTTTTACGCATTTTACAAACCTTTTGTAACCGTTTACCATTCACTGTTGTTTCAACGTTGAACAAACAATTGACCTTTTTTCAACCAAATTTCAACGTTGAAGGTCCGTCATATGTCTGCTGGGTATATACATGGTGTGTGTGTTGGTGAGCACTGTCAGAGGATCTGAAGATAATATTCAGTGACAGTGAGGTCATCAAATGTTTTCGGTGGTTTCACCCTGATGGAACCTGTTTTCTTCCCTCATTATTGTTTGTCTCTGGTGTTTTCTCATAGGCTAACTCAATAAATGTTAAATATAAAAAAATCTTCTTTAAATCATTGTGATATAAAAATAACAATATAATGAGCAAAAATGTGGATTATAGAAATAGTTAGAAAAACAGGAGGTTTTTGTTTATCACCCAGCGCTACCCAACCAAATAAAATATTTTAGTGAATATGTTTAATAAAATTCAGCCTTTTTCTTCAGCACATGATTAGTGCATGGGTGCAAAGCAGCTTTACAGAAAACATTTTAGCTCGAAAACAGTAGCGCAAGAACAGAAAATGATATAAAAACAAGATAATTGCATAATGTGTCATAACATATATCAGAATTCCCCAAGTGAGCAAGAAAGTAAATCTCCAACAGTGTTTAATAGTCCAGATTATAAGTGTTTTATAAAACTGAAAGTAAGAAGCAGCGAAAGTGAGTTTGATGGGGACTCACAGGTTTTGTTTCATTGTTTTGTAGACGAGATGAAACAGCAGGTCATTTACATGTGAATCATTTCAGTGTTTCTGGATACACCCTGTCTGTTAGATTCCCTTTACCCATCACTGCACCTGAAGGAGGGGAGGGGTGCGTCTAGCCTCGTTTCAGGCGTGGTCGTTTTAGGTGACGTTTAAACCTTTACCATATATGTGCCATGTGCGCAATACAATATTTACGTCTGTATAGGTGAATCATACCTGCATGGTTGTTTATTACTTCATAAATAATAATTATTAGGATTATTATTTCGGGGATGAACTGTGACGTTTTGACAGGTTTTGTAAGATTCGCCCATGTAAAGTTGAATTGAGTCTGTTTTGTTAGGCGTTTTCACATCAGAGTTGCGGTTGGGAAAGCGTTTAATCGTTTGCATCATGTAAGCACTCGTTCGAATCATGTGAGGGAAGACAAATTCTCAGCTCAGTTTAAAGAGGCCGATTCCTTAAATGGGTCCACGGGTCTAACAGAAATGAAACGAGGAGTCTGAGATGAGCCCGGTCAGGAAACAGGCTTGACTGAACTAGTATCTATGGCTTTGTTCATTTCCATAAACAGGGTGCCGTTTGGAATTCCTGACATTCCGTGCGCCTCTCCTCGTGTCCTCGTCTCTGTGTTAGTACTGCGTTCCATAGGCATAATGTCTTGTTTTGACAACAGCAAATGAATCGAAGAAAACGGCAGAGGTGTCTATTAAGTGGACTTTTTTAATTTGATTGTTAAATTTCAGAGATGTAGGAAGGAGAAACATTACAAAACACTTTCTCAAGTTCATTTTTAGGCATAGCAGTGTGTTGGGTTAGAGATAACAAAGATAGCGAGCATATCAGTTGTCTTAAAGGTGCTGTATAATGTAAAACTGTATTTATGTAGGCATAGATGAATAATAAGAGTTGTGTACATAGTAATGATATATCATGAGCCTCAAACTCGATAGTTTCTTCTTCTTATGTAAACCTTGTGCATGCAAAAGACCACCGTAAAAAAGACTAATCTCAGCATAACACCAACTGTGACGTTACAGTCGAGATGTACGCACCCAACATTAAATTAAGTACAATGTTGTTACAATGCTAAAAACAAAGTTGTGACTGCTGAATTAGCGCTATATGCTAGGGCTGTGCAATTCATTGTTTTTTTTATTATTATTTTCAATTTCGATTTTTGATTCAAACGATTACAAAAACAAGATAATCGAGGTAAAACAATTATTGTGCCTCATTCCATTTATGTTGTTTCGTCTTTTATTATAAATCCAGTGCGTTGTGACCAGTGCGAATGAATCAGCGGCATCTTTATCTCTCTCTCCGCACATGTACGCAGCTGCTCTCGCTTTTTTCCGAATTCAGATTGCTAGTTATCCTGTTTATATTTGTAAAGTTTTGTGCATTTAATGCGAGGCAAAACTATCCTTCGCATTTAAAATATGAATTGGGTGCCGCTGGACCATTGTGTTTGTAAAACTTCTGAACGTACCACTGACTATTGCAACAACACTATACAAATGCATTGAATTGAGTAAAGTACTAGTAGCTCCCTCTAAACACACAGATATCATATTTTGTCTTTAAGTCCCTCACGAATTTCATTAATTTCTATTCATGGGTACCAAAGACGTCACTTCTGTCGTGCCCGCAGCCATATTTGTGAACACAAATGATCACATTTATTCGTTTAATTGAGGGTTTACCACAGACAAAATGCTGATTGTACAATCTGGAATTAGAAGTCGGCTGCCAGCCAGTTCCTCCAGTTGTTCGCGGAAGAGCGTAAAATAAAAACAAAATCGCATCCTGTGTTATTTGTCATATTCTGTATTAAATTAAAAAGGTCTCATAAAAATAATGTGTAAACATAAGATCTGTTTACACACGCAGAGAGCTACTGAAGGAGCTGCTCTGAGAAACAGCCAATCAGAGCAGAGCTCAACATTATTATTCATGACCCTTTCAAATAAGGTAATAATTTGTTTTTCATTATAAAAGCAATTCTAGGGTTGTAAATGCACATGTAAAACTGTTTCTGGATCATTTTTGCACTTAATAAAGCCACAAACCTTCAACGTAGATATCAGGAAACAATTAAACAGATTATTACAATGCATTCAATTCATTTAGCAATGATTTTTGTGCTCAACAATGTAAAAGTTTTTGGTTACTTTCACTTTTTTAATAAACATCTGTTCACATTTTAAATGATTGGCATCTGTGGATTTTTATGTGCACTTAATGTTCAGTTGTTGTTTGTGTTATTTTGTGTGGCTAACATTGCCATATGCTGTATTGTATCAGTGTAAACCCTTCTTGAGGTATTATAAGAACAGAAAGTGAGAAAGTCTGTTAAATTTCACAATAAACGTTACTAGCAGATTAGGGGAAGAAGTAGTGGAAGAAAAAGAAAGGAATCAGTTCAGCCTGAGCAAGTCTTCATTCATCATGTTCCTCGCTCAGGAACTGAGCTGCTTTTCAGGTGCTATTTTTGGCGATGTCGCTAATGCTATATTTAGCGAGGACAGCACCTTGCCAGTCTCGCTGGGTCTGTAAGTTTCAATGTGAATGGGACTGGATGCCGTAAACAGCAGCACATGAACGATATAAGCACTGGGTTTTTAAAACCTGCTTTACCTGTGGGATGCAGATGGTTGTGACAGATCTGATTGGAGGCACCTGCGCGTGACGCATTGAGCACCTGCGTCCTGTGAGCTTTTCAATCCATCTTCATTATAAAGCATCTGTCTGTGCAGGTGCAACCATTACATGGCACTAAATTAGCATTAATTGAAAAGAGATTTTGTGCTAATTATTTTGAGATTTATTTTGAGATTTTCTTTTGGGTACTTCATGAATCAGTGCGCCACGGGCATCTGGATTTTACAATGTACAAAGACAAATCGTATCAGGTTCTATGAGTTGTTACGTTCACTTGCTTGTCCTGTATTGTAATGTTTGTCCATGTGTGAAGGTTAATGAATAAATAGTATAGTATTTATAATTTCCAATATATATTTATACTATTGTACGTGTATATATATATATATATATGTGTGTGTGTACATGTATGTGTCAGCTGTGCACAGTTCATGTGCTTCCTGAAATAATCACACACACCGGTCTTAGGGCTAAAGGGCTGGCGGATGCGTTTATCTTCACATTCCTTCTCGGGCTCATTGTGGTAATGACACAGATATCCAAGGAATGTTGTTTGGCAGGTGGCGTGACAGGAGTTCGGATGCCCCTTTAGTGTATACAGGAGGGAGGAGGGATGTTCTCTTTAAGCCAACCGAAAATATGTAACACATGCAAATCAGTCTCGCACGTACATTCCTGCCTGCTTAATTCTATGCACAACAGTTTTCCAAAAAAAATTCCATAAGGTCTGCCACAGTATTCCAGGGATTCAGGGGTGACCTGGCATACTGGTCTGGTAGCCAACACAAACAAACTTTATTTCTGTTCAGAGCGACCAGTTAGGAAAGAATGCCATTCCTAACGTGTCTTTACTGTCTGTAATCCTGTCATTACAATACGAATACCATCACATTTTGTATGCGTGATATGTAACAAACTGCTGTTATGTTAAAACTGTCTATCTCCACTGTATCCTTTTCTTTCTACCTTAGGATCGGTCCAGGATGTATGACAGTCTGAACATGCATTCATTGGAGAGTTCCCTGATTGACATCATGAGGGCGGAGCAGGATCCTTTGAAAGGTAAGATCTGCTTCCTGTTCGATGCACTGTTGTCATGGTAATCGCTTTAAATGGCTTTTGAAGACAAACTAATAATGTAATGTACATTGAAGAACAGATCTCTCATATTGTGACTTATTCAGGGTCTTTATTGTCGTCAAAGCAAAGCATTTTCTGGTGAAAAGTTTCTGTGTGTCAGCGGCTGTGTGTGGACATTTTCAATATAAAAAAGTGAAAGTATAAAACAACTTGAGTGGTAAAATAAAAAATGCAATGGATAAGCAATGCCAGAAGACACTATGGCTAATATACACGTATTTTACTCAGTTTAATTCAAAAGTTTTATAAAAACAATAATCCACTTGGCATTATACCTCAAAATGAAATTAAAATCATCGATGTGTGTAGTTTTACTGTGTGTATTTTGTTTCACTCTGGTAAAATCATGGCAGATGGCATTTCACATTAGCACCCTAACAGCACCTCTCAACCATGCTAAAATTGCTGTAATGCTTGGTCTGTTATAGCTTACTGCTTAATTTTAATTCTGTACGTTCTAAGCTGTAACTGAGTAAAATCCCAGCAGAACAACCCGTCTTACAGTCACAGCAGGGCATAGAGTCGAGTGTGAGCGCTGGGTGTGGTGCTGCGCTGGAGCTTCTCGCTTAGCTTGCTGGAGCAGATGGACCAGACACATGGGGTGGCACTAACTGCAGAGAGAGAGAGAGAGAGAGAGAGAGAGAGAGAGAGAGAGAGAGAGAGAGAGAGAGAGAGAGGGGTGTAAGTACAGACTATATTTAGTGCAGGACAGACTCGACAGGCCAGAGGACACAACCGAATAAACGGCGGACATCCCGACGGCTTCTACCAGCCCCAGTTTAGTCAACATAAAATCAAATAAATGTTTTTAATCCATATTTCTGGTCTAGCTGTGCATGATTCAGAATATCTACATTTGAATGAAACAAAACACATTAAATTATACAATGTAGCGCTGTTGGTTGGTAGCAATATTTTTCTGAGGATTAGTTAAACAGAATTTGTGATAAATGTATTTTATAAAATGGGAACCACTGCGTTAAAGCGGGGTTTGGAGGCAGTCTAACCATACAAAACACCAAATTACGATTTAAATATTTGATAAGTTGAAGTGCAGCTGGTTCAGCTTTGGTAACGCACCGTAATGCTCTTTATCGAACAGATCTTGGAAGATGTGCTGAGCGAATTACTTCTTAGAAACCTGCTTAGCAAACCATTGCTGGGTTAATGGTTCATCACAAGCAGTTTTGGCAGCCAGCATTAGAGTTTGTGCCGACATTAAACAAAATACTGAAAACAACTTCAGTGCTGTTGAAATATTAAACACTTGGCACAGATAACGGAGAACTACATGCACCATATTGGTTCGACTTGTGATGTTATTGTACAGAATCAATAAACGGATGAAGCAGAAGTTACTTCACAGCAAAAAGGAACTACCAAAACTTGTGAAGTCTCTTGATGCATCTGTTTGTTAATTGAACAACAGATGGGGTGTATGTGTATGTGTGTGTACTTTCCAATGTTTCTGTACCTTAGCATTTTCTAGTGAATCCAACTTTTTTATTATTAAAATCTGGCTATACTTTGTATTAGGTAGGGGTGCACAATATATCATTACTGCATCATTTATTAGCTGATATTTACATTAGTTATATTATTGGTTTTAGGGCTGAACAATATTGAAGAATAATGCAGTATTTGATAACTTATGCAACACGATAATACTTTAAGGGCTCTATCATACACCCGGCGGAATGCAACGCGACACAAGTGTCTTTTGCCAATTTCAACCCTCCGCAATTATCATTTTCACGTTTAGCGCCATGTTGTTTAAATGGCAAATGCATTTGCGCCCAATTTTGTGCTCATGGGCGTTCTGGTCTGAAAACGAGGTGTGTTCAGGCGCATAGTTTGCGCGTTACTATTTTGAGGCAACTAAAATAGACTGTGATGGTTGAGTTTTTTTTATGCATTGCCCAAAAAAATCTGGTCTAAAGTCTAAAGTCAATGGCACAATATGTTTTTGGTTATACAACGCGGTTTGCTTATCACATATATGACTGCGCAGCATCACAAAAACGCTTTTAAATATGAAAGATTAAAGGATTGAATGTGAAATATTATTATTGAGTCTCTTGGACATAAATGAGGATCGATTATGAGACGTTAGAAGGCATAAAGAGCTGCTTCATCTGTAGCCTGGTAAGTAAATAAATGCTTTGCTTTAAACAAATGCATCTGTTTTTTAAATGCTACCCCACGGATTTATTGTATATGATGACTCTGTACCTGTGGATATGGTGAGATGAGAAACATTTTAAGTAATGCTATAAAAAACTCACGGCACTGTCCAAGTGCTGAAACGCTTCGGCTCTCCGCACGTTTGTAAATTCTTTATCTCTTCTTTGTATTTTTAGAGTACAAACCTTTTCTTGCATATTTATAAGACTCTCATTGGTTTATTACACGTTACATGCAAAACACACCCATTACTCATTAGGGGAATATGAACAGCCCTTTTCGACTGTGCGCTCGACTGTGCACTTTAGACAGTGCGCTTAGATCGTTAAGATAGGGCCCTAAGTTTGTAAAATCTATTTAAATTAAGTTCTAAGCATAAATTCAGGAGAAACCTAAACATTGGTTTTGAACTTGGAGTCTAAACTTTCTACGAGTACAGCAAGCCAAGTTTGTTTACAATTAATTATTAAAAAATAAGGCTCTTCCCCCACACGTACACAGGTATTTACAAAACCATACATTTTTCTATACAGTTTGGGCGGTCGTGTACTTGCAAATGCAGTATCAGGTGACTGAAACCGAACTTTGATAAAAACTCCTGCCAGGTTAAAAATCTGGTTGTTGTGTAACAAGGCAAGTTTATTTGTATAACAGATGAAACCTGAGTTTTTGCTCTGTGATGGTTGAGGGGGAAGCCCTGCAATGGCTTCTGATTGGCTTTACGGATAGAGATATATCGCAATCTTTTGGTTTGGCATGCTCATGACAGCGCTATTTATTGGGTTTTTGCGTGTTTGGGTGGACACAGAGCTGTTTTTATTTGCATTTATTTACAGAAAATGAAATGGGGAAAACATGGTCAAAATAACAATAAAACGTTTTTACATTTATTTTAGGAAATTTCATAAATATACATATTTTGGAAAAACCTTTATATTTATACTCTCATGGGTCTTAGTCTTTTAAATTTGCTGTTTGTTGACTTTATCTCGCTCATGAGGTTTTTTTGTTGGACATCAACAGATACTGGACAGAAATGGCTGTAATAAAATATATATATATATATATATATATATATATATATATAAATTATATATTATATATATATATATATATATATATATATATATATATATATAAATAAAAATTATATTATATATATATATATATATATATATATATATATATATATATATATATATATATATATATATATATATATATATATATATATATATATATATATATATATATATAATTCTTAAATCTACATTACAGTCTCTAGTTTAAATGGATTTTTTGTGTGTAAAGGGCTCACGTGTCTTTGTGTCATGTGACAGAGTGTCAGACGTTTGACTGTATGTGTGTCATGTGACACGTTCAAACTTAAGATGTTCTCCAGCTCAGCTAGTTCATCAAAGTTTAATAGATTTCCATTAGTGTTAGGCAATGTTTCTAATATTTACAATATATTCCAGTTAATTTGCTGGTGATATGAAATGAAGCAATGATTTGTTATATAGCTGAATTACTAGCATTGTGTAATCAGCGCAAGGGTCATGAGTTTGATTCTACGAGAACACACATATTGTTAAAAAAAATGTATCATTGATGTTTCACAATTTGTGAGTTTGGGCGCTTTAAGGTGAACATAACTACAGAAGCACACATGACTTTACAATGGGAATGGTTTGATTACTAATCAATGATTGGTCTGTGTCATCATCATCTCTCTCTCTCTCTCTATTTCTTTCTCTTTCTCTTTCTTTCTCTTTCTTTCATGTTCAGGCCGTGTGGGATGTCCCCACCCCGGCGCTGACGGCCTGCTTATGTTCAATGGTAATTATAACAGTGAGCTTTCTGTTTTCATGTTGTCATTGACACACTCAAATCCACCAGAGAGCATCTTTATTAACACAGCCCAGTGATACGGGACGTGTTCATTCAGTTTATAGGTATGTTTGAGTTTAACCAAAACAACAATGGTGGCCTACAGGACTGTGTTTGTGCTGCTTAACGTGTTAGTTCACCCCAAAATGACATTTTTATCATAAATCACTCACCACAGTGTCGTTCTAAACCATCAAGGATTTTTTTCAGAACACATTTTTAGATGTTTTGATGAAAACCAGGAAGCTTAAACAGCCTGTATAAATGCACAAATTAATTGCCAGCGTATTCTGTGTCTAAACTACTGATGGCACATGGACCTTTTTGGCGATGTCTTTCATTCTTTTCTGGCGAAATGAATTGTGAAACTAACTGAAGTCAATGGGACAGTCACAAGCCTCCCAGTTTTCATCAAAAATATCTAAAAATGTGTTCTGAAGATAATCTCAGCACTTTGTGGTTTAGAAGGACACAGGGGTGAGTGACTTATGATAAAAATTTTCATTTTGGGGTGAACTAACCTTTTAAGGTACTGAGTTTATTAACGCTCCTCTAGCAAAGTTTACAAAATTGTCGTAATTTATTGTAGTAATAAACCTACCTCATTGTCTGTCTAAACAAAACTGCTCAATGCTCGATTGCCATCTTGATTGTTTGTATTCATCATTCTGTAGAAGAATGCAGTGTTTCTTTACAAAGTGACATCGCCATCTACTGGCCTGGCACGCATAATACGTTTTTAGTCATTTTCACAGATCCGTGTAAACACAGATTTTTTTTGACAGCATTGCTGTGTGTGTGTTCTTGCATTTTTTACTATATCGTTGTCGTGTAAACGTAGCCTTAGTCATTTTGGATCAAAGCATCTGCCAAATGCATGAATACAAATGTTGCAAGTCATGTATTAGTCATTATGAGAGACACAAAGTCATGCTATAGCCTCAGCAATTGGCCAATGCTGTAGTTAAATTGGTAAATATATTCACAATATAGCAAGGCATCAAGTGCCTCATGGCTTTTATAAAACAATTACTACAATGATAAAAAAATATTTTATAAAGCAGATTCATGGTCACTAGAAGATTTAATCGCTAACGTGTTGATATGAATGCGGACAGTATATAGACCGTATCTTAATATTTTAGCACATCTGCAGTGCTGTATTGACCCATCAGCGGCACCAATGACTGAACTATTAACTTTTTGAGTTACAGACATCGGCATCACAGTAAAATTACAACACACATCAGGTTAAAGTAATCCTGGGTTGACAAATCAGACACAGTGTCTGCCAGGAGGACTCGGACCATTTTTAGCAAGCATGAACAAATTCACTCGCTGTGCTGGGACTCACTGTACCCAATTTAGTTTACATCTGACATTAAAGGGATAGTTCACACAGAAATACAATTTCTGTCATTATTGTGTACTTTTTTATTTGAATGAATTAAGCTATCCATTGAATACCTCCGTATTTTTTTTTCCTACTATGGAAGTCATTGGTTACCATCAGCTGTGTGCTTATCATCATTTATCAAAATATCTTCTTTTGTGTTCACTATAAATTCATACAGGATGAGAAAATGATGACAGCATTTTCATTTTTGGGTGAACTAACCCTTAAAAGCATTTTCAAATTTCACATTCGTGTTGCCAGATTTTTTTGTAACATCCACTGCTTTTCTGAAGAAAAGGATCACAATAGTTTGCACTGTAAACAGAAATGCCATTGCAAAACTAAGACAAGGCTTTGTTTTGTGATCTTTGTCTGGTTCATTAATGCTGTTTGGTATTGCAGTTGTTGAAATCCCTTAATATTAATCTTCTGCTCAGGACGCACCCTGTTGTTATGTTTGTGAGGAAGATAAGTTTGCTGTTACTAGTGATTGAATTTTTCTGATGGACAAAACACTTTTATAGAGTTATATATGCAGATAATTTGCAATGGGCTCTTGGACTAGTAAGCAACCATTCAAATTCCCTTAACAATGCAACTAAGCTAAGCTTCAGCAACCCCCCAAAACATCTTTACAACCATATGGCAATTTGGTAAAACATAAAAAACCTGTTTGATTTGTGGCAGCAAGTTTTGCATGGAGAAGCATCACAAAAACTATTACATTTTCAGTGTTTCAGACACCCTGCTGGTTATCGTCCTAAGCGTTTAAATGGGTTCAGGGGCCGCTAAGGACGTGTGCTAAAGTAAATCACATGGGTTTTAAGAGCATGTTGGTCAGATGATCCAGTGAAACGTGTGCTGTGTGTCATGTGAGGGGTTTTCTGAATTATTGTGCTTTAAGTAATTAAGACAAAATATGCACACAAAATATCTCATATTGAACCTTCACCCTGCTAATAAACAGACTGCAAGTAGTTAATAGATAATAATCTTACCTAGTGACCAGAGCAATTTTGATGATGGGTTTACCAAGATGTTGGTTAAGTTGGTCAATTAATATGGTCATTTTGGTTTTGTTTACTACCAACACACTAACATCTAATGTTTGAATAACCAGCGTACCCATTAAGCACACAAAACTTGCCAGGACTTCCTGTAATAGAGCGCATTAAGCAAGTAGTACTGGGTAATATATGCTGAACATTTTAATATGGTTTAACCAGCTACTTCCATCTTAAACCAGCTAAGACTTCCAGCCTGGTCATGCTGGTTTAAGCTGGTCTTCCAGCCTAAAAAATATATTTTCCAGCTAAAACATGCCCAACACCCATCTAAAATCAGCCTGCTGCTTAACCAGCTAAAACCAGACTTGGAGACCAGCCTAGACCAACCAGTTTTTTAGTAGGGATAGCAGTGATTTTAATGGTCAGTAACTTCATGACAGGGAACATTGTTGTAGTTATTTTCTAGATTAAAATGCATACATCGACAAAACGTCATTCAGCAGCACTAGTTATTTCAGCAGACCAGCTAAACAGTCCGGTGTTTCATAGTTTTCTGTATTGTTTTTGTTCACATGCAGCCAGGAGCTATGGGAGACGACGAGGTAAAATCCATTTTCTTTGTTAAGCTATCTGTGTTGGCATGGCAGTATTTGATGTGTATGTGTACAGTGCTTGCGTGTGTATTATGCGCTTTTGTTTACTCAAAAGCTATGTATTGTTTCAATCCTTAACGGCTTTTAATAAGGTCATTTGATCAGGTTGTTAGAGTATTGAGGTTTATGTCTGATATAATAAGCAAATATGATGAGAGCAGCTGTGATTTTGAAATCAGATAGATCGGTTCAATGATCGGACCCTGGCTGCATTCACACTTTGTCAAGCATCACGGAGCATCTCGGGTGGTCCGATCACAAATAGACAGAGCTAAAAAAGGTGCAAAAGGAGCCCAAGATATTTGGTAATATTTGATGACTCACACAGATGCGCATGTAGTCTCATCACATATATCCTGCTGTAACATCTTGCACAATCAGATGTTCAGCCCTTTATATTTGACACCATAGACTGTGAGTACTTGTGACAGACACATTCATTGCATGTGCTCTGTGATTTTTACAAATGTATGCAAGGGGCATGCGCAGACATGCGCAGACGCCTACACGTCCATGCAGCTATGAAAATCAGGTTATGCATTGTGCGTAAAACTAATACTTTAGTGATTCTCAATTGGCCTGGATTGCCCCAGGCAGCATTGAAGCCCAAATTTAACAACTTTGAAGGAAATGCTATACAAGTAACATGTAGTCATCAAACTTATATGAAGCTTAAACTTTATTTCCCAATCTGAAAACTTGAAAAAGCACTATATATGCATTAAACATTTCACACTGATGTAATAAGTGAGGTTTACAGTCACAATCTCTGCTCTTGAAATCTTGAAGGTCAGTTACGTGTCAGTTGATCTGTCTCAATTGATCACTTTTGATCCGATCACCTGGTAAATAGGTGGATGGTGTAAATGGGGCCTGTTTCTGAGGATGTAATTTCACCAGTTATTTGTTTTTTAACAGGACGCTCCTCCCTCTTCCCCATTGACGACGGTCTTCTTGATGACGGCCATGGCAACCAGGGCATCCCGGGAGTTCTGGGGTCTCCTCACTGTTACCCCCATCAGAACGGAGAGCGCATCGAGAGGTTCTCCCGCAAAGTGTTTGTGGGCGGTCTGCCGCCTGACATCGATGAAGGTCAGTCTAAGTTTTTGCTATTTTACACCTGTAAGATGGGTTGGCACTGTTAGACAATGGGTTTTATGCTTAAAGCTCTTCTACTTTCACCATAGAAAACCTAAAAAAAACTCATACAACCACAAATGGCCTAAAAGAAGTAAAATGTATTGAGTATGAGAAGCGCAGATGAATTTGTTGTTTTGTTAAAGAAAAACAGTAGCCTGGCTTCCATTACAGATTTGCGTAAAACTTTAGAAAAAAAGCAATTGCAGAATGATGGTGTTTCCATTAACTAATGTTATGGGACTAAACGTAATATTTTTCCTCTCAGGATTAGAAAAATCATGGTGTCAGATGTTGGAAGGTTTACGTATATGGGAACCACCGCAAAAATACATACATTTAAGTTTGAAAGAGACACAGATGTGTCATCCAAGCATTAATGGCAATGCACGCCCCTTATAGTTAGGAAGTCTGGGAGCTTATAGTTATAGGTCAACCAATTTTACTGATAGTAAAAGTGTAGTAACCATGTTTTTTTGTGTGTTTATTACTATTAGCAAAACCATGGTTTTAATTACAGTAAACATGGTTTAACTATGCTTTTTAAAATCCATGATTAAATATGGTTGGGTACTACTAATATTAGCATCCTGTCAGCCTTGACAACTAATTTGGGTTCCTGCTGTTGTTTCTCTGCTAATGCAGCATCTAGTCATCAAATTGAACAAGTGACACAACTCTCAGCATGGATTTTTTGTTACACTTATTAACTATTGGTGCCAATTAATCTGCAAAGCCGATCAATTGGTCTAACTCTAGTTATCGTATGTGATTTCACATATTTTAATAATTATCATGTGATATTTAAGCATGTCATGTGATCTGTAAATGTGAAAAACTGCTTCCATTGTGGTATTGCGATTATATTCCTGTTTCAAATTGCATGAGAGCTAAAAAGAAATTTTGCGATAAGTGCAAGTTTTAGTGACATTGACAAGTTTCCATTGGATGTATTTTCAATTCCCAATTTCAGTTTGCGCAAAAAGTGTAATGGAAACACTTTGATGAAACTATTGATATTGTATGCACTAATGATAGACTAAAGCCTACAGATGAGCTCAGAATCTGAACTCCTAGTAAGGTGATCTTGGTATTTATGATGTTTTCATGAGCATTTTTAAACCTCTCAGATGTACACACTATTATTACTCTGTTTTAGTGTTTCTCTGGTGCCACTGTAATATTTTCTGCTGCACTCAATAACAGTGCTGAGAAACCCAAAAACCTGTAGTGAGAAACTACTTAATCTTTTGACAGCCCTATCAATTATTAATAGCAATAAATATTATCAATTTATATTATGTATACATTCATCAAGTAGATATTGAACAGATACTGGTTTAGTGCAAGTGCAAGGTGGACATTTGAATTGTTTTTCAAGTCATTTTAAGTTAATGCTGATGAGAAACGAGAATATTTGTTGTATGGAAAACTCTGTAACTTTCTCATGTTTCATGCAGATGAAATCACAAGCAGTTTCCGGCGCTTTGGTCATCTGGTTGTTGATTGGCCACACAAAGCAGAGAGCAAATCGTACTTCCCTCCTAAAGGTACTTCTAGAAGATCAACACATTTTTAATACAGTGTCTGTCTGTACATCTTGTATATACCAGTAGCAGTGTTTACACCATCTCATTTTTTAATTTATATTATTTTGATATTTTGCTATATACCTTTAAAGTGTTTGAATAACACACAATACTGTATATAGACATTAAACAATAATATGCTGTGTCAAAAATGTACGTTTGACCAAAATATTCTGACCAAAGTGTTAAAGGTGCCATAAAATGTAAAACTGAATTTATGTAGGCATAGATGAATAATAAGAGTTCTGTACATGGTAATGATATAACTTTGAAACACAATTGTTTCCTCCTTCTTATGTAAACCTTGTCCACGCAAAAGACCGCTGGAAAACAGACCAATCTCAACATTACACCAACTGTGATGTTACAATCAAGATTTACACTACTGAACATTAAATTAAACATTAAATTAAATACAACGTTGTTACAATGCTAAAACAAAGTTGCGACTGCTAAGTTAGCACTGTATGCTAGTTAATGCTATGTGCTAGCGCTTAAGCAAATATTGACGTTACATTTACATTTTGCAGGTCCATACTAAAAAAAAACCCCCACAAACTTACCAATCTCCAAACAATTGATTATTCCTTTAAATCTTTATCTTCATCTGATACAGACTCAAACATAAGGTATGTTTACACACACACGGAGTACTGAACTGAACTGCTCTGTGAAACAGCCAATCAGAGCAGAGCTCAACATTATTATTCATGACCCTTCCAAATAAGGTAATAGTAGACCATTTCATTATAAAGGCAAATCCTAGAGTTGTAAATGGACATGGAAAACTGTCTCTGGATCATTTTTGCACTTAATAAACCACATATCTTATATGTAGATATCAGAAAATAATTTAACAGATTATTTCATTGCATTCTTTGGCACCTTTAAACAAATCAAAGTTTATTAGTGTATCATCATATATATATTAAATACATAAAAACTATAACACTATTGTATAAAAACACTATTACACAATCTGGGCAGTCTCTTTTCTTTTTTTTTCTTTTTTTAAATGACATCACTATGCTGTACTTTAATTACTGTGTATACATCACCCCATCTTTACTTCATCCATTATAAAAGGACCATATTAGATAGCCTTTTGTAGTTCTGCTTTATTCTGATTGGCTGCATTGTGACGTGTTGTCTAGGTTACGCCTTCCTCCTGTTTCAAGAGGAGAGCTCAGTGCAAGCCCTGATCGAAGCCTGTCTGGAGGAGGATGGAAAACTCTATCTGTGTGTGTCCAGCCCCACTATTAAAGATAAGCCTGTGAGTCCAGACACAACACATATTTATACGCACATTATAAAGCCGCCTTTTCACTGTACACGACATTCGGACACGACTGCCAGAGTTCGCCCCCTAGTGGCAGTCACGATAGTTAGCTGTATCGATATATTTGCACAGCCCTAGTAATTACGCATCTGCAGATGGTCGTCACCTTAAGCAGCCCCTTTGCGAATCTCTTTAGGGAATTAATGACTTTTGGTTTATCGGACATCATTTGTCAGGTACAGTGGAAAGGCGCCTTAAGGGGACATGTCTTGTCGGCCAAAAATTCTTTAGGCTTTTGTTTCACAATGCATCTTTGTGTCATGCTTCAGGTCCAGATTCGTCCATGGAACCTAAGTGACAGTGATTTTGTGATGGATGGCTCTCAACCACTGGACCCTCGTAAGACCATCTTTGTCGGAGGAGTGCCACGCCCACTCAGAGCAGGTACATCGAATAGATAACTAGATTGTATTTGACAATTTTGTTTGAAATTAGCGCTCACATCTTGAGATGCTGATAAACAAATTAGGATTTTAAGATGTTAATTGTTTCACTCGCAGTGGAGCTGGCCATGATAATGGACCGCTTGTATGGTGGAGTGTGTTATGCGGGTATCGACACCGACCCAGAGCTGAAGTACCCAAAGGGGGCGGGCCGTGTGGCCTTTTCCAATCAACAGAGCTACATCGCTGCCATCAGCGCCCGATTCGTCCAGCTACAGCATGGTGACATTGACAAACGGGTAACTAGATGGTGCTGTTTAATTTTATGAAATGACGATTATATCGCCAAGTTTGCTGTTTACTAAGAATTTGACATATATTTGTGTGACGCAGGTGGAGGTGAAGCCGTACGTCTTGGACGATCAGCTGTGTGATGAGTGTCAGGGAGCGCGTTGCGGTGGAAAGTTCGCTCCGTTCTTCTGCGCTAACGTCACCTGCCTGCAGTATTACTGTGAGTTCTGCTGGGCGAACATCCACTCCCGCGCCGGCCGTGAGTTTCACAAACCGCTCGTCAAAGAGGGAGCCGACCGTCCCCGCCAGATCCACTTTCGCTGGAACTAAAGATAGGAGAGCCGGGAACGGTAGCATGCAAGACGAAGCCGAAACAACACGTCCGCAGCGGGAAATAAAAAGATGCTTCGTTTGACCCCTGAACCCAAGCTGTCAGTATAGAATTGTGTAACCATATACAGTATACAGAGAATATATATGACTATAAATATAAATATATATCTTTATCTTTTGTAGCAGCCAGAAACATTACAAGCCTCAGTTTATTTCACCAAACCACTTCTTTCTCCCCCTCCCTGCACATCTCAGGCTCGGAACAGAGTTTTTGTGGTACTTTCATGTTTTTTAAAAAGGAGATTAAGAAAAAAAGAGATTGATTTTTTGTAGTTTTTTCAAATTATTTTTATATGTGAGATTTACAAAGTAGAAACGAGAATGTTTTCGCTTTGGGGGGGCAGCCCGTTCGTTTCGTTTGGTCTGTCTGTGTTTGTCTGCTGCTAAATCCCCTCCTAGTGGGCAAAGTGCGCAATTGTCTCTGGAAAACCCTTGATGACGTAATTTCTGATTTCGAACCAAAGCTAGCAAAACGCGCGGCCTGAAAATGAAACGTTTCTGCCATAAAAAAAAAACGAGAATATTTCCCTTTCCCCCGTGTTCTTAGCAGGAATAGGAATGAATCAATAACGATTACTGAGACTTTCCATTTTCTACTGGCAAAAAAATAAGACAATACCTCGGAATATTAATCTGGCTTGTTATTGCTCTGCTCTTGCAATTTAATCACAAGCTATAGACGAAGCTTTGCTGCTATTTAGGATTTAAACGAATAGATAGTGTAGGTGTTCTATGTAATGCCATTGTGATGTCATTGACGATGTCATCAACAGAAATGCAGTCTGTTCCCTCTCACAAAGGCATGGCCGATGGTTGCCATGGAAACACAGAATGTGAAAACTTACGTGCATGTTTGTGGCTGTACATCATTTGCATGCATTGTAAAGGTTACCGGCACATATATACGAAAGAAAAAAACAGATCTAACAAAACACGATTATCGATATTAACGTTACACAGATGAATTTAACGTAGCATGAGGCGAGAAAGGTCAGACTCTTAGATATAAGATAATCAACAATAACGAAAGGTAAAAAAATACAGTGTAAAATTATTCGTAAAAAACCTTTGCATGCGTTGTTGTGACGATTCCTTTATTACGAGAGAAGTGACATTAGTTTTTAGAGTAGTGACTTTTCTAACTTGATTATTAGTCAAGAGACGGTGTGCTGTCCTGTGGTTTTTTGTCTCGTCTTTGTGCAGTGTGAGTCTAGTTACGAATTGAGGTTTCAGTTCGATTTAAACTCTCGAAGAACCCTCTCGACATTTAACCCTTGCCGTTCCCTGAAACCCTCCCACACCCCTATTATGATAGTCCCTTAAGTGATGATGTGTCCCGTCGCAGGATAGGAACGCATCTGCGCTCTCGTTGTCGGTGGTAGCTGTGATCTAGTTGGCTGTAGACGTGAATTCGCGCAGAAAGAAACGCTGTTGTGTTTGTTGTCTGTGTGTGGACAGAGCCTAGCTCTACGTTTCGCAGATTCTTATCTGGACAAAACAAGATTACTATGAAACAGACGTGAACGGAGAAAAGAGAGGAGAGAGGAACCCCGTCAGCAGGTGGACTATTTGCGTAGCGTTGAGATGTTGTTCTTGGCGTTATCTTGAGTAATCAGGTGATTCTCTGTGTTTGATCGGTCTTATGGACAATCTCTACAGAAGCAATGGACGCTGGTACTAAAACCAGCTGTTTGGTACTGTACTGCTCTTTTTATCTATCTAACTCTCTCGTTCTTTTTGCACTCTTTTTGCATTTCCTCGCGTTCTTGGGTTTAGTGAAGAATTCAGTGCCCTGTCGTACAGTTCCTCTGTGTGATTTCACCTTTCAAATGTCAACAGTGAGCTGAGTTTGTATGTTTTATTTATTACGTATTTGTATTGTTAAGTAAGATATATTTATTTGTTGACTCTATTTTCCCAGACTTCTCAAATCACTTTGTAGGACATGTGATGCACTACTTTTCAATCTGTCTCTCCTCTCCTTTCTCAGTTCCTCTTGGTTCGGCCCGACTACGGACTGACATTTGGACTCGAATGCAAATAGTCTCTTTATTTTGTATCACATCACTTTTTGTATACTATTTTATTCTAGAATAATTAGGACCTATTTTAAGTCTATTGGATAATTTAAATATTTTTTATTTTTACATAGTAACTTATTTGATGTATTATGTAAGACGCTGGACCCAGATTCTATTTAAATTATTACGGTAATCTAACGTGTACTCTGAATAAGTAGCGAAGGCGATTTTCTAACGTGAAATATGTGAATCGTTTTTTTTCCCATCAAACAGTGACGGGGAATTGGTTGCGTCGTCTCGTTTCAAACGAGACGGCCGCCACGTTATCAGCAAAAGCTCTTTTAACACCCGTCGTTCTCTTTTCGCGAGCTGTTTGTGACGAGTACTCTGTTGTGTTTGGCGTGTTCAACACTGTTGCTTCGTACGTGTATGTGTGGGTTTTCGTTGTCGTCATTTTTTAAAAATCATATTTATTTGACTATTTTTGTAGACAGATAACTATTTGATTTAAATTGTATTTTTCTATTTCCGTAGGCGCTCACTTTATTTCCCCACGTATTTATGGTTACGTTAACACGCGGCGTCACGCCGGAAGACGTAAAAGCCTGTTTCTTGAAACATCCGTGCGTATATGAATCGTATTTATGTATTATTGCTTAGCACACATCGATTTGATTGCTATTTAAGTTGGTGGTGAATTTTCTTTGAAGGAAGGAAACATTGAGGGTTCTACTATGTTCATGGAAAACACTTGAGACTCTCCCCGGTTAGATGGAGGGGTATCAGCCCTCCCCTCACTGATACTCAGAAACTTGAATATAACACATTTTGAAAGGCTTACTAACCTCGAATCTGTGTTGTGACGTGCAATACTGTTTCTAATGTTTGTATAAAAAAGTGAGATTTGCAGTGTATACCTTTTTAATGCAGATTTATTTTTTTCATTGCATATTTTGCAAATTTCTGATTCACAGTGTCATTTTTTACTGTCAGAAAAGATGAAACCCCTTTTTTTCATTGCAACTATTTTTAAATCCAGATATCTTTGTACTGATGTAAATGATTGTAGTTATTTTGGATAGTGTTTTGCTAACAAAAGGAGAAACTTTTTCATGCATATTTCTATTTCTTTTTATTTGTTTATTTGTTTGTTTGTTTTTTATTTTACACTAATGGTAGCAAGATATTTGGGATAATTTTTCATATTCTATGTCATTAATATTATTTTGTATTTTTATGTGGAAAGATATGAATATATAATTTTATGATGCTAACTGCTAAAATATTATTTCAATTTGAATTATTTTTAAAGCTAAAATCTTTGTAATATTCTTAATGTTCTAGTTTATAAATCAAGTTTGTGTATAGATTCACACAAGTGGTTTATGAAGTGTTCAGACTGTAATTATTACTGAATGGCTCTTTGATATGCAAACTGAAGATCATGTTGTTCTTTATTTTGATTTGTTTTGTATTTAAATGGGGTGTTGATGATTACAGTCTTTTTTCTTTTCCTGAATAAAGACCCATTCTGTTCAGACACAAACCATGCCTCACTGAATTCTGCTTTATGTATTTTAGTAAGTTTGTATATCTGTGCTCTGCTTTATAGACACTTATGTACATTAAACATTTTAAAATGGGACTTGACTGAACACATCACATGAAGACCACATAAGTAATAACCCTTATGCCTTATTCTGTTGCATGCCTCTTATTGCTGCAATTTTCAACGTTTTCTCAGTATCATTATTTGAAAATTTTAAATTACACCTTTGTCACGTTGTACAACTATTCATAACACATTGTTAAATATTGATTCATAAAGACGGCTGTAGTGGATTTCAGTTTTAAGTATGCTTCAAGTACTTAAGGTAAATGCAACTCATAGTTTGAGCCATCAGGCGCCCCCTGGAGGAATCTGTATGTCAGAGAAATGGTTTGTTTTAATTAAAACATAACAAAAATAATTATAAGATACAAGATCATAATCTAAATGTTGTTGGGCCTGTAACGCAGTGCATAAGTGAATATGTTTTACATTTTAACACATATCTATCGCCAAATTTCGTGACCACCGTAACTACAGACGAATGGGGTTAGGATGACAACAGCGCCTCCTGCGGTCAGGTGTAACACCGGCGCCGAATCGAAACCAAAACCACATCAAAACGTAGTTCCGGGACGCAAACCAAACTTAAGGTAAATATCAATATATCAGCGAATATATCTGATGTTTACAGCTCTGCCTGATATTTCCTTATTTATTACACAGATATTGTATATGTGTGTAGCCTACGTGCCTGTGTGTGTACAGGTGAATTTAGGTAAAAAGGTGTGTCCCAATCTACCTGAATTCACCTTATATATTATTATGTCACTTGGTTTTAGTTCATGCTGTGTAAAAGTATTTTATTAATACTAAAAACTTTGGAACATAACTAACCTCACACAATTCCTACATCATCCATAGTAGATGTCAATGGGGTTTCTGATCGTTTACTTACAAACATTCCTCAAAATATCTTCCTCATCAGAACAAAGACATAAATACAGACATTTTTGGGGTGTCTCGTTAACGTATTTTAGGTTTCTAAATAAGTTCTTAGGTTAAGGTAATGTCACTAAGCAAGTCACACGAAAGACTCCTAAAGGGAGACAGAAAAACACCTTTAAGGGAAAACCAGGCTTATGGACAGTTCTCATATGACACCACTATGCAATTTTGTTATACTTTTTTTTTTAGTAATGCTAATTACGATTTTGTTAATGGCATGTATTTTTTTAAAGTTAAGATAACTTTTTAAACAGTGAAACTTACGTTTTGAATCAACAATATAAACAATATAAAACTTGAATTAACAATATAAACAATATAAAACTTGAATTAACAATATAAAACTAAAAATATAAAACTATAATTAAAAAATACCTCATGTTGGGTTAAAAATGACCCAATGTTGGGTTGTTGTTATGCAACCATGGGTTATAGAAACCCAGTAGTTGGGTTTAAACAACCCAGCACTGGGTCCATTTTAACAACAGCATTGTGCTCTGTCCAATATTTACTCAACATGGCTTAAAAATAAGCCAGCCATTTTTAGAGGGTAATTACAGTATTGTTCAAAATAATAGCAGTACAATGTGACTAACCAGAATAATCAAGGTTTTTAGTATATTTTTTTGTTGCTACGTGGCAGGCAAGTTGCCGGTGGGTTCAGTGGATTCTCGGAGGGCGGATGAGGCCCAGCGTTCATGATGTGCACGCTCTTGAGGCTGTGCAATTGGGCAAGTAGTCAAATTAGTTGAGAGGGGTGTGTTCAAAAAAATAGCAGTGTGGCATTCAATGACGGAGGTCATCAATTTTGTGAAGAAACAGGTGTGAATCAGGTGGCCCCTATTTAAGGATGAAGCCAACACTTGTTGAACATGCATTTGAAAGCTGAGGAAAATGGGTCGTTCAAGACATTGTTCAGAAGAACAGCGTACTTTGATTAAAAAGTTGATTGGAGAGGGGAAAACCTATAAAGAGGTGCAAAAAATGATAGGCTGTTCAGCTAAAATGATCTCCAATGCCTTAAAATGGAGAGCAAAACCAGAGAGACGTGGAAGAAAACGGAAGACAACCATCAAAATGGATAGAAGAATAACCAGAATGGCAAAGGCTCAGCCAATGATCACCTCCAGGATGATCAAAGACAGTCTGGAGTTACCTGTAAGTACTGTGACAGTTAGAAGACGTCTGTGTGAAGCTAATCTATTTTCAAGAATCCCCCGCAAAGTCCCTCTGTTAAAAAAAAGGCATGTGCAGAAGAGGTTACAATTTGCCAAAGAACACATCAACTGGCCTAAAGAGAAATGGAGGAACATTTTGTGGACTGATGAGAGTAAAATTGTTCTTTTTGGGTCCAAGGGCCACAGGCAGTTTGTGAGACGACCCCCAAACTCTGAATTCAAGCCACAGTACACAGTGAAGACAGTGAAGCATGGAGGTGCAAGCATCATGATATGGGCATGTTTCTCCTACTATGGTGTTGGGCCTATTTATCGCATACCAGGGATCATGGATCAGTTTGCATATGTTAAAATACTTGAAGAGGTCATGTTGCCCTATGCTGAAGAGGACATGCCCTTGAAATGGTTGTTTCAACGAGACAAGGACCCAAAACACACTAGTAAACGGGCAAAGTCTTGGTTCCAAACCAACAAAATTAATGTTATGGAGTGGCCAGCCCAATCTCCAGACCTTAATCCAATTGAGAACTTGTGGGTGATATCAAAAATGCTGTTTCTGAAGCAAAACCAAGAAATGTGAATGAATTGTGGAATGTTGTTAAAGAATCATGGAGTGGAATAACAGCTGAGAGGTGCCACAAGTTGGTTGACTCCATGCCACACAGATGTCAAGCAGTTTTAAAAAACTGTGGTCATACAACTAAATATTAGTTTAGTGATTCACAGGATTGCTAAATCCCAGAAAAAAAAAATGTTTGTACAAAATAGTTTTGAGTTTGTACAGTCAAAGGTAGACACTGCTATTTTTTTGAACACACCCCCTTCAACCAAGACCCCAACTGCACAACCCCAAGAGCGTGCACACCATGAACGCTGGGTCTTGTTTGTTTTCTGAGAATCTACTGAACCTACTGGTAACTTGTTTGCCACGTAGCAATAAAAAATATACTAAAAACCTTGATTATTCTGGTTGGTCACATTGTGCTGCTGTTGTTTTGAACAAGACTGTACATCTTACTTAGTAAAGACGTTGTTCATTTTAAGTATTGGTAGGAATTGGGTAGGATTAAGGATGTAGAATAAGGTTTTGCAGATTAAGGCATTAATATGTGCTTTTTAATTTGTAATAAACAGCCAATATATCAGTAATATTAATGCTAATAACCAACTAGTTAATAGTGAGTATTGGGAACTACACTAAAATGTTACCACTATTTTTATTAACTCAACAACGTATTTAAAATGAGAAGGACACATAAAAACATGCATTTTAACCTTAGACTTTAAATGTTGATGTTAAATCCACTATTGTATTATATATAATTGATCTACAGTCCATACACGGTATTTAGTTCAATTACATCAGAAGTAACTGTCGTTAAATTACTGGAAAAAGCATAATCTCTTACTTTACTTTTTCAAGGAAAACGTAATTAACTCACAGTAACTAATTACTTAGTAACTATAAACCCAACACTGTACTTCAGCTTCTCATCATATTTCCTGTATAATCGAATCAGCGTTCTATGTGCAATCCAGTCATTATAATATAGATCAGTGGTTTACATACTTACATCTAGTCACTATTGTAAAATAAACCTGTTCAGGCTGACTTATTATCATTTCATTTTATTACACAACTATAAAATTGTGTAAATGATCAGTTACAGTTTTTTTGTCTATTGTATAATGCTCCTGTTTATATCAGTGGTAAAGCATTGCTTTAGCAGCGCAAAAGGTCATGGGTTTGAGCCCCACACATACTAGTTAAAAAAAAGATGCTTGTAATGCAATGTAAGTCGCTTTGGGTAAACGTGTCTGCTAAATGCATAAATGTAATATGTTCAACCACAGAACTTCACGGTTGGAGTTAAAAAATAAATAATGTTAAAAACTTTTCATTTGAATCGAAACTTTAACATTTGGAAGTTGTGATTTTGTGTCTCTTCCCTTCTGCAAGAGGTTGCTGGTGATTTAGACTCCTGATTGGATTCTACTGGTTCCTGTCATATAGCCCTATATTGTATAAGCCCAGTAAGGGATGTGTTACCATGTGTGACTCTAGTGCAACCAAAGATGATGTCTCATCCGACCATACAGCTAGTTCCTGCGGTTTACCTGAAGCCAAAACTCTCAATGAAGCAGAACCATTTAGTTTTTTTTTATTTAGCCTACAGTTTATTTTTGAGCTGGAAGGCATGCTCATTTCAATACATTTTTATTTATATATTGCTTTTCACAATTGTTAATCGTTCCAAAGTAATTAGGAAAAAACATGTTTGGTATTCGTCCAAGAATTTTCCTTTAAGTGCATCCCTAGATTTATACCCTAGTTTTTAATTTTATTGTAGATAAGACTGTTGTGTGAATAGTATTGTAAGGAATCTTGGACAGCCAAACATATTTTCTCATGGTGATTTGATACATTTGTTGATGTTTTTTTATTAGTGTTGATGTTGACCAGCAGAAGAGAGTGGGCTCTCCAGTGCCCTCCAGCTGTGTTTCCATGAAAAGGGAGGCATCAATGGATCCACCAATTAAATTGCAGAAGGATGATCAATGGTGATACACAATTTATAACATTTATAAGTCTAAAGATTCTGTAGTGACAACAAGCAACGCTGGGCTGTATCTGGAAATTTTACTGATGTAAAACGTAGGTGACCTGAGTTATGTTGTTATGTATGTGTAGCTGCATTGGTCCAATAACATAATGCCCACGCATCTTACCAATGTAGTTTTATTTAGCAGACATAGAAGGATGCCCTCAGCGACAACCCGGCTGAGGTGCTGCGGCCGGTGGGTATGATCTCGTAAGCCAAGGGTGCCCGGGCTCGGTCCTTGAGGGCCGGTGTCCTGCAGAATTTAGCTCCAACCATAATCAAACACACCTTTAGCAACTAAATAAGGTCTTACTAAGCATACTAGAAACTTCCAGGCAGGTGTGCTGAGGCAAGTTGAAGCTAAACTCTGCAGGACGCCGGCCCTTCAGGACCAAGCTTGGACATCCTTGTCGTAAGCCGTCCATGATCTCATAAGCTCCTCATGCACTTCCGGGAAGAAAGGCACAGGGACAGAGGACTGCGTTACAGCACGAGCCGTCCCGAGAAACGAATCGTCCAACCTGGAAGGTCCAAGCTCTGGTCGCAGAGACCACTCCAGCCCAACCTCCCTGGCTGCCCATTTGAGCATAGCCATCGTTTTTGGGTTGGATTCGGATCGCGCCACCTGTCCTGAAGGTGGCAATGCTTCCTTGTCCGCTGAGCTGATAAGCTCACCGTCCAATGTCGCGATTGACATCCGGTCATCCACAAAAGACCCGAAGGATAGGGACGGTGCGCTCGAGGGTAGCCAGGCCACTTCCCTCAGCATCTCTGCTACCTGTGGCCTTGAGGAGTGAGGGACCTCGGTGGGTTGTTGCACAGCTGGGGAAGCCCTCACTGTAACCCCCAGGTTGGGCTGCCCTGACCCCTTAGGTGGCAGCTTTGACCGGGGCATCTGGACGTGAACCTCTTGACGTAGTGAAGTCTCTACCTTAAGACCGCGACTCCAGGCACGTCAGGCAACGATCGTGACCTCGTTTTTAAGGGACGAGGTTCCTTAAAAAGAAACCTCTTTTTAAAGAGGAAAAGCTCTTTAGTTGTTGAAGCTGGTTGAACAACTACAATGCCTTACTGCCAACACTACAGAACTGTTCCAGTCACAAAAGAAACAGGAGCAGAATTAATTGGCTCTTTCTAGTTACACTCGAAGCAGATTGCTCTCTCTAGCGAGTTCCCAATTTGTTGTGACGTCAAAATGACCGACTGAAATGGAACAGATATCTTTCCAATCAGAAAAGTGACCCGGTGTAAAAATACCTTATAATGTCTGATGAAATGTAAAAAAAAAGTAAATTCTGAAAATGTAACTTGTGCAATGATAAGAAAATTGGCAAAATAATTAGGAAAATTATAAAAACATGTTTGTTTGTTCAGTATTCAGCCTTCGGCCAAGAATTTTCCTTTTAGTGCATCCCTAGTATTTATACTAGTTATTCATTTGATCATAGATGAGATGACTGTAGATAATAACTGTTGTGTGAATAGTATTGTATACAAGGTTGAGGAATCTTGGACAGCCAAACTCTAAACTTATTTTCTCATGATGATTTGATAAATTTGTTAATGTTTTTTATTAGTGTTGATGTTGACCAGCAGAAGAGAGTGGGCTCTCCAGTGCCCTCCAGCTGTAATTCCATGAAAAGTGAGGCATCAATGGATCCACCAATTAAATTGCAGAAGGATGATCAATGGTAATACACAATTTATCACATTTATAAGTTTAAAGATTCTTTAGTGACAACAAGCAACGCTGGGCTGTGTCTGGAAATTTTACTGATGTAAAATGCTCTCTCACTCTTTCTCTCTTTAGACACTATCAAAAACTATCAAAATAAAGCATGTAACTTTTAAATGAACATATCACATAATAAATAATCATAATAAACATTTACAAACCACAATACATTCATAATCACTACAACGTCCAATTCCCCACTTACATAAATAATACATAACACATCCTAACAGCACATGGACAACATTGTAACATAATATGAAACAATATTAACAGTTACCTTGTGCGCCTTTTGAACCATGCAGATAAATGATATTTGTGGAAGCATCTTAACGTATCCATGTCGATGCTACGCTCTGACCCAGAGTTCCATAGTGCCGTGCACAAACACTGTGTCACGTGTACATGACGTAGTATTAAAGAAACATACACAACATACCTTTTTACTGTTCATGACTTACCTGTTTTAACTATTAACTATTTTAAACTGTTATTTATAAAGTTTTCAGGCAGGGAGACTCGGTCCCTCTGTTGACAGCTGTGTGTCTGTTCAGAGCAGCAGGTCTGTAGATTTACCACCCAATATCCATACGGATGCTTCTTCCACTCAGCAAAGGTTATGTTTTGTCTTTTTATTATCTATTATTAATTGTTGCATGATTTTGTATTTGCTTGAATTCAATTTTATTTTATTATTTTTTCAGTCGTCTTATGAAAAAGCATCAAACGAATGTTACTGCTGTCTTGCAGGTTAGCTAACTTTTTAATGTTTTAATGTACAATAAAAATCTAGGAACTTTAAATATCTTAATACAATACAAAATACTGCAAGAGTACACAGATAAATTCATTTTTATTTTGATTCAGCAACTTGAAAAGAAAGTCCTGGATTTTGTGAAGAAAGAGCTCAGAAAAATCATCAAGGTTTTAAATCCAGATCCTTTGGATTGTGTGAACAGTCAACCAGAGGAAGAAGAGATTAGGAATGCTGTCGAGGCCAAAGAAGCAGCGGTCAATATCACAATACACATTCTGAAAAGCATGAATGAACACAGCCTTGTCGACAGGCTACTTCAATGTTAGTATGTCTGTATGGGCTGGACATTGTTTTCAAATTAAAATGACAGAAATACAGATTGTAGCTTTACTCTATATTTTCTTTGCATTTTCTTTATTTAGTTCAAATTTCTGCATATCAGCAAAAGCTTAAGTCTAGTTTGAAGAGCAGAAGCGAATGTGTATTTGAAGGAATTGCTAAGCAAGGAAATCCAGCCCTCCTCAACAAGATCTACACAGAGCTGTACATCACAGAGGGAGGCAGCGGAGAGGTCAATAATGAACATGAGGTGAGACAGATTGAGACAGCATCCAGGAGACCAGAGACACAAGAAACACCAATCAAATGTAATGACATCTTTAAAGCTTTAACTGGACAAAACAAACCCATCAGAACTGTGTTGACTAAAGGAGTTGCTGGAATTGGAAAAACCGTCTCTGTGCAGAAGTTCATTCTGGACTGGGCTGAAGGAAAAGCAAATCAGGATGTTCACTTCATATTTCCACTTCCATTCAGAGAACTGAATCTGATTAGTAAAAAACAGTACAGTTTGGAGCGGCTTGTTCATTTTTTCTATAAAGAAATCAATGGATTAAAACTTTCAAACCTTGAAAACTACAAAGTCATTTTCGTCTTTGATGGCCTGGATGAGTGTCGACTACCTCTAGATTTTAGGAACAATAAGAGGTGCTCTGATATAACTGTGGCCGACTCAGTGGATGTGCTGCTGACAAATCTCATCAAGGGGAATCTGCTTTCCTCTGCTTTGATCTGGATCACCACTCGACCAGCAGCAGCAAATCAGATTCCTCCTGAGTATGTTGATCAAGTAACAGATGTACGAGGGTTCAGTGACCCTCAGAAGGACGAGTATTTCATGAAGAGAATAAGCGATCAAAGTCTGGCCAACAGTATCATCACACACATCAAATCATCCAGGAGTCTATACATCATGTGTCACATCCCAGTCTTCTGCTGGATTTCAGCCACTGTTCTTGAAAGAATGTTGAGTAAAGCAGAGACTGGAGAGATCCCCAAGACTCTCACTCAAATGTACACGCACTTCCTGATCTTTCAGACACAACAGATGAATGACAAGTACAGGGAACTTCGTAATTCAGATCCAAACTTGAGTAGAGAGAACATTCTTTCTCTCGGAAAACTGGCCTTCCGGCAGTTGAGGAAAGGTCATGTGATCTTCTATGAAGAAGACCTGAAAGAGTGTGGCATTGATGTCAAAGATGCATCACTGTACTCAGGACTGTGCACCCAGATCTTCCGAGAGGAGTTTGGATTATACCAACGGAAAGTCTTTTGCTTTGTGCATCTCAGTTTCCAAGAGTATCTGGCAGCTTTATTTGTGCACCTACACTGGCTTACAACCCAACAGCCCATAAGTGACGAAATCAAGATACCATTCCATGACAGAGAATTCGGAGAGCTTTGTATGACTTCAACTCTGTTTGACCTACACAAGAGCGCTATAAACCAGGCTTTAGGGTCAAAGAATGGCCATTTTGACCTTTTCCTCCGCTTCCTCCTTGGTCTTTCACAGGGGCTCACCGAGACCTTGTTTCGGCACCTTTCAATACAAATAGGAGACAGCTCACACAACAGGGAAGACACAGTCAGATACATAAAGGAAAAGCTTGGGGCAGGTCTTAGCCCTGAGAGATCCATCAATCTTTTCCACTGCCTCAATGAACTGAACGACCATTCTCTGGTCGAGCAAATTCAAGCGTACCTTCAGTCAGGAAGACTTTCGTCTGAGAAACTTTCACATGCCCAGTGGTCAGCTTTGGTGTTTGTGTTGCTCACAAGCGACGAGGGGTTGGAGATTTTTGATTTGAGAAAATTTTTGAAATCAGATGATTGTCTTTTAAAGCTTCAACCTGTTATCAAGGCCAGTCGGATTGCCATGTAAGTACCTTTTTAAAGTAAATCTTTCCTTGCAATAAAAGGTGCATTTTCAAAGCAGCTTTATGGCGGTGCCTGTGGTAAGAGGTTTGTTGTGATTCTTAGATTGTCTGCATGCAACTTGACCAAGATATCCTGTTCGTCTTTGGCTTCTATTCTCAAATCAAATCCCAATGTTCTGAGAGAACTGGACCTGAGTTATAATGACCTTCAAGACAATGGTGTGAAATATCTTTGCTCTGGACTGCAGAGTCCACACTGCAAACTGGAGACATTAAAGTAAGGAACAATAGAATCTGGTGGTTATTTTAAGACATTTTTGACAGGTTAGGTGTGCTTAGGCCCCACCCTATTGAGTTAAGTCTACACTCTTGGAGCTTTCAAACAATATACAGTTTGTCATGATTAGATGCAGAATTCATATGCAAACATTGAAGTAAATGTAGGCGTCCTGCTGGTGGGACAGTGACATTTAGCAGAAAACAAATGTTTTGAGGCACACTCTCTTCATAAATGAATCAATTACTCTCCCTACATAATTTATTTTATAAAACACTGTTGAAATGTCTATTCTGGAGGCTTAGACCTTTCCAACGATATATAGTTTGTAGTGATAGATTAAAATTTACATCAACAATATTAATGCAAACTTAGGTGTTCCATATTTTTGGACGGCGACGCTTAACAGTCTAAACCAATCAAAATAAAGCATTCAACAGACCTGTGGTATAATATAATTGGTAAATGTAATTGTTCTAGACTGGAGTTTTGTAGACTCAGAAGACACAACTGCTCAGTCATTGTTTCTGCTCTTAAGTCAAACCCATCACATCTTAAAGAGCTGGACCTGAGCTACAATGAAATTGGAAATGATGCAGCAACATGGATTCTGGGTTTGCTTCCTGATTGTAGGCTGGAGACTCTTAGGTTTGTATATGTTTGATTGAGAGACTGATGAATAGTGATCTTTTTGACAAATAGCAAAATGGCATTTATATTGGCTTAGGGGTTGGCAACCCTTGGCACATCTTCCAAATACTATAAAAGTAAAATATAGTAGTAATCCTTCTTTGCAATCACACAGCCTTAAGTGGGATGCTGTTTTTTGTCTTACTAAACCACAAACTCATTTGTATTAATAATTATTGTCACCAACTAAGCAGCACATACAGGTCAGGTTTCCCATTGTAAAATGATGGTGTAGCACAGATAGGGTGACCTGTGATCTGCCAGGACCTTCAAGCTAAGGTCATTAAAACTTCGATTTTGATGCACCACGAAAGGCACTCCAAAGTGTTGATGATTGTTTTACTACAAATAGTTACACTGAATCTAAATGTTTGAATTATTATTTTTACCACACTGGAATTGAAACTGGGAATTAAAAAGAATCAAAACCGATAAACAGAATCTGAATTGAATTGGACACAATTCAAATGAACCCCAGGCACAGAGCAGGGCAGACCAGATTTGGCTTTCCATATTGATACCAGGCTGTTGCCAGCCCCTGAATATAGTTTCTACTTTGTTTACAATTATCAAGAGCTATTTATTGTCAATTACAGGCTTTCAAACTGTGGGATCACAAAAGAGGCCTGTGTTTTCCTTGAATCTGCTCTGAATTCAAAACCGTGTCACCTTAAAAGACTGGACCTGAGTCATAATAAACTTTGGGACTTAGGAGTTCAGGTGTTTCCTCGTTTACTAAGAAACCCAAATTGTAACATTGAAGAGTTGAGGTAGGTGTGCAAAGAACTTGTCTTTGAAAAAAAATTATACTTTCAAGGGGCCAATTACTGAAGATGTGGGCACCTACTGTATTGCATTTTTTACTTTTATGTTTACATATCTGAAATCCATTTAAATTCTATAGAAAACCTAATTTGAAGACTGTGGCAGTCAAAGGATTGTTGACTATTCATATCATTCACAACACATGAATAAATTTGTTGGGACAGACAGAAACAGAGTAAAGCCCCATCCATGCAAACTTTTGTTGTATTGAAACAACATTGGTCATTTTTATTGGCACCATGCTGTGAGGGGGCACAAGCAGTTTGGCGACAGGGCTGCATACTTGTTTTTGTTTGTAACTTTCAAAAGATTTGCTCTATTGTGATATTTTCCTTATGTTCTTTATATCATGTATAATACATGTCCCCAATTTCTGTCAGATTTTTGATGTATAAAAGAGTTTACACATAACATATTAGTAAAACAGAATGGACAGGATGTGAAGCTTTTGCATATTAATATAATATAACATAACACACTCACCGGCCACTTTATTAGGTACACCTAACTAATATCGGGTTGGACCCCCTTTTGCATTCAGAACTGCCTTAATCCTTCGTGGAACAGATAATGTACTGGAAACATTCCTCAGAGATTTTGGTCCATATTGACATGATAACATCACAAATTTGCTGCAGATTTGTCGGCTGCACATCCAGGGCACAAAGCTCCAGTTCCGCCACATCCCAAAGATACTCCATTGGGTTGAGATCTGGTGACTTTGGAGGCCATTTTAGTACAGTGAACTCATTGTTATGTTCAAGAAACCAGTCTGAGATGATTTGCGCTTTATGACATGGCACGTTATCCTGCTGGAAGTAGCCATCAGAGGATGGGTACACTGTGGTCATAAAGGGATGAACATGGTCAGAACAATACACGATACTTAATTGGTACTAATGGGCCAAAGTGTGGCAAGAAAACATCCCCTACATCATTACACCACCACCAGCAGCCTGAACCGTTGATACAAGGCAGGATGGATTCATGCTTTCATGTTGTTGACGCCAAATTCTGACTCTACCATCTGAATGTTGCAGCAGAAATCGAGACTCATCAGACCAGGCAATGTTTTTCCAATCTTCTATAGTTCAATTTTGGTAAACCTGTGTGAATTGTAGCCTTAGTTTCCTGTTCTTAGCTGTCAGGAGTGGCACCCGGTGTGGTCTTCTGCTGCTGTAGCCCATCTGCCTCAAGGTTCAATGTGTTGTGCGTTCAGAGATGCTCTTCTGTATATCTCGGTTGTAATGAGTGTTTATTTGAGTTACTGTTGCCTTTCTATCAGCTCAAACCAGGCTGGCCATTCTTCTCTGACCTTTGGCATCAACAAGGCATTTGCGCCCACAGAATTGCCACTCACTGGATATTTTCTCTTTTTCTGACAATTCTCTGTAAACCCTTGAGATGGTTGTGTGTGAAAATCCCAGTAGATCCGCAGTTTCTGAAATACTCAGACCAGCCTTGTCTGGCACCAACAACCATGTCACTTTTAAAGTCACTTAAATCACCTTTCATCCCCATTTTGACGCTCGGTTTGAACTGCAGCAGATCGTCTTGACCATGTCTACATGCCTAAATGCATTAAGTTGCTGCCATGTGATTGGCTAATTAGAAATTTGCATTAACGCTCAGTTGGAGTGTATAACATAATAGTTGCCCTGGGTTGGTTTTGAGGGTCTTTATCAGACTAGTGATCATGTTCCAATTAATATACATATCCTCATAACATATATTCTGTATATTTTAGTTTAAAGTTAATGCTCTCATTTTCTCTTGACAGAGCTTAAATCAGAATCTGCTGACATTATTTTTGTAAAAAGCTCACTAAAACATCTTCTCTTTTTATCAGATTGGAGAGTTGTAATATGACGTTTGAAGGTTGTGGACTCTGTCTGGAGGAGTCTCGCCTCAGAGCTCTTGATCTGTCTGATAATAACCTGCAGGATAGAGGAGTGAAGAGGCTTGTGAACTCACTTAAGGATCCACTCTGTAAACTTGAGAAATTAAGGTTATGTCTCTTGCTGGTCATTTAACACTTAAATGTTGTGTTTATGAGCCTAAGTTGATAGATAGTTTGAGATAGATAGTTTAGTTTGTTTTTGAAATGCTCTTAGCCACAATGTAGAAAGAAATCATAAAAAAACATGAATCCTCAAGAGGCCAGGCAAAAGATGTTTTGCTAGCTTACAATTAGCATGCAGACCCAACTTTGGCCACTTAAGGTCAGGTGATGTAGTAATAAAAACCTTGAAGATCTTAACTCTTTCGCCGCCAGCGTTTTTAAAAAAAAAGTTGCTAGCCAGCGGCAACGTTTTTCATGATTTTCACATAAGTTTAATGCCTTCCAGAAAATGTTCTTATTTAAATATGTAACAATCAGACCTATCATCTGAGTTACAAAAGATAAAACTGGTGTCAGATAAAACTGTATGAGATTAAAAGTGTTTAAAAGGATGAGTCAAACAACAAAATAGAATGATTGAAGTGTATTTACAAGTCACATTGAACTTAAAACAACACACTAAAACAACTATGACTGTTAAAAGGAGGGATTACATAAATACCAAGCCTAAAACAATCTAAAAGTCCAAGTGTGGTAAAAGTCTCAATGTGCAGTGTCCACCAGTGTGTATATACAATCCAAAAGAGTGATAATCCAAAATGATGTTACTGGAAAGGTAAGTCCACAAAAGGGTAACTCCTCAATCCAGTTCAGTGTTAAGAAAGCTCCCCAGGTGTTTGCCATGCTGCTTCCTTTATGGTCTTCTACTTCCTGTCATGTGATTACTCACATGACAGGCAGACTCAGTATTATTTAAAGACATACACACATAAAACAGATAAGAGGAATAAAATGGATGAACATCATGTAAAACCATAAACACTCAAATATATATAAAACCATTATAATATATACTGAGAGGTTAAAACATGTGTCCTGTGTGACAGTGTCACAAATATATAAACATACAACATACCAAATGAAAGAACAGACCCTCTGCTTTCAAACAAAAAACCTGTTTCATCCTACCTTCAGTAGTTCTTTTGTAATCAGCTCTTGAATATGGGTAGGTTGCTGCAAAAACACCACATTTTGAGCAAAAAGCAGAGATAATTCCATTTTTGTGACAGACTTTTCATAGAGATCCCATTCAGAGTGATCTTTTAAACAGACACGGACACTTGCCGTAGGGCAATACTTCCGGGTTAAATACTTCCACCTGGTGGATAATAGCGGTATTGCGGAAAGCCGGAAATACTCGTCATTGGCAGGGAAGCGTTTTCTCTTGGCGGCCAAAGAGTTAAGAGGGCACCTGCATTTAATTTGATCAGATTAAAATGTATGAAGAAAGGCCATGCAGGCAACTGTGGGAGTGTTTGGGGCGCACAGTCCTGCGCCCCAGGGCAGATCCGAAACCAGCCACTTAGAGCTCAGCCTCAAGTCACATGTTTTTACCCTTTTTCCTGACCTACATAGACACTCATTAGGGGTGTGCCCCAGACACATAAACATGACACACACACACAAAGAACTCACTTTTGATTTTTAATTGTTTTAAATAAATTATAACATGACTAACAGTGAAATAGTACAACTAAATGATTTTATTTTGTATTAATTTGCACTATATATTTAACTTTTTTGTAACATGTTAAAGTAGCTTTCCTCTCTGGCCAGCTTTAAGGGGGCGGCGCCCCCTAGTGACCAGCCGGCACTGACTGGCGTGCATTTTGAGGCTAAACAGAGGGACACTGTTGTATTTTAAGATATGTCAGTGCAAGTTGTTTTTAGTTTGGACAGGTCTTACATTTATTTTAATCTAGGACTAGTCTAATCCCTGTCTGGGAAACCGCCCCTTTTTGTTGCCTAATTTTTTTTTTAATCACTTTGGATAAGATTGTATGCTAAATGCTAAAATATAATAATTAAATGTTACCATGATATTTTTTATCTATTACTCATAACAATGAGCACTTATTGTAATATAGAGTCGAATAGTTTAAACAGAATATTATCATCATAGCATGATACTTTGGCAAAATAGTTCCCTTTCGAGGGAACTCGCGCTGCGTCGCCATAGAGACGCTTTGGGAACGCCTACAGCGTGACGGCGTCTGAGTATGTATATCAAATCCGACCAATGGTTGGGCGTGACGTCATAGACGGAAGCCAGAGAGCATAAATACGGCAGAAAGGAACGCCCACTTTATCTTTTAAAGCCTCAGCGGCTATCTATGTGTGTGTGTATCAAGAGTGTTTGAATAGCTTAAAAATTGTGTGACTGAATAGTTTAACTGTGTGGCTGATAATGAAGGAAAATAAGAAATTAGAAAGTTTAGGAGCTGAGCACGCTCACGCCGCTCTTGAGGGCGCGGTGTGACGTGTGTTCATTATGATAACTTGCCTTTCAAAATGCTCCGTTGTTCCTCCTCTGGGTGTGGAAGCCTGCACTGCAGTTACTTCCCCTCATTGAGAGGGACGTGATCTCGTGTAATCTTCCCCCGAGGGGGTTGATATATTCGAGTACAGGGTAGTCCTATACAGCTATCCTTCCTCTGCCATATAATGATTTAATCAAGCTCAGTATATGAGGCATGTGTCGAAGTTTAATCCGAATCGCGGAAGGGCGTCCGCACGATAAGCTGCCAGAGCCCTTTAAACATGCTAAAACTCAGCCCCACACCACTCGGGCTGTGTGTCGTTGTTTTGATGAGTCAAGACAATGATCGCGTTTCTCGCAGCTTAAGTCCTGCGTCCACTGAGGTGGTGTAGTGTACTTTGACCGTGAAAGCTCTGCCTCGGGAGGGTTTGGAAGCACGCATTGCGGTCACTTCCAACCCGAACGGGAGCCCTATGCAATGTTTTACCTCTGAGGAGATATATATTGTAAACACAGCCCTTCTCTTCACCGACCGGTTCAAAGATCAACGTCCGCGAAGGCGGTGTGCACTTATCCTTGCTATCGGGAGGGATTCGGGAGCCTGCATGCCGGTTTCTCCCGCCCCGATCGGTAGCCCGTGCTTTACTGTTTGACTGTGTCAGACGATGTTCGCGTGTCTTGCGGTTCGAGGCCCGCCTCGACCGGTCTTATTAAATGAGAAGTTGATCGAGGTTGTTTCTTGTAACTGCTAGTTTTAATATGTATGAACAAGCAGATAAAAAAAAATAATAAAAAAAAGAAACTATATCATCCAGCAAATTAGATGAGAGTTTTCTTACAAAATGAGGGCAATCTCAACACCAGAGGCTTCCTTTCTTTCCTGATCTCCATTATTATGCAAGTCATGGAAAGACCATTCTCTGACCATGTTTACACAAGCACTTCAGCTAGCTTTTAAACATAATAGGCTATATTTAGAGGATGTTTTTTATGTTGCCATGAGTGGCTTCATCCCTAAAGCCTCCAACATTGTCAAATATATGTATAAAGCCCTATCAGGGTATGCCCTCCTGGGGAGTGTGGGTTTTATCCGCCATTTACGGGTCCCCACATTTCTCAGTACCCTCCTGTGAACACTCTGCCTCTCGTAGTACAGAGCACAGTAAATCAGGTTCCCTTGGTAAATATTATGATAGCATGGAAAAACATTCCAAACATATCTCAATGGGTGTTATGCACAGAAAATAGGCTACATTCCTAATTTTAGAGCAGGAATTGGAATTCCTTTTATTCAAAGACTACACATTACTGTCACAAAATTATGGTTCATGATGTTGACAGTCACTCACATTAATCTCAAATCAGATCCGAGGACTGGTTTTTGTTAATGGATTTTTCCTGCTCACAGAATCTCAGGTTTGCCTTTGGGGGCATGGCATACCAATATCAGCCTTCCCTTTGGCCTAGCTCTATCCCTTCACACATTTACAAAATGTGTAAATGCTGCCCTGGCGCCATTGCATCTTTAGGGCATTTGCATACTATTTATATTGACGATTGGCTAATATTAGCACAGTCAGCACAGATGGCAGCACAGCATCGAGATGTTATGTTTGCACATCTAGATACCTAGCGTTGAGACTGAACACCAAGAAAAGTATGTTAGTCCCAACACAGGTGATCACATTTTGGGGATAATATGGAACTCAATGATGATGCAGGCACAGATGTCTCCTGCTCGTGTCATGTCCATTTTTCACATAAGTGAATGAGTTGAAGCTAGGTCAATCACACACCAAGTGGTGGTTTTAAAATCAGGGTTTTTCCTCGAGGGGCAACCCTTTTTGCATGTTCAGGGTTACGCGCACATGTCTTCGTACTCTAGAATATGTAAAGGTTTCGGGGGTGTGGTCTGTCGCTGCATGACATTAATGACAGATGCATCTCTCTTAAGCTGAGGATCAGCTATGGAAGGCCAATAGGGCAAAAATGTCCAATCAGCTAAAACGCCAGGAAAAGTGTGCTTCTCCAGTACAGAGGACCTCTTTTCTGGGTGTAGTATGGATTTCTACGATAGCAGGCACTGTTGTCTCCTGCTCGTATAGAATCCATCTTTTAACCATGGGGTTCCTTGAGGGGCAACCCGTTTCTCATGATCAAGGTCACACGCAGATGCTTTGTGCCTTAGTATTATGGAAGAAACAATGGTTTCTTTCGGCCAGTGTTGGCCTTTTTACCATGTTTAGGGTTACGCGCGCATGTCTTCGTGCCCTAAGAATATGGCAAAATGCTGGGTTTCTGTCTAAGGCCCAGGGTGAGGTGCGGACTGTTGTCGCATGACATTAATGACAGATGCATTTCTGTTAAGCTGAGGATTGGCTATGGAAAGCCAAAAGGACAAAAATGTCCATTCAGCTAAACGCCAGGAAAATTGTGCTTCTCCAGTACAGAGGACCTCTTTTCTGGGCGTACTATGGATTTCAACGACTGCAGGCACGGTTGTCTCCTGCTCGTATAGAATCCATCCTTTAACCATGGGGTTCCCTGAGGGGCAACCCGTTTTTGCATAATCAAGGTCACACGCGAATGCTTTGTGCCTTAGTATTATGGCAGAAACTATGGTTCCTTTCTCAAAAGGCCAGTGTTGGCTTTGTCACATGTTCAGGGTTACGCGCATATGTCTTCGTGCCCTAAGAATATGGAAAAAATTTTGGGTATTTGTTTACAGGCCCCAAGTCAGGTGCGGTCTGTCGCCTCATAACATTAATGACAGACGCATCCCTTTCTATCTGTGATCAGTTATGGAAAGCCAAAAGGGCCAAAATGTCCCATCAACTAAACGCCAGGAAAAGTATGCTTCTCCAGCACAGAGGACCTCTTTTCTGGGCGTGGTATGGATTTCAACGACTGCAGGCACGGTTGTCTCCTGCTCGTAAAGAATCCATCCTTTAACCATGGGGTTCCCTGAGGGGTAACCCGTTTCTCATGATCAAGGTCACACGCAGATGCTTTGTGCCTTAGTATTATGGAAGAAACCATGGTTCCTTTCCCATGAAGGCCAATATTGGGGGCTCAGGGTCATCACATCAGGTTTACGACGGATGCATCCCTCTAAGGCCGGGAAGTGGCTATGGAAGACCATAAGGTCAAAATCTATGTAAGTCCACATGGAGCAGACGTTCTGCTCAGGCAGGCGTTGAGCTTGGGGAATGAAGACTCCATCCACATGTGGGGGAGCAAATTTGGCTCAGGTTCGGCCAAGCGAAAGCTGACCTGTTTGCAATTTAGGAGAATTCACATTGTACTCTTTGGTTTTCTCTCTTTCACCCAGTCCCACTCGGACTGGTTGCCATGACACAGGAAGGGTCTGAGGGCCTCCTGTGTGTTTTTCCCAATTGCTCAGCTCCCGGGAGTTCTGGAGAGAGTCCGGCAGCACAGGCACAGCCGTTGCTTGTAGCCCTGTGTTGGCTGACCCGAGTGTGGTTTTCGAACCTGGTCTCCCTCCTAGACGGCTCCCCATTTCAGGGGCCGATCTGGAGGGATCGGTAGTCTCAGGCAAGGGGCACTGTGTTTTACCCCTGCCTAGAGTTTTTGGGTCTGGCCTCTGAGGAGGACAGACTCATAGAAATGGGTCTCTCAACTGAGGTTGTGCAGACTATTTTATTTCCAGAGCTCCCTCCACCAGGAAATTATACGCATTTGAAGAAAGACTTTAATTACGTGGTGCCAAGAGCACTTATATGACCCAGTTAACTGCCCCTTGGTACAGTTCTGGAGTTTTTATAAGAGCAGTTTGCAGCAGGGCTGCCTCCTTTGACCATTAAGGCTTATGTGGCAGCTATATCTCATACCTTAGTGGTCGGTCCCTCATTAAGTAGAGACCATCTATTCATGCGTTTCCTGTGTGGCACTCGAAGGCTGAGGCCTGCGAGTCATTTTAGGATCCCTGCGTGGGATCTGTCTGTGGTCCTGGAGGACTTATCAGGGGCACCATTTGAGCCATTGATACCATTTCAGAAAGTTTCTTACTCTGGAAACTATATTTCTCCTAGCTATCACCTCCCTTTAGAGGGTAGGAATTTTATTGGCTCTCTCTGCTTCACTCTCTTGCCTCGGGTTCGCTCCAGGCATGGTGAAGGCTTTCTACCCTAGGTCAGATTACGGGTCTAAGGTCCGGAATAATATTCCATGCCCCATAATATTGCAGGCTTTCAGCCCTCCACCTTTTTAGGATTTAGCCAGAGGGCGGTGAACAGAGCAGTAATTTTAATGCTTCGGTTCGGCCCGGACTGAGTTCCCGGCCACCAAGCAGCTTTTAGGTAGATGGATAGCCGAGGCTATCCCATGTGCTTATGAAGCCTCTTGACGGCCCTTTACTTTAACCGTCAGAGCCCATTCAACTTAAGGTATGGCAGCATATAGGGCCCTATGGGCAGGGGCCTCGATCCAGGATATCTGTGATGCGGCAGGCAGGTCCTCACCGCTCACTTTTGTACACTTTTGAGTTGGATCTCAACTCTATTCCTGGTGATCGTGTGCATTGGTCTTAGTTGTGCTTTGGTCTCAGTTGTGCTTTCTACACACAGACAGGCACTTGTAGTCTGGCGGATTGGGTATAGCGTTCCCAAAGCGTCTCTATGGCGACGCAGCGCGAGTTCCCTCGAAAGGGAACGTCTCGGGTTACGTATGTAACCCTTGTTCCCTGAGAAGGGAACGAGACGCTGCGTCTCCTTTGCCATACTTCCGGCGTGCCTGAATACCCGCTTCGGCATATGCGAGATAAAGTGGGCGTTCCTTTCTGCCGTATTTATGCTCTCTGGCTTCCGTCTATGACGTCACGCCCAACCATTGGTCGGATTTGATATACATACTCAGACGCCGTCACGCTGTAGGCGTTCCCAAAGCGTCTCTATGGCGACGCAGCGTCTCGTTCCCTTCTCAGGGAACAAGGGTTACATACGTAACCCGAGACGTTTAAAATTACACACACATTCAGACTGTTTGTCATCTTCTGCAGGCTGTCAGGTTGCAATCTGAGCGATAAAGGTTTCTCATCTCTGGCTTCAGCTATGGGATCAAACCCCTTCAGCCTGAAAGAGTTGGATCTGAGCTCAAATAATCCTGGATCCTCTGGAATAAGGCAGCTGTGTTTAGTCCTTGGGGAGAAGAGTTGTGCTCTTGAAAAGCTGTGGTCAGTGTTTTAATAGCAAAATGTTGAGTGAATTATTTTAAATACATTTTAAAGGGATAAGAAAGTTTTCAATTTAACACAAAACAATTGAAGAAACAGTAGAAATGGTAATGAATAAAGCATTGACTAATTTAAACCAACATGCATTTCAAAACCTTTGCTAAAAAAATAACATTTGACTTCATATTTTAAAAGAAATAATAATTTTTATTTTTTTTTCTTCCTGAGCAGGTTGTCCAACTGTTCGCTCACTGATGAAAGTTTTGAATACTTGGCCTCCGTTTTGAGTTGTCAGTCCTCATTGAATGAGTTGGACCTTAGCAGAAACTCCATCAGCCAGCAGAGGGAGGACTTTCTGAGATCTATATCAGACATCAAACTTTCATTTTAAGTGTAATTTTACATTTTTGACATCATGCATTCCATATAAAAACATTTAAAGTTTCTTGTCTAATGACAACTGTAAGCAGATATTTTTAAGCAGAGTAAATTGCTTAGACTGAGACATTGATTTTCATACATTTTTAAAGCAGATCGATTATACAGTAAAAGTTGAATGTATTTTTATTTTTTAAGTATTTTTGAGACTTGTGCAAGTGTACATTTTGCAATTTTTTCACTTTATTTGGAGTCCAGCTTTATTAAGTTAACTTTAACTAAAATAAGAGAGTATTATTTATATTCTTCTGTCATCCACAACACAAACAGTAAAGAGGGAGTTTGTTATTTTATCTTGAATATGAAAGTAGATGTACTTAATTTTCTTGCATTTATAAATGACAGTAGTCCACCAAAAATGAACAGTCTGTCATTATTTACCCATTCTTGTGGTATTTCAACCCTGTATCTGTTCCTGTGTATAGCTGAGAGCATTGCGTTAGCAGAGCAAAAGGTCATAGAACCCAGAGAACACAAATTCTGATAAAAATGATACCTTGTAGTGCAATGTAATGTCACTTTGGATAAAAGCGTCTGCCAAATGCATTTTGTAATGTAATGTATGCACAATGTCAGCATTTCAATGTCAGCATCATAAATGATGAGCAGGGAACTGAAAGGAAAATGTATTTAAGAAAAAAATCTTTCCTGAAGCTCATTTGCACTTTCAAAAACATTGACATCATAGCTACTTGTTTTCATGAGTGTCATAACCCAAAAAAGTAACAAAAACAGAACATGTATTTTTGAGTGAACTGTTCCTTTAAAACATGTGACATGATGTTGTGGCATATAATAAAACATTTTCAGTTGTGTATTTTCTGTCTGATTGCCTTGGTAACAATTGAGGGACTTCAGAGGTGTGTCCCTAAAGTGGGTGTTTAAATTCCTTCATAGTTTGTATTACAGAAAAAGAGAAGGATCGCTGCAAAGATCTCACAAACATAAAGAGAGACGCTTTGAGAAAGATTGATGAATGGTGAAGAGGAGAGAGAGAAGACGATATCTGAGCATGAGAAGAAAGATAAAGTCGAGAGCGTGTCACAGAGAGAAAGTTGTTTTATGCTGCTTGAGCTGCAAAGATTCGGCTTATACGTGGATGTTTAAGAAACCAGGGCACAGAATGGAAACAGTACACAGCAAACAAAAAAATTAACAAAAGTCTTGGAAATCCAAATAAATTAGAGACATACAGCTCAGATCTGATCTGAGGATAAAGGCAAAGGATATCATTCAAGGAAGAACCAAGGTGACAAATACAACTTGCAAACAACTGGCAGGTTACAATCTTGTTTTTTTTTTCTTTAAATGTCATTACTTGCAAACCTAAATTACATTGAGTATATGATTATTTTCTATTTGCTTTACTGTTATATAACATGTTGTGCTATTGAAGACGTAGAGTATCAGAGTTTTGCTTGTTCGCAGCACATTTGTTCAAGCTGTTGACGGCATTTTGCCATGTTTGTTATTGGATTGGAAACTTGACAGACTTTGGTGCTACATGTTTGGTGTGTGCAGAAGTTGTGACTCTTCTTTCAACTCTTTTAAAATGTGTACATGTAGAGGCAAAGATATTCAATTTTATTTTTGCAGGGGAGTTAAGGAGTCATTGGCTTGTTCTTGTTTGTTAGCTTTTGTTTTAATACCTACTTTCTCTTTCAGGTCCAAATGGACCAAAGAGACACAGTTTGGGCCTGTTTAAATAACATTTAATTCTGAGCAAATTTAAAAAAATGCCATATAACAAGTACAGGCCTACATATCACTACATTGCTAAAATTGTTATATTAAACATTTCTTTTTTAACTGTGTTTTCAGCTAGCCATGATCTTACTTTGCATAATACCGAAACAAATTTTTAAGATGGGTGATTTGTGACATATATTTGGTAAAGACTCAAGAAATATTAGCTTAATTTATTTGTTTCCAAACCTTCACATTGTTACTACACACAAATATACATCCATACCAGTGCCATTGGTTCCCATCTGTTTAAATTGTCAGAGAAATACTTTATATCTCTCAGGGGAGAATGTTAAATATCATTTTAGTTTTCAAATTCTTTCTCCTCGTTGCAGATGTTTGATTGTAATCTTTATCAGAAGCCAGACGTGAATCGTGTGTAATAGATTGTGTTGGTGTTTAAAGCTGTTCTTCATTCATCTGACAGCACAGCTACACTGATGTACACAAACACCTTGAAGGGTTTTTAGGGGTTTAGAGGTGATTAGACAAGTTATCTCCTAATAGAGTGAGTGTAACTAAATCTTCAGAACTATAAGCAGTGAACAGAAACAAATGTGATAAAGTCAGCATGCTGCTAAAATTTACATTTGCGCATATTAGGAAAAGTAAACTAGATTTAGAACTGGAGTCATAGCTGTCAACCCTCCAATTTTCCCGGGATTTCCCGTATTTTACCATGCTATAAATAGTATCCAATAAATAGTGTCTATTTCACATTGTGAAAACACATTACCAAAGCAGCTCAACTAGGCCTCATCCTCTTTTAAATGTCATAGAAAAAGTAATGGGCTCATCTTGCCCCAAAATACTTCTCCAATCATGCCTCTGAATTCTACCGATGTCGAAAGTCCTGAAACCAGTACTGCAGAAATACCTTCCCAAATACTCGGCGTTCCAGGATGTCTTCAATAAGTGGTTGGCTACCCTTCCAAGGGGTGCCCTCCCATACCGGAGCAGAAGACCATGGAGGAGTACATCCAGGAGACTTTAAAGCAACGTTTCATCTGTCTACTTCCACTGCTGCTTCAGTATGCAAAAAAGACAGAGGCTTGAGACCCTGTATAGTTTATTGTACCCTCAATTCCCAAAGAGTCAAGTATAGCTATCCCCTTCCTCTTGTCCCTGCTGCCCTCAAAGAACTACGTGGAGCTCACATCTTCTCGTGATGCATCGCGTTTTCGAGTTCAAGCTTAGCAGCAGTCCAGTACAACACAGTAAATCTAATCATTATACAGTAAAAAGATCTCTTCAAGAATTAAAGGGTGGCATTGAATTTTGTGAATAAACACACTGAATAATGGAAAGTGAATTACTTTAATGCACTGGAGCAGCGCATTCAATTTGGACACTCATGTGGCTCAGCTGCAATAATGTTTCGAGTTTGGAAAGCATTCTTCAAGGTGTTTGAAGTTACTATGAGTCTGTCACTAGGTTACCACTCTCAGACTAATGGCCAGACTAAGAGTAAGATCCAGGTGATCGGGAGATACCTCCGATCATACTGCCACCAGAACCAGAACTGGTCCAGCTCCTTTTCAATGTGTCCTCCTAGGTTACCAGCCACTCATCTCCTCATCTGCAAACACAAATGGGGCTTTTCCATTGCATAGTACCCCACGGTTTGGGTCAGCTCACCTCACTTTGGCTTGGTTAGCATTTCCATCGAGTTTAGTAACACTTCAAAGTGGGAGGGATTATAGGCGTATCGTTATACTTGCGCTGCCTACTGCTGTGACATCATACAAGTAAGAGCGTTGTTGTACATTCCCATACATTTATTTATTTCTCAGTCCGCCACCAAATTAAAATTGACCACCACAAATAGATGTTTGCGTATTGCATTTATCACTACCTCTGCCTGGGTGCGCTCCACTGAGCCTCATTTAAGTTGCATTTAAGCATTTATGTGGACAAGTGTGTCGCGACTGTGCCGACACAAACTGCAAGCTAGCATAAAGGTAAAGCTAATCTTTTACATTATAGCGATGACGCTGGTAGTGACGATTCTCTCAGACCAATCATTGATCTACAGTGTTTTAGCGTCACGTTTTGGTATCAGGTCGGGTCGCTTGGGACCCCAACCTACTAAAAAAGTATCGGGTACTACGTACTGCACCGAATGGAAAAGCCCCCAAAAGTTTAAGCTGACCCTACCTAATCCCTCACACTTTGAAGTGTTACTAAACTCGATGGAAATGCTAACCAAGCCAAAGTGAGGTGAGCTGACCCAACCTGACCTAAACCAAAAAGCGGCAAAAGACTGTTATCCTGAGCTATGTCGTCCTCACCATATGATTTGCTTATTTATTTCATTAATCTACCTTTTGTTTACCGCTCTTTAGCGTTATTTTTGCTCTCCCATGTCTGATCTTTTCTGTGGCAGGACACAACTCCTCTGTGGATATTTGTGTGCATAGAAACACATATTTTGTCAATTGCATGTTCATGCACAAGATCATTACACATTTTGTCATCTTGCTGTAAAAACAGTAATGTGTAATCACTATGAATTGCATAGCTGTCAGTTTCTCTGTGGAAACATGTGCTGAGAAGCTGTGTTGCCTTTTCATAGAGTCTGACTCACATTGAACTCCAGCTTCACAGTGAATTTTCTGTATGCTTCTTTCAAGCCTGGGCTTGTAGTGTTTCCTTTTTTAAGTTTCCAAAATTGTGTTTTTACTTTCCTTTTCTGGAATAAGAAAATAAATGTGGCTTTTGTTAAAAAAAGTTAGTGGAAACAGCTCTTGCAACATTATTATTATAATTGTTATTATAAATGTTATTATACATCACCAAAGGTTAAATGTGTTCAACCTTCAGTTACTCTGTGTTTAATCTGTTTGTGCATCACAATTTGAATATTCCATTTACTTTGATACAAACTGTCACTTAATACACTGTTATGTCATTCTTTTACTTTCCATAACAGTTTACAATATTATCTCATTAAATAATGCTTTAAGGCTCATGTAACGCACGCTGTTTCTGCATTTCTGATGTTAATCTGGAGTACCTTTAGAGTAGTATTACATCCATTATATCTCCGAAGAGTCTTTAGTTTAATCAGATTTATAAAAGAAAGATTAGCTTTACAGAATCTGTCCGATAACGTATGAAAAAATGAAGAAGGAGGAGTTACTACCGCGGGAGGAGCGAGTACGAGTCATGCAACACTTTATACAACACTGTTTTAACTTATGATCCACTACATGTTTGTGTCATTTATATAATATGCACGTGCCTATTTCAAACATAAGACAGAAGTCTTACTTACCGTGTGCAACTCGTCATGACCCGGTTGGGAAAATCCAGCGCATCAAACACACACGCAAAACTCCGCTGCTACCCCGGATAATAAACTATATCCATTGTTTCCATAAGGCTGGATTTCTTATCATTACATCCAAAAACACACTTCTTCTTTTTTGCCATTGTTGAGTTTTGAAATTAATCAAAGCTGTGTCGCGTTATATGATATTTGCAAGCGCTAGCGTCTCCCGCTGATTGACGGGTGGATGGGGTTTTCCGGGGAAAGTGCCCATATAAAGAAGTGATACGTATAGAAACCCCTGAAATGTCAGCTGGACCCGTAATCGAAAAAAAACTTTCAGAAACTTTTATGAACCCTGGCGAAGTGCATTCGGCACAGAAATACTCTGTAACACACAACTGCTTTTTTGACATTCTGCCTACATTTAGCATGAGGAAACAACTCTATAACTGTCTTAATAAGTCAGAATGCATGAAATACCATTGAACCACCCCTTTAACTAACATGAAGCATTTATTGATGCTTTATTATTGCTTTTTTACAACTGTTTATTAATCTGTTAATGTTTCAAGTTGTTCATAATTTATTCCATTATTTAGTACCTAATGTAAAAATTGTTAATAATAATATTAAAATAAATAAAAATTAAAGTGCACATATTATGCTATTAAAAAGGTTAATATGTGCTTTTGAGAGTCCCTAACAAGAGGTTTACATGCATGCAAGATCAAAAAACACATTTGTTGTATTATAATATGCAGTTAATTTTTCCTTATTTTCCAATGACTCTCATATTAGTTGTTTGAATATGCTCTATCTTTCATCGTGACTCCAAGTAAAAGAAGAGCAGATATTATACAGTATAATACTCAACATATTTGTAAACAATTGCAGAATAGCAGAACTATAAACGTGAGTTAGTCTTTAAACGTTAGTTGAGAATGAGTTAGCAGGTTAGCTTGAGTGCACACAACGTACAAAACTACATATTTAGTACACTCAACAGAACCTAAAAGCAACAGTTATTAATCATACTTAGATGTTGTAATTCTGGGAGGGGCAATCTGGTCCAAATAAACTAGGCACTAACACACCCATTACGCTTAACCCGGTTTACAGATTATGGAAACAGTCATCAGTTACTGTTGTGGTATCGTAGATGGATTTAAACTACTGATTGTCCACAGCCTCCTCCTTTGGAGGTGAAAATTTACTGAATTCGCTTTCAGCACAGAGAAAGGTGTGACATTGCCCTACTTTACAGAAAGGGATTCGAACTCTGGATGACTCGTTCCAGCGACTCTGAGTCGACTCTTTCTTTTGAACGCCAATATCTTGAGTTATGATTGTTACGGTTCTGGTATGCAGCCTATCCAAATGAGAGCAACAACTAGGAGTATAAAACAAACATAAACTTTATTAAACAAACAAAAGGCAGAGTATTCACATGTACAACCAAACCATATAGCGTAGCGTGTACATAAAATAGGTTAAACACAGACGAGAACGGACAAGAATACATTCAAAATGGCAGTCAGGTGATGGTGATTAACAATGATGGTCATGTGAGGGAGAAAGATGGATCATGTTTACATTCACTTACAACCACATGACACGCTGCATGAAAGGTATTTTTAGCAATGGCGGTTTAGAAAATTCCAATCTAAACAGCTCTTTTAAATGTGCTCAGTGACATCATCACTTTTTGGGCACATATATTTTCAAAATTGATATTCATGTTTAATTTCATGACAGATGTACGACATCTACAAGACAAGTACAAACAGGGTTTTGACTGTTTTTGTGGTAGGTGAAAGATGTGGCCGATTGTGGGCGTGGTCTGTCTCTCTCAGTGCATCATTGGGCAACTGCTGGAGGCTCGGTCCAGAGGATCTCCACCTCAATTTATCTGTAGCATTCCAGGGTTACCAGGAGCAGCTGGAAAACCAGGTCCCCCAGGACCCAGAGGAGAAGATGGCCATGTTGGAATCCCAGGAAGAGATGGAAGGGATGGACGGAAAGGGGAAAAGGGAGATAAAGGAGATCCAGGTATAGGGATAATCTCCAATAAACTCAGTTTCTCAGGGGAAACTGTCATGGATGGTTTGCAAGATTTATAATTACACTATGTTTGCAGTTTTAATTGTCTACAAAATGGTTTTGATTTCCAGTTTGGGCAATGTTATTCTCAATCAAAAATTGGCTGAATTCACCAGTGATAATCTGATTTGCTGGCTTTACATACATTCTGGGAGTGGCCATTGTCTTGCCAGACAAAGCTGCTCAGGAGACTGGACTTTATGCATACACCCCTGTAAGACTACAGCAATTTACACTTCTGTAGTTTAAAGCAAGGTTTTAATAGGAACCCTTTATGGGTGAACAAGGTTGTACACTTGTGTACAAACATCAAAACATTGAAAGAAAGGTTAAATGACATACAAATAAAGACAAATATTCTTATATGAGCAGGTAGAAACATATGGAATGAATCATTTTAAAACTGAATGACAGATTTCTTGTCCTATGATCTGCATTACAGGATATATGCATTTTTGCATTTTAACTTTTACAACCCTACTTAAATCATTCCTTCAATACATGTCCTGACATTCTGAATATACTGGTTGTATGTGGCAATCCTTGTAAACAAAAAAGTAATAAGCAAATCAAATACTCTAGTATCCATATGTTTATTTCAGGAATCAAAGGTAGAGTTGGGCCAACTGGGAAGCTTGGGCAACGTGGAGAGAGAGGTATTACTGGGAAACGTGGTCCTGAGGGTGATCCTGGAGATTTGGGGCCTCTTGGTCCTCTAGGACGTCCTGGAGAGAAAGGTGACAAGGGTCAACGTGGCCCTCCAGGAACACCGGGTGTCTGCAAATGTGGAAGTTTGGTTCCCAAATCCGCCTTCTCCGTAGGCATCACCAATAGCTATCCCACTGAAAAAACGCCCATCAAGTTCAACAAGGTTCTCTTTAATGAAGGTGGACACTACAACCCAGAAACAGGAAAATTCATATGCGCTTACCCAGGAATCTACTACTTTTCTTATGACATCACTCTTGCCAACAAGCACTTGGCCATCGGGCTGGTCCAAAATGGAGAGTACAGAATCAAGACTTTTGATGCCAACACCGGCAACCATGATGTGGCGTCTGGCTCTACAGTGATGTTTTTAAACCCAGAGGATGAGGTTTGGCTGGAAATCTTCTACAGGGACCAGAATGGCCTGTTTGCCGACCCCAGTTGGACTGACAGCCTTTTCTCTGGGTTTTTGATTTATCCTGATACAAACTATATGGATACATTGGCGGAAGACTACAAATAAAAGGAATTAAGTCATCAGTAAAAAAGACCCTGTATGTTTTATTATCTTCAACAAGGCCAAATTTGACGTCTTAAATCAGGTGCATACCGCATGTCTTCAGGGATTGTAAAATATTTATTTTTGCATAGCAAAATTTGCTAACTCACCGATGAAATGTTCGTTTGCAGTCCTACAATGTGACTGCTTCAATTAAAAATGTCTATTGAAGAAGCAAGAGGAGCATAGCAATTAATGACAGTGTCTTTGTACAAGAGAGCCATTCAAGGTTGTCTACTGTATACGATATGCAACGTAAATAGCACATTCATTACCATTTGCCATAAAAGGGTTTATGCACATTTATGGCTTATAATTTATTACATATCCATATTAGTGTAATGTAGAGTGGTAGCAACATGATTGCAAGATCCAAATACATGTATATATGTAAATAAATAATAAAGAAATAAATCCTAGCAGGCAATGAATAGAAACAGGTTGAAACATGGGACAAAGAAAAAACACCACAGACAACATTAAACAAAGAAAACACTGGAATTGGAAGAGACATGTAACAAGACACAGGTTACCACAACTATGGTGACAGGGCAACATGGACAAAACTATCCATGTGTCTCAATCAGCTCCCTAGGTCAGATATACGGTATATTGTGACTTATTTGCCAAAAATGTGACTATATGTAAATATCACCCCCGTAACCGTGGTTTTTGTAGTAAAACCATGGTTTTACAAGTGGTATCGAATATGCCCCTCCACAAAAAAAAAACATGGTTACTACTATAGTTACAAAGTCTGCAGTTTCCCAAAGAATTAAGCTACTTTTTGCCATGGGTTGAGTTTTGTCTGCGCGTTTAAGGTGAAAGGATTTTGTTCATCTGCTGTCTTTCTTGGCTTAATGATTTTATTTTTGAAATCAGACTGTTTATAATTACTTCAATACAGTGATTTTTATGAATAAACTGTCTGTAATATATAGAAGTGAATGTAAAATATGTATTTTGGGAAAGGAAGTGGCATATTCTGAGTCTTGGAGTTTGGCCTAAGGTTATTTTTGGGCTAGTTTTGATTGACCATTGGGCTTGTTTTATTTTGCCAACCATTACAACCCTGGTTACTACTACACTTACTATAATAAAGCCATGGTACATTTTTGTAAGAATTTCTTGATGTTTATTGTTTGCTCTTCTAAATTTTGTCTTACAGCTTCAGGAAATGTGACAGGCAGCGTTTCAGATGCTGGTTTTTATGTTGCACTGAGGGATTTTTAGGGGACAAACATTTCAGTGCACTAAAATGATTTTACATTTGATACAGCATTTAAAATGGCCGACTAACTGACCAGTGCCTTAACTACTTAACAAGGAAGCTGACTGAGGTGCATACTAGGAAAAATTACGGTACAACAGAAAATGAAATATAATTTTAAAAATTAAGTTATAGACAGATAAACAGACAGAAATATATCAGTTGGCCTTGTTATAAAGTGCTTCCACTTATTTGATTTAGTATTATCTGAAAAGAAAAATGATACAGCCATATGAGATATAAAACAATGTTGGATGTTGATTACTCAATTCTGTCATTGACAAATCACAATCAAATATTCCAGAGGATAGTGGAAGAAGAATATTTACATATTAGATGCAAAAGAAACCAATCATGTTAATAAAACAATGCCCATCTTTTATTATCTACTGTATAGGCAGTATCGTTTACCAACAACTCTGAATCCATCCATGTTAGCTCATTGTTAAACATTTGCTGTCCTCTAGATCTGCATTCATGTGTCTGATGAAGCCAAATGTTTGAACCTCTCTTGGTTTTGTTTTGTTGATTGAGTCACATCCTGTATTAACTTTGGTTTATTTCTGCAATGAAGACTTTCTGCGCTGTAAGAGAAAACATCTCAACCATCTGGACCGTTCTGAGACTTCGGCCAAAACAAAATCTCTGCAGCTGTGAGACCATTGCAAACCTGTGTGTAAAATATATACTATTTATATAGGATATATTGAACATTTTTTAACTGTTTTTAGTAGAAGAAAAGCTGAAATTTCAAGTAAAGAGGATTTTGGCAGAATAGCCCATAATTCTTAACTTGTGTGTGCATGATTGTGTTGTGCAGATGCCCTCCATGTCACAGACTTGAAGAACTATAGTGGAAAAATGTTTTGTCCAGACAGAGAAGATTTGATCAGAGGACAGAACAGTAAAATGTTTTATTTTGCAGTTTGCACTAAATATCAATGTACAAATACATTACATCCTTTGGTGAATAATGCAGCGGTGCATTTGGGAACAATTTATGAAAGCCAAAGTTCAACAAACTGAAAACACCCTCTTTAAAGTCTGATTAGAACCATCTGAACAGCAATAACAACATTATGATGCAGAATAAGGAAATGATCAGGGGTTTCAGGATTCAGGGGCCAGATTCACAAAACATTCTTCTTAATTTTTTTCTTAAATTCAAACTTTCTCAAAAATGCTTCTTAAGAAAGTTATTATTTTTTGTTCTTAAAAAAAGCCTCAAGAATTCAAATTCTCTTAAAGTTATGATAAACTCACAGTAGTCTTAAATCTCAAAACGTATGTTTTGTTAATTTGATTGTTTTAAATTTGACATGTATTGTGTAGTCAGAAATGGCAATTTAAATGGTTTACTTCACAAAGATTAGTTTAATGAGGAAATTATAAAATAATAAAGTTTAATGGCTTACTTCAGTAATATGTCATGAGTATAAGTGATAATATTAGCTAACTTTTTATTTCCTTCATAATACATTATTACTACAGTTCTACTCAAAGACGATTTTAGCGGGAGTCTATCCTGCAATCGTTCCTTCATGTGAGCCAGCACTCCAAAAGCCCAGGCACACTTCACCCTCCGCATCCGTCCGTCATGCAGATGCATGTGCATGGGAGACGGAACTGGGCACGGAGAGTGAAGTATTCTTAAAGGACTAGTTCGGTATTTTAAACTTAAAGCCATGTTTTCAGATTTGGACATATGATGCTGGCCCGAGAATTTTCGGTTTCTGTGGTATCACCCCCCACCCTTACAATGGCTGCATAGGTGCATTGGAACAATCCTTCCAAAAATGCATCACTTTCGTTTACAAAGACGTGAAACTCACCGAGTGGTCAGGGGTGTTCACTGATATGCACACAAAAATCGCTGCAAAAGATGCTTTCCAACAGGTTTTATCGTAGTTTTTGTCCAACTCCATTGACTTGTATTAGATGTGCTGTGAGGTACGGTTTTACTCCACGACGGGGAACCTTGTTTGTATTCTTGCAATTGGTAAAGGTGGATTATCGCCACCAACTGGGCTGGAGTGTTTAATATTCAAGCTCTCAACGGAAGAATATACGGGTGTGAGGCGTTTGGAAAAATAGGTACACAAGTTTACAACGAACGGTAAAACACCTGTTGGAGGGCATCTTTTGCGGCGATTTTTGTGTGGGCATGTCGGTGAGCACCCCTGGCCACTCGGTGAGTTTCACGTCTTTGTGGACGAGGGTTTGATGCATTTTGGGAGGGATTGTTCTAGTGCACAACCTATTGTAAGGGTGGTGATTTGATGCAACAAAAACCGAAAATTCTCGGGCCAGCGTCATATGTCCAAATTTTAGTCAAAACCGTTCTATTTCATCATAAACAATCTGAAAACAGGGCTTTAAGTGTAAAATACAGAACTTGTCCTTTAACTCTTTCCCCGCCATTGACAAGTTAAATCATCAACTAAGAATGCTTCCCTGCCAATGATGATTTTTTCCGGCAATCTGTATTTCCGCTATTACCCACTTGGTGCTGCTCTAACCCAACTTATAAAACCTGGAAGTATTTCCTTAGGGCAAACAGTTTAAACTCTGTTTATGTTTTGATCATCGCTCTGAATCTGATCTCTGTTAAAAGTCTTTAACTAAAATGCAATTATCTCAGCTTTTTGCTCAAAATGTGATAATTTTTTTAAGAAACCTACCCATATTTGAGAGGTGATAAAAAGAGAACAAGTTAGGATGAAACTTTGTTTGTTTGAAAGCAGAGGGTCTGTTCATTCACTTGATATATTGTATGTTTATATATTTGAAAAAGAACATTTTCTGGAAGGCATTAAACTTTTGTGAAAAATTATAAAAACTCCTTCCACGGGCTGTTAACTTTTTATAATAACGCTGGTGGGGAAAGAGTTAAGTAAATATTTGAGAACTTCTTAAGAAATGTTTAAGAATTGCACTTAGGGACATTCTTACAAACTTGTTATAATTTATCTAAAGAATGTTTTTGTGAATCCGGCCCCAGAACATTAAGCTAGACTAGTTTCACTTTAGTCATTTAGCTGAAACTAAGAATATGCATACAGTCTCTGTGAACTTTAACCACTCTACAGCTGTACTGCAGGACACATTTTCTGGCACAAACATAGAGCATCTATTTTGTTTGTTTTCCAAACAAATACAGTTAAAATGTTGATAAATACAGCCAGAGAGGTTAGATATACAGATTTAGGGGCCAGTCACACCAAAAGCGCTTTAAACGCTTGCAAACGCAAAGCGCGACGCACTGCCTTTTTAAAAAAAAGAGCAGTGCGACGCGTCTTTTCTTATTGCTAAGCAACCACAGAGTCAGCTGTCTTGTCAATCAAATATTGAAGCGTGAGCGCTCTTTTGCTGTTAACTGTCATATTAGCAGAAACTTTAAAAAGAGGACGCTTGCTCTGACCTTGTTTGAGGGTGAGAGGTGCACAAACACGCAGGAGAGAGTGAGCGAGTGGAGTCCGGCTCTTCAAAGCAACTGTAAACTTCCCTTACCACAACGTAAGGCCCGCCTCTCCCGCGCAAACGCGCCCTGCCCATAGAATATCATTCAAAAAAGGCGCCTGCAACTGCCATAAACGCTTTTGGTGTGACTGGCCCCTTATACAACAGTTCTTTCTGGTTCTCGAATCTGATTGGCTAAGACCTATGCGATATTGTGCTGATAACGGCACTGTAACCGCTTCACCTTTCGTATCATTCCGCCACCTAGTGAATGGAGGTCCTAAGCAGGCTCATCTCTGAATGGAAAAACACAGACGCCGTGATCCATTACACATATGCGCAAGGTATACAGTGGGTGGCAGTAATACTCACAAGGAGTGAGCAGCCATTAAACGAAAAGAAGAAGAAGCAGACGCCCTGTTTTGAATCACTCTCCGTGTGTCTCATTATTTTACTAGCTCATAAATCAGTCTGTGAATCTCCAATCGGAAGTTATTATTCCGTCAAAGATCAGCGCTCTTGGATGTTATGTAAGTTAATGGGAGAAATGTCTTGTCACATCGTGTGGATTATTAACACTTGGAAAGAGGAATATAAACACTCGTTTTTTTCAGGACCTATTATCTCTTATCAGAACGCAAAAAAATCGTGGAACTGCAGGTAAGCACCGCAGCTTTTAAATGTGGACATTGATCATTTACTTTATCGTGACGTGACTATTAAAACATGTTATGAGATATCGCCACTGGTATATTTATAAGCAGCATGCAAAAACATCTCTCTGACGCTTATAAAAAAACGTTTTATATAGTACTGACAAGAACAAAGTTAAATAATAATAATCGAGTGCTCGTATCGCGTTAAGAATAAATGAGAAAGCAATAGTAACGTTATACAAGTATAGTTTTATTCAAAACAATAACAACACAAAAGACACTAAATATGAATAAAAAACAAGTAATAGTTTGATAATGACACCAAATACTGCTGATTTGATCTAATCAGGCCAACATGAGAGCCAGGGAATCCCTGTCAGAGATGTAGCCCAGAGAGGGCGGTGGTCAGCGGTGCGAGTGAACACTGATGTCCGCTCATGCTTTGGTTCTCATTCGTACCGAATTTCACTAAGCAAACGTTCAAACAGGCGCTATCTTTACTAATCGACTGCAGATTTAAATATAATACATATACATTTTCGACTGAACTAATCTTAAAACTACACTTTGTGACCAAGAAACAGTAATATAAAGCAATGGCTTTTCTGTCCATTGAGTTATTATGAGATTTAAAGCAGCCGAAAGTGTTACCTGTCATTCTGGCCGCCCTCAAATCCGTGGCGGAAGAAGTAGTTCTCAAACAAAGAGGCTTTTAAAATAACTCCGTTGTTGTTTTCTTGTTTTCGTTTTTCAACGTGTGCCGTCGAACTGTTGTATAAAAGCAATATCGCTCTCTGAGTCGTGTGATATAGCTCTATATCATTACGGCTGTGATTTCCTTCGGCACTCGGCCTACGTCCTCGTGCCTCTGGCCTAATCACAGCCGTGATGATATAGAGCTATATCACACTCCTACTCGAGCGATATTGCTTAATTATAAAATATTCCAATAACAAACCAAATTCTAGCTGTCTTATTGGCATTATCAGAACTTAAACCTTCCTTGTTAGTCCATAAACTTAAAAACACTAACATTTTTATTAATTTTTATATGACTTTGGCTTAACAAAGTTATGTAAACCCAAAACTTAACATAGTAGGTTGAATTGATTTGTATAACCAGGTTGATTAAACTTGAGGTATGTTACAGTGAAACTGCCACAATGCTTGACAGATTTTGTTTCAGTATGACAGCATAATGTGATGAAAGATCAGTGGCTACTAGCCCCACCCACTGAGACCCAACACGAAATGATGGGGGGAACAGGGGGAAATATTGTGCAGTGTGTTTGCATGCATTACTTGGGGATTTGTATAATTCTGACAGTAGCTGAAGTTTCAGATCACATCAGATATTGTTTCCTTGTTTACTTCATTTTATGGCAGATTCTTGGAATCTTTGAAAATTATGGAGATGAAGATGACGCATTTTGACAATGACATTTTAACTTCTCTTATCCAAAAATAGGCAAAATATGTGTGCTATAATCCAGTAACTATGAAGTACTTTTTTGTTTTTTTTAATTGGGTGGCCAATGCATAGTCCATGAAAGAAAACGATGTGTAACCATGAAAACATGAATGAAGCTTATGATCGCTGATTCGGCCTCCCTCACATTAGCCCACATTAGATTAATATTGCAGCCTTCCAAGGCCATATTTGAAGGCAAATGACATCACCGGGCCGCGGCGAAGGCTGTCCCTATTCGAAGGTTTCACATACAAACCTCCAAATGTGGCCTTCCCCTGAAACCAAGGAGATGTATCCTTCACAGCCTTGGCTATCCCAAGATTCAGTGCGCACCCGTGATGTCTGGGTATTTTGAAATAAAAATTCAAAACTGTAGGTAAATAAATGTAAATTAAAGGTCCTTGTTACTGTTTTACTTTGTTTTAGTAATGTGAATTAATATTATTGCTCCAATATAGAATAAAATTTTTTGAATAAAAATTTGTCTCCATATTTATTTTTTATGAAAGTCTGACAGGTCTTAGCTGTTGTGTCCCGCTGACAAGTGTGGTGGGCGGGAATAGCAAGTGATGCAACTCCCCTCATAGGCCAGACAGTCTCATTTCAGTTCGCTTTGTGGACTTTAGAGGCTGCAGCCTTCAAATATCGAGCCTTGCCTTCAAAGTCCACAGGCCTTAAAAGGATCCAGACCCTGAATTGGGATGCACCCTCTGGCTGCGTCTGAAATCGCAAACTGTACAGTACGTACTAAATGAGATGAAGTATCTACTTACTGACCTTTAAAACATTGGGTACAGCATAGTATGAATCCTGGTAGTATGAATGCGATCCGGACGTAGTACATCCCCCATGTTGATACATCACGTGACATACGTCATTATCACGTCATGTCATACCAGTGTCCGTCGTATGCAGATGATCATCCGGGTACTTTTAAAGTACACAATACTTCTGATGTCAGCCGGAAATGTGATGCTCCTTACCATGTTTTGAAGATTAGCTCACGATGCAATATTGACAGGAGTTAATATCGCTGATTGATCAACTTTACCAGCGCAGCTTGAGCAGAACATAACATATTGGTGAGGTAAGGATATTAAAACATTAAAACCTTGTCTGCATTTGTGATCATAGAAACGACAAAAAACAACAAGCACTACTCTGCACTGCACATAACAGAACTAGTGTTTGAATCATGGTTTAGTCAGTAGTAAATTCTTTAAATATGAAAACATACACTACTTACAGGCTGTATTTCATAAGCGGGAACTATGATAATGACCGTTTTACAAAGACTGATATTAGTCAACAAACAAGATTAAACACAGCTTCTCCTTTAACAATGGAGAGGAGACCACAAGAAACTCTGAGTTTAAAGGATAAAACCTGCTCCCGACCAGGTTAGGTTAACAGAGTAAGTTACTCCGGAAACAGACTCTGAGTATAAGTTACCTCTCCTTCTGAAACAGGCTTGACTTACCCCGCTGTCTCAGGTTTAACCTACCTCCCTTTTTTGAAAAGGAAAACGCTTAGGTTACTCACGTAACCCCGGTTCCCTAAAATAACGGGAACGAGCACTGCGTCAGTTGCTGACGCTATGGGGGGAAACTCCTGTTTACTCCGCAATTGAATCCTATTGGTTAACGTCTGTAGAAATACAGACCAATGACGTTTGAGCCGGCGTGGCACACGTCCTTATATAAGCCCGGATCAAGCGTCAAGAGCTCATTATTATTCGACTGAAGCGCACAGCCAAATAACACTCACTGCGTAGACGTTTGTAGCACGGCCAGAGACGCAATGCTCGTTCCCGTTATTTCAGGGAACCGGGGTTACGTGAGTAACCTAAGCGTTCCCTTTCAATACGGTTCACTTCGCATTGCGTCAGTTGCTGACGCTATGGGGGAACGTAATCCCATCACGCCATGCATACACAACGGACTGAAGTGCCTTACCGGAGAGACACTGTATGTGGCCCTATATCAAGCATATTCACAGCTTTTAAAGCAAAGTGTAAGCACCATATAAAATGTTAACGCGCATACGGTGGGGTTTTAAACGCACCGGGAAGGACATTACATAGCACAAGACAGAGAGCGCCCCGCGGGTGTGCGAGAATTAAGTAAGTTCAGAGTCACATTGGTGAGCTTGCTGAGCGTACCGCGGTGTACACATAAAACGGATGAATGAGCGTGCATGGTTAAGCCGAGAGAATTTGCGCTCGTAGGGCAGGGACGTCTAAGCTGTAAAATCTGACAAACGTAGATGGCGAAGACCAGCCGGCTGCGTTGCAGATATCAAGAATAGATACTCCTGTAAACCAAGCCCATGATGAAGCCAACTTTGCGCAGAGTGGGCTCTAATATCATAGCTCATGAGGAAGGCGTGAGCCAGTGCGATGGCTTCAACGATCCTTCTAAATAGCCACTGTTAGTAACCGGTATATTTAGTGAGTGATCTGCGAAGCTCACGAACGGCCGATCTGACTATAATATGTTGCAGAACGGTTGTAGCGTGAGATTATACAGATACCACAATAGTGTGAACCCAGGTGAGCCCTCGAGCGCATCGGGGATGCATATACAGTAGGTAATATTATAGTGCACAGGTCGGTGAGCTTCCCAAGCGCGCCGTAAATGTGTACTGACAATAAATTGCACAGGCACAGGTTAACACTTGAGTACATCGTGAATGCATATAGATGAATCAGAGTGTTATAGTGCACAGGCCAAGATTCTCGAGCGCTCCGTCATGTGTCCTGATAATAAATTGTTTTTGCGTGAATGCGTATAGATAAATCAGTGCACAGAACGCGCCGTGAATGTGTACAGATATGATTGATGAACGTAACGGTGGGTACCCAACCCACCACACCGTGAACACAGAAGAACAACAACAGTGTGTATGTGTCACCAGATGTGGAAAGAGTAGTAAAATATTGTACTCAAGTAAAAGTAAAGTTATTTTAATAATATTTTACTTAAGTAAAAGTCAAAAGTAAGTCATTTTAACTTTACTCAGAGTAAAAGTTACTTTTTTACAGCGGGGAGAGGTGGAGGATTCTAGTATAGTTCAAAAACGACAAAGAAATATAAATCTCAAACTAGTTGTTTTTAATTGTAGGAACATCTTTACAATTAAAGTGCAATAACAAAAAGTTAATACAATAAAAACCTTTTTTAAAACTAAGAAACATTTATGGAATTGTTTAATGATTTTTACATGCGAGTAAAGCACTTTTGAAGGTGGTCAGCAGCTAGTAAATCACTATAGTAAGGTTGTAATTGATGTATTGCTGGTAACATACATTATTTTATTAAACTATATATAGTTTAAATGAGCAAATAATTAGAGGAGTGCCATGTCTATATAGTTTTGACACGTTTATTGTCTTCTAGCTTCCCTGACCTGGGTACCTGATGTCAGACATTTATTCTTTCACTCACTAACTCGCTCGCTGTCTCTCTCTCTCGCTCTCTCTCTCTCTCTCTCTCTCTCTCTGCAATGTCTAATGACCTGCGCATTCTTGAAGACATTCTTAAGTTGTGTTTGACTTGACGCGAAGCTGCTAGACCTCAGAAGATAATGTGCATGGTATTAAAAGTCTTGTTGTGCAAATGAGAGGTAAAAACCCAGTCGACAAGTTCGTACTCAATAGCATGAATCCTACCTTTCATAGGAATGAAACACTCGCTTCGCGTCAGTGGAAAGTGGTCGCTTAAATATGACCAGGTTTTTTTTTCATAAGATTTGAACTGAGGCGGGTCTGCATTAGCGCGCCTGTCCCTGCTGAAAAAAACAGCATCACAACATATGCTGGTATGACCAGCATGGGATGCTGGTACTAATGCTGGTTTAGCTGGTACTAATGCTGGTTTAGCTGGTGCTAATGCTGGTTTAGCTGGTGCTAATGCTGGTTTGGTGCTGGTTTAGCTGGTGCTAATGCTGGTGCTGATGCTGGTTTGATGCTGGTTTAGCTGGTGTTCACTAGCAACCCAGCACCAAAACACAACATATGCTGGTCTTGCTGGTATGCTGTTTTTTTTCAGCAGGGGTCTCATCCGTCTCCATGGTTCTTTTTGCGCGTTCCCCCGCCCATCAATCATCCATTGCGTGTCTTTGTCACCTTGCTTTTTTAAATATTTTTTACTCAGAAACGATGTAGCGAAGTACAATACTTTAAACAAAACATACTTAAGTAAGTTAAAGTAAAAGTACAGATTTTAAAAACTACTCAAAAAAGTAAAAGTACACAAAAAACTACTCAATTACAGTAACGTGAGTAAATGTAATTCGTTACTTTCCACCTCTGTGTGTCACAAATGGATAACACAGCCATGTATACTCTATACATCTTTAGTGTATACCGAAATCTTATAGCGTGCATAGGTGAGCTTCTCTAAGCGCACAGTGGACGCATATAATTAAAACCATATTGTGCATACAGGTGAACTTACGGGAGCACCTTTTAATGCATCAAACCCCAGTAGCGCGCAAGGCAGGGATGTCGAAGCTGTAAAATTGACAACGTGGACGGCGAGGACCAGCCGGCCGTGTCACAAATGTCAAAATGAGAAACCTCTAAGACTATGCCCGAGATAAAGCTAATCCACACATGGAGTAGGTTTAACCACGAGTGAGCATCATTTGTTAAGGGAGGTGATAACTTCAACAATCCATAAATAACCTGTGTTGACAGGTGCGCTAGTGAGTGATCTGTGAAGCAGGCGAACAGCTGATCGTCTGATGTTTGTCAGGCGTATCTGTCATTCAGGACCTTGGACAGTTCCAGAGCGCTGCGCCTCGGGCACCGTCCGCATCTGAGAAATGACAGGCTTGTGAATAAAATGAGTGGCCGGCCGTAAAAGCGTGGTTCGCTGTTATCACCACCGTCCGAATCTGAGAAATGACAGACTTGTGAATTAAATGAATTGTCGGTCGTAAAAGCGTGGTTCGCTGTTATCGCCGCCACATAGATATTAGTGTAGGGGGAGAGATCCGCCGTGCACAAGCCTCTGTAGTGAGGAGAAAGTGTTCCACAACACAATTCCCGGGGGTTTAGACTTTCCGCCGTCACCAGACAAGGATAGATAGACTTTGCATAAAGACGCCTCGCGAAAGGGGTCCTAGCAGCTCGTGTCATTGTGTCATAAGGCATGTAAGTCGTGTCTCACGGATGCAATCTCCACACGCCCGTCGTAACTGGGGAATATGTCTGCACCTTGGTGGTTTAAGCACAAGATGCGTATCACTCTGATTGAACATAGCTTATAAAAGCGATGCAATGAGCTTATAAAGGAGATGACTCGCCAGCTTGTACAGGGAATAATGAATAATGAAAACCACCGTAGTTTGCTCGACCGCATTATCACAATAACACAGTCGAGAGTGCGGCAGTGCTAAAATCACCCCCTTAAATGGACTGTGTGTACAGTACGAGGTGATTGATATGAGACAAACGGGCGTTCCACGTGCCGAAGGCAGATTACCGTCGCAAGGCGTGTCCAACCCACAGCAGATGCTGGGCGAGCTCGTAACGATAGCACTTCATGCAGCCGTGTGTAACTCAAAGCATAAGTGTCCCGGCCGTCAGCTCGGGGCGGGACCTTTGCTTAGTCAAACTGAAGTGGTCTTATGAACAGAATGCCACGATATTCAGCTTTCTGGGACTCGCTAGGGGGTACGTGAGCCCACCTTAAACGAAATGCCGCGCGTCTGACTGTGAGCGCGCTCTGGTGTTAAGCTCGCTTTCCGAGCATCATAAATGAAACTCATTGTGGCGGGTAGCAAGCTCACTTGAGGTTGATATTACCCTTAATTTCTCCAAGTATTGGAGCGGAGCGGAGGTGTGAGCGTCTTCGGATCCACTGATATAAACTAGCCATATGGCCAAAAAACGTCATAAACCGCTTGGCTGTAAGCTTTTGAGTGGCCGTCCGGAGAGGGTGCGATTCAAACGCTTGGAGCCATGAAAAGGTCTGAGGCTGCCGTCTCTCTAGTAAGAGAAAATAACAGCCGTAAGACCGCGCGGAAAAACTGAGGTGGGCTGCGAGCGAATTTCAGCGAGAAAGCGGCTGAATTATTGTTTAGAATCCAGCCCGGGGTCCCGGGAACGGATCGCCAAACCGTCGATACAACTATGGACGGCGGGCCGTGTGTGCGTATATTGACTGCTTGTCGGTAAGGCAAAAAAGTGTTTAGAGACACCGTACAACTGTGGGGTGTCAATACACAGTACTGTAAGCACGGAATTTGCTCTAGAGAGGAATTCAATACCGTTCGTCACTACAGTGAGGTCGCACAACCGACAGTATTACATGTGTATGTTTCTGGATAAAAAGAGCACACAAAAAACATTTCAGGGCAGTCCAGCAGAGGCGCGACTTAACCCTTCCTCTCCCAGACAGTCTGTTCTCTGTCGACGCAGCTATGCTGCGAGAAAGACCAAAGCTTGGCCGTTCAGGTGCACGAGCCTCTGTAGTGATGGTGACCAGAGCGGCTCACAGCAGAGCAGTATTTCTAGGTGGTTTGATGTCAGACTGAACCCATACGCAGAGAGGGTCTGTCGTTTTGCCGTTTATTTAAAAGGGCAGAAAAACCGGGATATATAAGAAATGTACCAATATTCAGCGCACAGATATAGGACGGGACTGAATAAGGGGAGGTGTTCGGGCCTCAGCATGTTATCAAACAAATTCGTTCTGCCTCTGATTCCGTCTAAGCCAGAGAGAAATGACTGGGCAGACAAACATGTTGAGCTCTACCGAAGTGAGACAGACTCAGGCCGGTTAGGCTCTTATAATAAGTGTTCTTAGTGCTCCAATAGACTAAGAAGTCGCTAAGAGACCTCGCCACTGCGGAGGGAGGAGCGAGGGACTCCGCAAGCGTAGAGCACGAGTGGCTGTGTTATGACAGAGAACAGGGGTCGGACCCGCCTGTGTTTGCTTGTCCTATGCATATATCTTAGTTCTACGGCTCCGCCGCTTGTTCCTCTCAACAAGAGAGGAACAGCAGAGGGGAGCATGTAACACAGATAGTACAGCCATGCATCGTATGAGCGGTCATCACCCGGCAATGCACTCGGAGCCGCTGTGCTGGACGCTATTACAACAGCGCTTGCTCTTTTAGCCTATAGCTTTATATTAAAAACATTGATCGTACCGGGCGGCCGCAGTGGAGACCTCGTCAGGCATGTGTCCGCTGCACAGGGCTCGTACCACGGCAAGCGAAGGCTATCTTCGGTTCTCAGCCGGAAAGCGGCAGGGGAAGACGCTAGAACTGGATTCTGCTATCTTCGGTTCTCAGCCGGAAAACGGCAGGGGAAGACGCTAGGCCTGGATTCCGCTGCAGGGCTTGTGTTGACGGCGAGTAAGGCTTCTTCTTCTTTGGAGCAGCAAGAGGTTCGCGCTGAAGGAGAAAATTAACGAGCTCTTGATGCTTGATCCCGGGCTTATATAAGGACATGTGCCATGCCGCGCGTGGACTCAAACGTCATTGGTCTGTATTTCTACAGACGTTAACCAATAGCCTTCAATCGCGGAGTAAACAGGAGTTTCCCCCCATAGCGTCAGCAACTGACGCAATGCGAAGTGAACGGTATTGAAAGGGAACTCAGAGTTTCCCTCATTTCAGGGTTAACTTAACATACTCAGAGTTTTCACTTAAAGGCGGATTCCACGATGTTTGAAAAACGCTTTGGAAAAGGAGACGGGCCGACTACCAAAACACACTTATAGCCAATCAGCAGTAAGGAGCGTGTCTACTAACCGACATCCTTGCCGGGTTGCGTATGTGTGGGGCGGGTCTATCAACAGAAGGTCCAGATTCTATTGGGGTAGGGGCGTGTTTGTTTAGGTGATTTCAAATATCAACATTGGCTTTCAAACTTCGTGGACTCCGCCTTTAACCACCTTTCTGAAACGGGCTCCTAAGTCGTTTCTCAATATGCGTTCTTGTCTGTACTTGCGTTCTTGTGGACTTGTGAAACGTCATCCGTCGCGGCCCAAGTACTGTTCCAATTCAAAGTTCGCATCAAGCCCAAGTTCACATAAAATCCCCGGATGTGTTCTTGATCCGCCCATTTTATCGAGGATGCATCAGAGGAGACTTGTGTGGACTTATGACAGCGAAGTTTCCCAGAATGCATTTCGCGTCAGAAGTTCGTTCTTCCGAGTCTGAACTTGCAAGTCCGAACTAGGAAGGACACAAGTCCGAACTTGGCGTACTTGGTATTGAGAAACGGCTCTAGTTCCTCAAGACGCCTTAAACGCGACGCCGATGGATCAGCTTCAATAGAGGGTATGCACATGACGTCACCGTCGGCAAGAGAGACTGCGGGTTACGCCCACTGAGTGGCAAAAGACAGAGCGGCAGCATTTGAGTACAGCGTGACTTCGGCGAAAACACAGTGAAAACTAAATGAGAAACAGCTGTTGTGCAATAGACTGTGCTAACAGATAAACAAGAAACACCGAAAAGAGAAGTAAATTAATTACATTCCAACGTCCACAGACCACAGGTGGGTTTATAAGTTGCTAGGGTCACTATCAAGCAGAGGTTTGCTTTCTACTTAAAAGTATTTTCAAGTATTTGTATTTTATTTGTGTTTTTCTTTGGAAAACATACATTCTAAAGCATATTACCATAATTTTTACTCTATTACATTTCATAAATAATACGTTTTTGTTTTACATTTAATATTTGCATTAACATAATTTTACTCAAGTAAAAGTACAAATTTAATTAGGTATTAAATACATTTTATTATGCAATATTAAAGAATACACAGTATGATTCTATGCTTTAGAATGTAGTGAAGTAAAATGTTTCCCAATACAAACACCCTAATAAATCACAGATGCTTGGAAAATGTAACTAATGTAACTAAGTATTGTCCACCTCTGCTATCAAGTACAATTAAATTTAATTTAAGCTGATAATAGTCAGTTTTACTGGCATTTTCGCAGCAGCCCACGAAACCAGCTATTTTGTTGCACGTTTTGCCACTCAACTGGGCGAGCTCTTGCGTGGTCACGTGGAAAAGTGACGTCAATGCATACCCTCTATTGTAAATGAATGACTTCCGGTAAAAGCTATTTTCTTATATGAATGTTTAGATCAGTGGTTTTCAAACTGGGGGCCCGCGAGATGGTGCCAGGGGGGCCCCAGTTTTATGACATTTTATGAAATACATTAATTTATCATGAAGTTTGTGTAATTAAACCTAAAAAAATAAGGCTTCTAACCAAAAGCACTAATTTTTTGTATAATTTAATGTTTTTTTTATTAAAATGTTGAGTTTTAGAACATATATATATATATATATATATATATATATATATATATATATATATATATATATATATATATATATATATATATATATATATATATAGTTATTATAAGTGAACCCCACAGAACAAATGTAAAAATGCAGTTCATACCTTTACAAACTGCTATTTTTTGTTTTTAGAAAGTAACATTTTACAAAAACAGATTACATTATACATGTTGTATTGTCATATTTTCATAAATCTAAATCTGAAAAAAGCAAGTGGTGGTAACCACTGATCTATATAAATGACTGGATTGCGCATAGAACGCTTGACGTAACTGCGTGAGGTGAAGCCAGCGCAGAGTTCGAGCCGCCATCTTGGTATACCCAACCGGCAGAGAGCCTCATTGACTTCCATTCAAAATCATGATCAAAATGTACCCCCTTTACAGCTTATCAGTTACAAAAGGTTAATTTTTATGATATGTGTACGTTAATTATTTGTTAATTCTGATGTTATTTGCAATGTTTATGTTTTAATCGGGCAGGATAATGGATTTACAAAAAAACTGTTAATATGAGTGTGTCTGTTGCATTTGTTAATGACACGAGTATAAATAAAGTTTTGTTTGACATTCAGCTACACTGTGACGGTCAGCGTTATTTATCTAAATAAGTTTAGGTAACTTGTAAGTTTAGATAACATAATTGCAAAACTAGCAAACCATTGCATGCACATACGGTACAAAGTATGATTATTTATTTAGAATTCAGAATGAGCACGTTTATTGTCATTAATACTAAATATGCTGCGGTCTGTCTGCTGATCTGATACTGTAATGAAGATGAATGTATAATAACTGATTAAAACGCAAAATGTACAACTTTCAGTAAATAACTATTTACATGCTTAGGACGTTTGTGTTGTAATTATGTAATGTGTAACTTCAGTTATATTTACGAAGACTAGTAATGTGATGTTTTTTCATTATAATCTTATAACGTCCATTGATTTAATAGAACGTTTGGGCATACCAACATGGCGGCGCGGTGGCTTCACAAGTGTGACGTCATGCGCAGTCCAGTCATTTATATAGATCAGTGGTGGTAACAGACTGTAGCAACAGTATAAAATAAACATAGTGATTGTTTAATGATTGAAACATAATGTCTAAAATATTTTATTACACGATTAAATAAAACATACTAAACCTAAACCAAACTAAACTAAACTAAATCATGATAGGCTTATTCGACTTTATGCGGCGCAGCAAGAATCGACAGCGAATGACGTCAAAGTACCGCGAGAATGATTCGCGAAATCATAAGGAGGAGCTTGCTTTCAAATCGCTCTCGCGGAACTTCGACGTCATCCGGCTGTCGATTCTTGCGGCGCCGCATGAAGTCATTGACATGCTTGTGGGCAAATAGAAATACGTTCTGCTGCAGAGTGGGCGGGACCTAACGCGTGTTGATGTGTTCATGTTCGGTTGCACATTATTATTTACACCCGTTACTAGGCAGCAATACTCGATATGGCGGTAAGAAAACAGTTATTATGAGATTAAATGCGTGCTTCTTTACTCGATTAGCACTGTTCGCATAATCTCGAGATGTATTTGTATTCTCAGCGGTTTGTCTCTTGCTCAGGGACATCTTTATTTCCTACGTTGACGGATTACAGATGCACGTTGCTTGCGTATTGCACTTTTAACTATTTATCGTTTACTATTTCTTCAGAAGCTTTCTTTAGACAGCTTTTTAACGTTTTAATACAGTCTGAGCATGAACTTCGCGTAAAGTGTGTCTGATGATCTGACATGAAGTCAATGCAACTCTGAATAATCTCAATCCATGGCCACCAAAATGTCATCGCCCAGGTATTTTTACAGTTTCTACTGCGGTGAGGATTTGATACAGCTGAAATAATAAAATGTGAGTAAACGCGTGTGTTTGTCTTTAGTGATGTACGGGAGAAGATAAAGAAGAAGCGGAGAGCATTGCAGGAGTCAATGGGAAGAGTCAGAGATGATAAGGAGGTATAAACAACACAAAACGACAATGACTGCTTTCATAAAGACTACACTAGTTTTGTACACTTGCTCAAGAGTCTAGTATACAGTCCGATAAAGTGTTGTATATCGTTGTACAGTACACTACATCATGGGACTGCAGACTATATCCAAGCACTGCTTTTCAATAAAAACTGTAGGCCAGCACATATATGCCATCGGACATTACAGTGCATTATAGCGTTGCATACTTTACAAACAAGGACTGCATTCCAGATAAATCATATTAGATTGTTTACTTGCCAAAGAGTCCAGTACAGCATGGGAAATTGTTGTATAGTAGCACAGCACAGTACAGTATAGTATTGCATACTACAGTATACACATAAAGTCTGCTATTTCTGATTACTACTGTGTGCATAATTATTATTTTGATCACATTTTTCCAAGCATATTTTATCAATTCCAAACCACATCAATACTAATATTCCATATTTTTAGTGATATATTGTTAATCATGGCTGGAAGTAAAACTCACCTTATATTCAGGTGTGCATAATTATTACGCAGGTTTTCATTCACAGTAAAATGAGTAAAAAAAAATATATATATAAAAACGTAACTCCCAAGTCATTAAATTCCTATGAGAAAGATGCAATGCTATAAAAATTGCAAAACTGGCGTGGCCATTTGACAAAAAATGCTAAATGGGGCAACAGGGTCACAAAACTAGGAATTAAAAGTTATTAATAAGTGCAAAAGATTTTTTTTAAAGTGAAATAAGATGATGAATTAGTTCAGGATTCTTTTGGTCTCAAGTACCACCGCTTTTCAGAACTGCAACCTTTGCTGGAGTTGCATAATAGTTATGCACAGTGTATACCAGTACTGCATACTTGCTTAAAAGCCCAGTTTACAGTAAAGTATTGTAGTACATTATAGTTTTATTAAATACTGTACATACCTAAAGGATTATTAGGAACACCATACTAATACTGTGTTTGACCCCCTTTCGCCTTCAGAACTGCCTTAATTTTACGTAACATTGATTCAACAAAGTGCTGAAAGCATTCTTTAGAAATGTTGGCCCATATTGATAGGATAGCATCTTGCAGTTGATGAAGATTTGTGGGATGCACATCCAGGGCATGAAGCTCCCGTTCCACCACATCCCAAAGATGCTCTATTGGGTTGAGATCTGGTGACTGTGGTTGGCCATTTTAGTACAGTGAACTCATTGTCATGTTCAAGAAACCAATCTGAAATGATTCCAGCTTTGTGACATGGTGCATTATCCTGCTGGAAGTAGCCATCAGAGGATGGGTACATGGTGGTCATAAAGGGATGGACATGGTCAGAAACAATGCTCAAGCAGGCTGTGGCATTTAAACAATGCCCAATTGGAATTAAGGGGCCTAAAGTGTGACAAGAAAACACCCCCACACCATTACACCACCACCAGCCTGCACAGTGGTAACAAGGCATGATGGATCCATGTTCTCATTCTGTTTACACCAAATTCTGACTCTACCATCTGAATGTCTCAACAGAAATCGAGACTCATCAGACCAGGCAACATTTTTCCAGTCTTCAACTGTTTAATTTTGGTGAGCTTGTGCAAATTGTAACCTCTTTTTCCTATTTGAAGTGGAGATTAGTGGTGCCCGGTAGGGTCTTCTGCTGTTGTAGCCCATCCGCCTCAAGGTTGTGCGTGTTGTGGCTTCACAAATGCTTTGCTGCATACCTCGGTTGTAACGAGTGGTTATTTCAGTCAAGTTGCTGTTCTATCAGCTTGAATCATTCGGCCCATTCTCCTCTGACCCTTTAGCATCAACAAGGCATTTTCATCCACAGGACTGATGCATACTGGATGTTTTTCCCTTTTCGCACCATTCTTTTTAAACCATAGAAATGGTTGTGCGTGAAAATCCCAGTAACTGAGCAGATTGTAAAATACTCAGACTGGCCCGTCTTGCACCAACAACCATGTCACTCTCAAAATTGCTTAAATCACCTTTTTTCTCATTTTGACATTCAGTTTGGGGTTCAGGAGATTGTCTTGACCAGGACCACACCCCTAAATGCACTGAAGCAACTGCCATGTGATTGGTTGATTAGATAATTGCATTAATGAGAAATTGAACAGGTTTTCCTAATAATCCTTTAGGTGAATGTACATACTGTATAGTGACTGCTTTCCATATCAACCTAACTAGTATTGTATACTTGCTAAAAAGGCAATGTAAAACTAGTTAATTATTTTGTAGCATAGTGCAGTGCCATAGTATTGCATAATATACACGACTGGCTTCAGTAAGATTATAAGCTGTCAGTATAGCATAATTTACTGTATTGCTGTATATATATTGTGTTTCATAAAATGTTTAATCGCTTTTTAAAAAAAATGTAAAACTTAGGGATACCTGCAATAGACATTTGTATTTGCATTTGTGCCTATCTGACGTTACTAGATATGTGAAATTAGCAATTTGTCACACAGAAGATGTGGTATAGAATAAATTATACCACACACACACACACACACACACACACACACACACACACACACACACACACACACACACACACACACACACACACACACACACACCTGTGATGGCTTGCATATGAAGGCTGTGCTGATCTGCTGTAGGCTTTGGTTCCATCAGACTGGGGTTTGTCTAAGGAGAATGATCACACTACGGTGGAGGTTGGTTCTGTTTTCACAATTTCAGTTTCCTTTAACCTTCTAACCAAATATACCAAACTTATTTCTGCTGCATGAGTCTTTTCTTGAATGTTGCACACGTTTTCTGTGATGTTCTGAGGTGATAAAAATGAAAATTTTGTCATCATGATGTTTGATACAAACATCTCTTTTCCAATATTTTTCAATAAAAATAATATGGATTTGTACTGTCCAGTTTAAATAAGAAAGCTCCATGAAAGTGTCATTAAAGTAGCATATACTGTATGTGCTATATTCCAAGCTTAATGGCTTTGGGAACACAGTTTGAATATACAGTACAGTATTCAGACCTGCCACAATGGCCACGTCACCAAATGAATGAAGCAATTTAAAAGCTTCAGTGGGATTGAAATGCATAATGACTTCAGTCTGGTATATTTCACAATAGCAAAAAGTTGTTTGGAGCTTGACATCATACAGTACATCATCACACATAAGAAGCTGTTTGTGATTCACAGAATACAGAAAATAATTCAAACAACAATAAAGATAAATAAACAATGGCAAAATGCTTATTTTTGAGTGAACTACCTTTCTTTTGTGCTAAAGTCTGCTGCATCTACATCATTTTTCCTATAGCATGTCTTTAGTTTGGGTGTTTGTTTTATGTAATCTTATATAATCTAAGACGTAAGTATTCTTTTGAATATTTAATAGTCTTTGTCATTCTTCTTGTCAAGCATTAATGTCCAGATAACAACAAACTGATTTTAACCACTGGGAAAAGTAATGTGTTGTCATTTCAACTCTTCAGCTTTCAACTAGGAATTTCAACGTTACACCCTATACCACCTTGAAAGTTTTATTTCCTTTTTTTAACTTTATGCAAAACTTTCATAAATAGACAACACTAGTGAAACTGACAACACGTAATACCGTTCAAAATATGACAGTATGTTTGTTATGCTGTTCATTATTTATGGCAAATTATGTGAGCATATGTTTTTATCAGTGTGTTGTTTAAATGGTGATATTAGGAGCTGGCAGATGGAGAAGATCCCGGTGAGACACTCAGACGTTCGATTAAAGCAAAGCACATGAAGAGAAAAAAGAAGGTCAGCACTGTAGTAACTGTACACATTTATATGCATCTTTTAGTATCAATAGGCCTGTGTTAACGTTTGAAAGTCCTTTATAGACATTTATTGACTATTTAACAATCAAAATCTTACCAACACAAGTTTGCATACTAACATGTGATTGCATAAATGAACCATTTCATACTTGGCTTTCTGAGTGTCATGACTTGTGTGTTCCAGCTGCTAAAGGAAATGGCCCTGGAGTCTCCTCCAGATGAAGTAAAGATGTTGGATGAGGTGACGGCAGTACAAGAGGAGAAAGAAGAGGCTGCAGTGCGATCTCCTAGAGGTGAGAGTGTGCCATTACTGTACAGGTCAGAAAACTTTCATTTTACTTTGGCAACTAGTTTCGGACTGATTTATACAACTCTTTCTAGCATTTTCTCTGCTTATTAAGAAGCTGTTTTTAAACAGAATCCACTCTGGAGGCTGGACCATTGTGTGTGTTAGGGTGTTTTTTCACACCCAAGCCTTTGTTCTGGAACCTGGTGCGTTTTCTCACTTTGTTCGGTTTGTTTAGGCCAGAGGTGCCCAGACTAGGGCCAAAGTTGGCCCGCAATTAGTCTTGCGTGCTTTTTCTGGACAAAGCCCGCCCATGAGCTGTTTGACCGACATGTCAAACAACCAATCACAGTTTGTTTCATCTAGCGTCACGTTTCGGACTCCCCACAATAACGAGCCGGCTGGCAACAAGTCAGTTATTAAAATAACCAGCCGCAACCGAATAGCATCTAAATAAACAACATTACTCACCATAGGACAACGTTGTGCACTTCATCAACAGCCACACCAATGAGACGCTCCCGTTAAACATCTGTTTGAAGCATATCTCTCCACTTTTTAACACATACAAGCAATTCAGGAGAACCAAACTTTTTGACTCCACTAACTACCTCAAGCTAAACTCTTGGACGTCTTTTAGAGAGTCGATGCTGCGAACTTTGCATATTTTTGAGAATCCAATGTTTAGCTGATCATGATAACTGCTCATTATTATCCACGTGAACACTCTCTTCCTCAATGGAATGTCAGAGCTTTGTTTTCCAGGCACCGAAACTAATCGCGAGATTCGCGACACTCGCGTCTCCTGGAAATCCGTTTTTTTCAACCAATCAAAGACGACTTTAACATTCTCACAGGGTTTCCAGAAAAGTGTACGAAAATAATCAGACGTTCAGCCAACAGTTTGTGGGCGTGACGTCTGAGGCTGAGACTAGCCCGCAATGACCTTTAATTTTGCCCGTCATGCCATGTGAGATGGGAAAAGGAAAAAAGATTAATGTCATTGATGCAGATGTTTATATTTCTAATTAAACATTTTCTAGAATGTCTCATTTTATTTGTATATTACAAATTATGATGCAAGGAATTAAAGTCATTTTTTTAATGTACATTTATACTTGAATGTGTATAGCATGCATCACGAAACTCAACAGACTTGGGTACCATAGGCTAATAATGGAGAGGTCGAGGCAGTGGCACAAAGTGATTTCAAAATGATTTCTTTTTTACAACAGTTACCTTTGAAAATAAACTGCATTAGTTATGCATAAACAGAGTAATGTTTACTTATTTATTTTTAAATATTAGAAAATTATAAATTAAGAGAATCAGGACACCGCAATATTTACTTTTGACCCATGGCCCTCAGTCAGGTTTGATTTTCGGCCCTTAAGTAGGAAAGGTTTGGGCACTACTGGTTTATGCATATGTGTGAACACAGCAATCACGCTCAGATCCGCAGCAAAACAATCGCTCTGAGAACGCCTGAACGAGGTGGTCTCAGCACGATGCAAGCAAACTCTGGAGCGGTTCAGTATAAGTGTAAAATCAGTCTGACCTAATGGACCAATGAACAGGGTTATTGTTTTATTAAAGGAAAACACCACCGTTGTTCAATATTTTACTATGTTCTAACCTCAACTTAGACAAATTAATACATACCTATCTTTTTTTAATGCGTGCACTTAATCTTTGTACAACTTGTCGTGAATGTGTTAGCATTTAGCTTAGCCCCATTCCTTCCTTAGGATCCAAACAGGGATGAATTTAGAAGCCACCAAACACTTCCATGTTTTCCCTATTTAAAGACAGTTACATGAGTAGTTAAAACCAAAGTCTGCTTTTTCCTTTAAACATTTTTTATTTGCTCTTCTGCGCATAGGTACATGGTAAGAATGTTGTCCCGCCTAAGTTTAGCTTCCTACTCAAAATGAGGAAGTAATAACAGCAGTTATTAAAAACCCAAAATAATCCTGCAAAGCAGCTGTCTGTCCATCCTGGCGGATGACGACTTTGAGCGAAATCACGAAAAATAAACAGATGCACTCTGACCAATAAAAGGAGAGTTTACTCGCATGTGGCTTGTATTAACAAAGTTTGGTCTGTTTGGAAATAATATAGCCTTGTGAATGCAAACCCAACCAAGATAAAATTGCAACGTTGTAGCCGTTTAACCCTTGGTTTCGAAACAAAGCAATTGATCTGCAGGTCTGAAAACACCCTAGGAAGACCCTAGCTGGCAGGGTGGGTGGAAGAAAATATGTTGGAGAGACAGTCCAAAATGTTGTTGTCACTCCAGTAAAAAAAAAATTAAATCATTGTGAACAGGAAAGGATTATGCAATTATGAATATTTTAGACTTATAGCACTTACAGACCACAACACTGTAATTTTCACACTTTCTCTAGACCTTCCTCCTCGTCCAGTCATAAGGCCGGGCTCCAGCCAATCAGAGACCTCAATGAGGCAGAGGATGACTGAGAAGCTGAGAGCAGCCAAGGTGAAGCTTATACAGTACTGTATGATCAATGCAAAGAATAAGCAAACTTTTATGTAAAGAATAATTGATGAGAATTCTGCTGCACACCCAAGGAGTGTGCATTATTTTCAAATAATTCAAAGGACCGGAGTCAATTATTCTGCTTATACCACAGTTACTACAGACATTGCTAGGACATTGCTCTGGTGGTTATTTTAAGACATTTGACAGGTTAGGTGTTTATACATACATGTGGCACTTTTTTCAACCAACCAGAATAAAGCATTCAACAGCCCCATGGTATAATTCATTATAATTAAATTTCACTGTTGTGTCTTTCCTTTAGTCTAAAGCTGCTAGTCTTCTAGAGCAAGAAACCATTACTGAGCCTGTCAGTCGCCTGCAGAGTCTACGAGACAGAGAAACCCTCACTAGATTCGACAGAGATGTAAGTACAAAGATGTACTGAAGTTTTTAGTCTATCTTAGTTTCTTCTCATGTAAAGTCTCTGTAGTCATAAACCAAATATTGTAACTACACCTTGATGTTTGTTTCACAGCAAATAGATGTGATAATCACAGACATTTGCTTACATTCTGTTTCATTGTGTCTTCTTCCAGACTGATCTAGATGTACGAGTTGATGAAGACTCATCCTTTGCTGCCAGGTTGACGTTTCGGGATGCGGCCAGGCGTGCAGCAAAAGAAAAAAGAGTAAAAATTTCCTCTTTATTGCCGCTATGTATATTGAGATGCAATAGTAAAAACCTCTTGTTCTCCAGGACTTCAACAGTCATCCATTGATTTTAGACAGATTTGGATGAATTTTTTTCCTTGAATCGATTGTGTTTTGGAAACTGTACAGGCTGATGCTGGTTTGCCGACAGCTGAAGAGGCATACAACTTCTTCACCTTTAACTTTGACCCCGAGCCGCCAGAGAGACAGCACCATAAGAGAAGACCGGCAGAAGAGGACGAAGAGGCTGAATCAGGGGAAGACGAGGAGGAAGATGAGGAAGAGGGTGAAACAGAGAGAGAGCACGATGGAGAGCAGTCAGAAGCCAGGGTAATATGGAGTTTTGCATACATTTAAAGAATAATCCTTAAAAACAAGTATATCATATCCATAGACAGAAAGTCAGTTACATACTTATTCATCATGCATCTAGGATGAAGATGCCCCACTAGTCAGAGATGAGGAAGAGGACTTGTTCATCATCGACCAATCAGAACAAGATTTCCTGGAAGTGAGGAGGGCAGAGTATATGGGGTACAGCAGGCAGTTGCAGAGGGAGAGAGAGATTTTCTTTGTTCCGAGCATGAGGCCAGGTACAGCCAATCAGCACTTAGAGCCTACAGAACACACAACCTTCCTAAAACATGAGAAGATGATTATTATAGTTTGTGTTTGTGTGACTGTGTTACAGTTCCTGCTTCTGATAAGTTGCCAGAGAATGTGCGACCTCGCTATCTGGAGGAGGAGGGGCTGTATGTGGGAGAGAGGCCATCTGTCTCCCTGACCAATCAGAACATTTTGGAAAATCGCATCGTGAAGCAGGCCGAGGTAATTTATTTGAGTAAGGATGTTTCCACTAAGGTAGCGTGCACACCAAAGCGTTTATGCAGACGTTGTATGTTTTCTATTGTTGAGCGCCGCACTTTTCATAATCGCCAACAGTTGGCAGTGTTCAACTTTGGGTGAAACGCAAACAAATCCTAACCTAACCCTGGCCAACACAAATATCACAACAACCAACCGGCCCATTGTTTAACGACTGATAAACAAAGCAGAAGTGTCAAAGCAACCAAAACGCTTACCCGCCAAAGGCAAGTGCCTACATTGTGCGTCCGCCTGGTGTTTTCAGCTTTTTTTTAAAGGACAAGATAGAAGAGGTGTGTTCGACTTCATGTGGCGTCACAAGAACTTACAAGCGCATTACACTAAATACTGCGAGAGCGATTGGGGAGTAGACTGCTCTGTGTGCTTTAGAGTCACTTTTGCTATATTTAGATGTTATCTACATGACGGTCTGCGTGGTGCCACATGAAGTCGAACGTTTTTGAAATGACTTATCGTGAGACAACAAAGTTAGTCTGATAAAATTATTTGTAAAAAACAATAAACTATAAAACACTATAAAAATCTAAGACAAAAGTGGTCTCAGACTTTTCAACACCACTGTATTTTCTACTGAATTTTGATACAAAATGCCCCAAAGCTACAAAAATGTATTAAGCTACTAAATGAAAATCATGAATGAAAATGAAAATTTGCTGTAATTTACAACCTCAAGCCATTCAAAATAAAGGTGACATTTTCTTCAGTTGAACATTAAAGAAGATTTTAGATTTCATGAACTGCAAGTCTTTAGGTGCCGTTTCTTTGACTGTCAAAAAAGCACATGCAACACAAAATTAATTAATTAATTAATTACCTGCGACTCCCAACGATACATTGAGGGCTTAAATAATTCGCTATATTTCTCTTTTGATTAAAATGAACAATTTTACTTAAAAACATTTTGTAATTATTTTTGTATGCCTGAATTTTAGTTGTCCTAACTGAGCAAAATGTGATTTGTATTAAGTATTTGAGATTCATTGTGATTTTTGCACCAGGGCAGGAAGTGGTTTGGAGATGATGGGCGTATCATGGCTCTGCCTGACCCAATCAAAGAGTCCTCCTCCAGACCTCCTCTCCTCCACCTGGAGAATGCGCTTGATCCAGCTCTGCAGACCGTCTTCAGAAAGGTGAGGAATCTTATTTGACCTCACAGTTGCTTAGAATTAAACAAAAAATGAGCTTTTCCAAGTTACAACAAGATCCAATTTGATTGGCTGGCTGAGAGTTTACAGGCTTTTATTGAAGATTTGGCTGAATTTCCACTGCCTAATCCACAGATGTGATATTCTGGCACACCTCCAGTTTTTTTTAGATGTGTTTTATGGGAATCAAACCCACAAGCTTTTGTGATGCAATGACCTTGACCATTTACAGTAAAAGACTGAGGGTCCCAAGCAATATCTAGAGACCAGAATATCATAAAGACTGTTTAGATCTTATCATTAAGGGATGTTTAGACTTATGCTTGTAAAAAAATGCCCTAACAATTTTTCAGAACAGCCCAGCACCTGCATAGCAATGCATAAACATCTACGAATTGGATGTATTTAGATATAGCTCACTAGATATCACATAAATTTTGGATTCAGAATCACATTTTACAGATAAAACATCCAGTCTCTACCAGACATCTGTGCAAAAAGCTAAATTGGTTGCCAGTGTAAAATGTAGCCCTTATAAACTTGCCAAACTGTTACATAAAGCACTTTGGGGAAGACATAGTCACTGGATTTAGAAATGTTTATGTGATTCATGCCATTTAAACAAAATATAACTCACAAGAAACAGACATAATTCAGTATAAAACCTTTTCATTGTCATGAAATATCTTAGAATTTTACTATTTTGTGTTTAATATATTTTTAATATGTTATAATGTGTGGTTTAATGTGTTTTACTTATTGTGTTACGCTCTAAAATTTACTCTTAAGTGCACTTTAAAAAGCGTCTATAAATGTTTTTATTTTCTAGTGCAGAAATCACAGTTAGCTGTTAAAGTCATAAAACAAATTAAAATTAATTTGTCAAAAGCTGTGGGAACACTTGAATTCTTGATAACTGGAATGTTTTCATATTGTAAAACACACCATGGCGCCGTACTCACTTTACACTATCCAGGACTAAAATGCAATACTTTTGCCAAGCGATATGAGCAGCCAGTAATATTCAGGGCGATATGAGGTGTGAGAACCGAGATCTGTTTCAGATATGTGGTGATGTCACAAGATTCTGGTGAGAAACCGGGCCGAAGGGCGTATCATGTTTTACTGAAAGCTTCATACACACTGATCATAATGGAGAGATGGGACACACATAACATTGTGTAAAGTCAGACGTGATTGGTGCTGTAAAGTAAATCCAATAATCAGATTGTTAAAGCACTTAAAGACACATGGAACTGATTGAAGCTGCCTTTTCGGGTTATGCAAACCAAATTTAACATAACTAGAGAAACTAAAAACAAAACATCACAAAAATGTGAAACATCAGATAGACTTTAGCTGTATCTGGCCAATAACCAGAGAGAAACCAGAGGAGTCCTGATGTACGTAAGGCAGTACAGTACTAGTTTTGATTGCATTTCATAAACATACAATCTAATCCGTATATAAATATGTCTTTTCATAACATATATGACATTATATTTACAAATGATTAAACTAAATAGTGTGCTCATGACATTTGAACAAAAACGGGTTTTCCTCGCATGAGGTCTGCCATCGTTTAATATGAACAAGTAAAACCTTTCAAATTAATTTTTAATGTTCCTTACCTTAATTTTAAGGTAAATAGCTGTGTAATTATCGGGATAGTTTACAGACAGATGGTTGTTATTGCAAAACATTTCTGCGATTACAACCTGCTGCCTATACATTACCCCTTACATGTAAACGATCTGCACAAGCCTACGCTAAAGTGAGTTATCGTCTTTAACAGAAATCACATTTCTTGGACTTTAGCGAATGGCTAAGCTGTAGTCCTTCAGTTACTTAGTAACATGTTGATGTGGACATATAACACATTTGCATAATGGCTGCCTATTGGCTAATTGTTGATTTAGTCTTTTGCTGCGGGCTCACGTAGCGCATTGACATGATCTGTTTAGTGTCTTCTTTGATTGAATATTTAAAAAGGCAAGGCCTCAAAACACGTGCAGATGATGAACTATGTGACTGTGAAGCACTGGCCAGTTTTACAGCAAGTAACAGTTCTGTCAACTAGCCCCGAGCATCATTCACGCTGACCCCGGGCCATCTGACTATCCTTACTGTCGAACCCTGGCTGTGAAAGTTATTATGTGTAATACACAGTTTACAGCTGAGAAGCTACAGTGCCCTCCTCCTCACAAGTGGCAGGACATTTCTGTTACATGTTTTATGTGGGCTCAGGAAAAGTGCGCATCAAGGGTGCATATTGACCGAAAAGAGGGTGCCCATAAGTATGGTTGCAAAGAGGCGGAAAGTTCTCAAAATTTTGCAACCCTACCCATAAGCACCTAAAATGACAAACACCCTCCAGTCTTGCAGATTTAATGGACATGCGTATTTCCATGACATGAAAAAGTTTCATTTTCAAGCTTATTTGGCATGATATTTATAGAAAGTTTAAATACATAATTGATATGTATGAGAATTGCAACATAATTACTTACACTTTCTTGATTTCTTTGCATCTTTCTCAGGCTTTGAAGTCTAAGCATGTGAACCGTTACATTGCGGGAACAGATGATCTCCCAACAGACTACCAGCTGGATGTAGACGTATCTGGTCTCATTTTCTCCCATCACCCTCTTTTTAGCCGTGAGCATGTGTTGGGAGCCCGTCTCGCCCAGCTGTACGATCAACACCTAACCACACAGCACAAAAATCTCACACAACTCTTGACTGATAAGGTTACCCAGAGGAGTCACATCATAACTTAGTTTACTGCTCCTGACATTCGTTCTGAATGTGTCTGTTTGCTGTATTTTCAGCTGAATGGCTTAAGGAGCACGATTCTTAATATGATGGAGCTCCACAGGGGCGAGGCTCTCAGTCAGGTGACCCAACAGAGGATAGCAGAGTACAAACAGGAAGTGAGGTAAAGCAATTTTGACTGTACATCCTGTAAGTTTCAAAACTGAAAATCTAACCACCGCAAACTTTTTTTGCCATGAACAAAGCTGATACTGTTTGTCAAAGCACCACAAAACACTTTTTGCACTGATATATGAAGCAATACTTTTGTAGATGACCCATTTTATCAAACACTATCGAATACAATAATATGTATAGTGTGTTAATGATAGTAGATACATTTCTATATTTTCTATGACGCATGACTTAACACATTTATAACGTATTTGTATCTTCAGACACACTCGTCAACAGCGTGATCTGGAGCAAGAAAAGGACAGAGCGCTCCTCAAAAACATCATCCGAGTGTGGAAAGAGCTGAAAGCTTTGAGAGACTTTCAGAGATTCACCAACACGCCTTACAAACTCTTCATCAGGAGGTAAAGCTTCTGTCATTTGCTTTTGCCCGCTTCATTTTGTAAACTAAGCAACTATGTGTTACCTTCACAGAGAGCAGGTGGAGACGGAGCGAGACAAACTGAAGTTTGAGAATGAGATTGTGGCGGAAATGTCAGAACTGCAGGAGGAGGCAGAGGAAGACTATCAGAGAAAGATGAGAGAGTACAGGAGACAACACGAAGAATGGAAATCCTGGAGGAGAAGACAGGTACTACTGTGTTACTCTACAGCTCATAATAAATTACACATTCACACAAACAGATTCAAGCTGCTGTCTTGGTTCATAAATGAAACATGAAATGAACCATTTGAGTGAACAAAATGATTGGAGAAAGTTGGAAAAGTTTGGGGTGTTGCAGCTCTTCGACTTGTTTGAATAGCTTGAAATGCTACAGATAGTAGATGTTTGCAACAGGTTTGGATTTTTTCAGAAAGCCCTCAAGAAAAAACAAAAAATGAAAAGACAGCAGGAGGATGAAGATGAGGATGAGGAGAGTGAAGAAGAGCTGGGTGAGGAGCCAGAGAAGCCAGACCCTCCGGAGAAACCTGACATGACCGCTGTGGAAGCGCAGGTACGGGAGAAGGCTGCCAGGATTCGCAGGAAACCCGGAGAACCGGTTCTGACTCCAGAACTCACTGTTTCAGGGCCCGTCACCCCCAATGAGCAGTGTCCCCGGTAAATGAACACAACATACAGTACACATGGATATACAGAGCTCAGACCTTTATTTCGCGACTGAAGAGAGATCTCAAGAGAGATCAAGATCATAATTAAATCCGCATGCAACACCCTAGAGGTTTTTCAGGAAAAGTAACGCGTATTGCGTGTTGTTTTTGTCCCGTGTAGTGGTGAATTTACTCGTAGAGAGGAGGTGGCCAAGCGTGCCCTCTTCATTAAGGTCCTCTACAATGATAAAGAAGTTTCTAGAACAGACAGTCGAAACCTCAACATGGATTTCAGGGTTCACTTTGGTCAGATCTTTAATTTGAAGATAGTGAACTGGCCAGAGAGCATCAAACTGCAGGTACAATGTTTGTTTACACATAAAATGTATTAATAAGACTTTAAACATTTTATATTTGAACACATGTTATTTTCTCAAAGATATTCGAAACTATCGGCTCGTCTTTCACCCAGCTGGCCGAGGTGTGTGTCCCGGTTCCAGAAACGTCTGTTCTCACCGGCAGCGCACCATTTGAGGAGATGGAGTTTAGCAGCAACCAGAGAGTCACGTTCAACCATGAGGGTGTTGGCAGTGGTAAACAAACATTCATGCACAGACCTACACATAAACTGTGTCACAACCTAAACTGCTGCAGACTAAGACAGCACAGCTAATTGAATTGTAATACACGTACAACATTGTGAGATCAATCGAGTAACCCGAAATTTGCCTTGTGATAGGTGTGCCGTTCTCTTTCGAAGCTGACGGCACTAACACACAGACCCTCCTGACCTCAGGGAAGATCTCCTGCTGCGTGTCTTGGGCCGTAGGGGAGGACGATGCTCCCCTCGCTCCTCCGTCCAATCATCCAGGAGGGGGCATGTACAGGTGAGAGACCCATTAGAAAGATCTAGCTCTCCACTTTGTACATTTACGTGATGCACAGTGCAGAGTTTGAACTTATTAAGGGTTATTGAATTAATAACTGACTCACAAAATGAACCACCGGACATTCAAAACCATCAAAGAATTCTCTTCCTTTGGTATCATGAGACTTAAATGAGGTTTGGCAAATATCTCTAATTTTATTTTCAAAAAATGATTTTGATAAAACAATAATTGAAGACCTAAGGACATAATACAGTTATACAGATAAATTAAAATTACATTGACATTTTTTGTGTTATAAATGTAATTGTTTGTCCAGCTGTGATGTGTTTGTGATGTCTTTTGATCTTTAGTGGTTTCAGGCAGATGGATGCAATTGCATGTATCGGTGCATCTAGTTTGAACGACATGAAGAAATTGGGAAAGTGGGTGACTGAGTCTCGTCTTGACCCCAATGACCCCAACAACGCTTACATCATGCAGCTGCTTTCAGTATGTTTCCCAAAATTCTCTACATTGTACTTCACAGATGAAATGACCTCATGTCTTTCAAGGTAACTCTTTCTTTTTCTGTCTCTAAAGGTGGCGAGTGGTGGAGAGGTGGCGGTTCCTGAGTATTTCCGTCTGGAGCAACTTCAGGAGGAGTTTAATTTCCTGTCTGAAGAGGAGCTTCAGTGTTCCCGTCGTTTCCGTCTGCTGAGGCTCAGGAGTCAGGAGGTGCCGGAGTTCCGTAACTTTAAATGTGTCCCGTCTGTGGAGCGTGAGATTTCTGATAAAGTTTTCCAGGTGAGATCACTTAAAGATCACATAACACACACAGTTTCTGCCAATCTCATGTTAATCTTGAGTACCTGTAGAATAGTATTACATTCTTCATATGTCCATAGAGTCTTCCTTGTTGTCAGATTTATAAAAGACAGAACAGAAAAAGGCCTAACTTGTGGAAGCGTATGGTGGGCGGAGATAAAGAGTTACGAGTACAGCACAGCTATATGTTGTGTTGTTTACATTAAATGCACTTGTGCGTAGGGTTGCCGCGGTGACGTAATTTTCCCACCGGTTAATCAGCGCGTCACAAACCCGGTGATACCGGTGTCACCGTGTGGGAGGGGCTTATGAATGCGCATGCAGACGTGCACATTTTACTTTCACTTTTGAATTACGCAACTGTTTAAATGCAGTGCTTGCGTACGCTGCGTTAAATTGCGTATGAATTTGCATGCAATGCGAGCGCAACAGCTGGTTTTCTTAAGTGCTTGAGTCAATGTGCGCAGGACAGGTAATTCTCAAAGAACCAGCCAGTCCCAAGCAGAGCAACCGGCTACTTCTACATAAAGCGCTGCTTGAATGATGGGTTTATTATTTTTCACAACAAAACAATCTCGCTTATATTAAACATCATATATTATAACAAAAACGATTAAGCACGCGGCTTCTGCCTTCATCTGGTCAGTCAGCTCGCCTCGCAAACTCTGACAGGAATAAATGAAATCTGACACCTGCTGCCCTGTGACGTGAGGCGCGTTCAGCTCCACTGAATTCAGGCACCAGACACATTCAGTTTGCTCTCTCTAATGAAACTTAATGATTAAATTACACAAAAATATTAAAACGACGGTAAAGACGGTGTCGCGGTGGGCAAGTGATCTAACCGGTGAGAGGCTGAAGCACCGGTTATCACCGTTTCACCGACTATCGCGGCAAGCCTACTTGTGCGTCGATTCCCAACAAAACACTTGAGATTAGATTTCTTACCGCCGGTGGTTCAGACTCCTGAATGGAGAACCATGACGATTGGCAAATCCAGTGTCAAACAGGGTCTAGTTTATCATGAGAAATACAACTCTTAAACTGGGTTAATAAGTCAGAATGCCTTTTAAAATAAAAGTTCACAAAAATAAAAATTCATCAGGAACTCACTCTCATCTTATTTTAACCCATATGACCTTTTTCAGTAGAACAAAGATACTTTGCATAAGGAAAAGTAAATGAGGACTGCAGCAGTATTATTAAAGGGCACATATTATGCAAAACCCACTTTTACAAGGTGTTTAGACTAGCCTGGATAAAACCAGATCATTCTCAGTAGTACCTGAATTATGGTCTGGCAAAGCTTAATTGACGAATCATTTCCAAAGGGGTGTCACCAACGGAAGTCGCTCAAAAGCCTCTGGGCGCAATTGAATAGACCTAAAACCAATAAGAGCGATGAAGGAGACGTATGCAGAGTAAGAAAGCGTTAAGATCTTTTTTTTAGATATGAACCTAGATAGCATGCAACCATAGAAACAATTATTAAAATCATTGATTTGTCAATGTTAATATCATTGAATCAATATCACGTTTGCACCCTCCATTTATATTTAAATATTAATGAAAAAATATTGAAATTTCAACAAATCACAATTGTTGTGATCAGTGTTTGCTTTAGAGCACCGTCGACTGACACCACGGGTGTTTAAACAGAAACTGTCATGAGAGATAGAGGCTCCGTTAGTGATAAACGCGATGTGCAAACATCTATTTGTGGTGGCCAATTTTACTTTTGTGGCGGACTGATAAATAAATAAATGTATGCGAATGTACAAGGACGCTCTCACTTGTATGATGTCACAGCAGTAGGCAGCGCAAATGTAACGATACGCCTATAATCCCTCCCACTGCGAAGTGATACTAAACTTTCGCGAAGTGAAAGCTAACCACGCTAAAGTGAGGTGAGCTGACCCGATCCAAACTAAACTAAACCGTGGGGTACTATGCGTATGCAATGGAAAAGCGCCATTGGTAAGGGATTGAGGAGCTGTAGCTCATTTGCATTTAAAGGTACACACTGCTTTTTTGCTCCCCTTTTTTGTAGCCCAATTGGTAGAACGTTGCATTAGCAACTCAAAAGGTCATGGGTTTGATTTCCAGTGAAGACAAATATAGATATGGTTGAAATGCACTTCAAGTCACTTTCAATAAAAGCAACATCAGTGAAATCAGTAATGGCAATAAAATCAACATTTTAAATCAGACATTGCAACTTTTCTAGTGAATCCCAATCTTCATTCACTTTCATGGGAAACAAGGAAGGGACTGGAAAAGCTTTTATAATGTTTAGCTGCTGAGGAATGAAAATTTAAAGGTTTGAAAAAAATGAGTAAAAATGACATGATTTTTAATAAATTGTTGTTGTGACCTCTGTCTTGTGTCTATCAGCAGTATAGCACAATGTATTGACTGCCAATGCTAAACCTTCAGGAATTTAACTTTTTTACTTCTCATATTACCTCAGATTACCTAATCCCTGCCTCTGATCACACTCACAGAGGGGATTCAGATGACTTTATTTAATTAGTTTGGGCGTATACAGTAACAGTAATCAGATCAATTGACACTCATCAGGGTCCAAGCAGATGGAAAAAGTGACGAAAACAAGCCATGGCTGCCAAATGAAAGTATATCGTTTCATTCAGTTTCTGTGAACAGACAGTTGCACAATTATCAGGTTTATATTTTAGCCATAGGACGTCAATAATGGGAGTTTGGCATGTGTACTCAAATTGTGCCAGTTTCTTTAGGTGAAATGCTCAGACTGTTAGGCAGAAATGACAAAAACACACACTAAACAGTGAAGTAAATGTCTGTAGTGATAGCTGCCCACTGCTCTGTGTGTGTTTACGACTTGCAGTTTGTTTGTTCACTACTCATTGGGATGGGTTAAATACAGAGGTCACATGCATTCCATACTTGACAAAGATGTCACTTTCACTTTATAAACGCAGTGTTTGTGTGTTCCAGGATTATGAGAGGAGAATAAAGGAGGGAGAGATCATTGATACACAGGAGCACATTGATGCACATCGAGCTCTCGTTGCCAAATATCTGCAGAAAGTAAGTGACGCACACGGTCTTATGCTTCCCTTCTGTCATCTTATCTCATGTCATTGTCTCTCTTGCTTTCTATCTAACGTTTATTCAGTGACATTGGACAGGGGTAATGTGTTTGACAATAGCCCTCATTTATGAAGCGAGGGTACGACAGAAAACTGTACTTACGGTTCTTGCCACGCAAGACTTGGCATTTACAAATGGATGTGAGCGGTAGCTACGATCAAATCTCACATCAGGTTTCACCTTGTGTACGCAAGTGAAGATGTGTGTTAACTCGTTTGATATCCTATTTGAAAAGGAAGATTGAGAAAAGTTAGAAATAGTGTTTTCATTCAGTTTGGACGCAAGACCGGGAAAACGGCCGTCTTTGAACCTCTCTCACTGTACGACATAGGACCACAGATTAAGAGCCACTATCACAGAATTTGCGACAATTGTCTGGGACAGCCAAAAATCGTGCAGTGTATCCCGGGCTTAAAAGAGGTAGACCTAAAGGGAATTACGCCGTCCTCTCTCTGAGAAGATCATGTAGATGTGTTGTTTGAATTTTTTCTGCTTAATAAAATTACTAAGTGGTGATGGAGCTTATCCATTTAAAATCTTAAACATTAAGCAGGTATCGTTGTATTTTTTTTAGACTTTCCCAGTCAAGAATATTATATCTACCCAAAATAAAGTACAGAGTTTTCAATAAACTAAATCTCTGTTTTTTCTTTTCTGTTTCAGGTGCGAGAGTCCGTCATTAATCGTTTCCTCATAGCGAAGCATCATTTTATCCTGTCTGACGTGGTTTCAGAGGACGAGGTTCCCAGTATCGGGTAAATGGCCCTATTTCTAATATATCTTATATCTTATGCTGTCTTTAACAGAGCCATACTGGAGACTCAACCTTTACTTATCTTAAGCCTTCTACCCACTTTTACATATAGATATGGATTTAAATATGCAAAAGTAATCATATAACAATACATATTAAATGACTATTAAATAAAAACTTCTCAATTTACTCAATAACTATTAAATTCTATAAACTAAAGGTTTTGGGGGTTTAGAAGGTGGATTAATGACAGTTTGGACTATTAAGCCACATTTCCACCGTACATGACAAACGAGAGCCGACAAACAGGAAGTCATTCTGCGAATGCATAATTTTTGGATTCAATTTGAGCTTTAAATGCATACAAGATTTAACTTGTGCTACTCTCTATGAACTTCTCTCACATGTTGGCACAAATTTATGAATGAACAGAAATACTATTACAACTGCCACTAGGGGGCATAACTTCAACAGTCATGTCCAAATGTCGTGCACAGTGGAAAGGTGGCTTTAAATGTTTAATCAGCTCTGCACCTCTATCAGTTTTATTAGCTTTCAGCTAAGTAAATATTTGACGGTTTTTGCTTTTATTTCTCTTTTTGTCTTTTATGTTTGTATATTTAGTGGTGCAGGTTCTGGGTACGTTTTCAGGATTTTTCTGTTCTTTAAAGTCCTGTGTATTCCTTTATTTCCCTGGTGTTCCCGCCCTCTGATCCATGTGTTCATGAGCTGTTAATTATGGTGTGTGAGATTTATGACTCCAGTCCCCAGTGTGTGTGTGTGTGTGTTTGTGTGCGCACTTGTGTGTGCGCGTGATTGTGTGTGTGTTAGTGTGGAAATCACACACTCATAAAGAGTGTTTGATCTGTCGTAAGGTGAGTTTGATGTCACATAAAGCAACAGGAAGGCCCACAAATCACTCAGTAGTTATTATATATACATTTATAATATATAGACATCTTTATATGATATTAGGATTAAACTGCAGCAAATAAGAGCTTAATAGCTAATATTAACCAAAATCCAAATTAGTTATTTACTAAAAGTTACTTACAATCAATGTTTATGCCAAAAGCAGAACTGGATTATTTCAAATGTGTTATGTGCTTATGGTTCTGGTGCAACATCAATCACAATCAAAGCATTTTGGATTGTATGATCATCTTTCAAGGTGCTGTATTTGTTTTGTATGCTTTAGTTATAAAAGAAACGGAATCTTGAATAACAAATAAACCAAAAGTAAAGATCAGGTGACAAAAGTAGCTCTGTGTTTGTTTAGTAGTATCAGCCTGTGTTTCTGTCAATTAATGTTTGTTCTGGGTAGAGAAGTGAAGCAAATTAGTTTCATTGGTATATGTAAGACTGTGCTGTCTCTCAGTGTCAAGTTAAATAAAGTATACCTGACCAATACTCCAGTGAATTATGTGTATCTCCATACTGACTCTCTGCTGAACCCTCTTTCAGAGTTTTGGGCTTGAACTTGTTCAAACTGGCTGAACCCAAACGACCCCTGAAGCCTTGTAGGAAGGAGAGGAAGAAGGTGACGGCTCAGAATCTCTCAGATGGAGACATCAAGGTCCTGGTGAACATCATCAGAGGATACGACATCCCAATCCGCAGACCTTACGCCAGGTACAAACCATAGACTGTAAAAAATATGGACATAGTGTCCGTGACGTTACCCATAGGTTTGTGAAAAGCTTTTCTGAAGCCAATACGGCATATAGACCAAAACCACTTGTACTAGACTGTAAGCACTTTAATTGTTGTTTATATGTCAAAGTGGTGTTTTGCTTTATGATAAACTATGTGTAAATGAATCATTCAACACCATTGCTGAGAATTTTCACCATAACATTTTTTAAAGACGGTCTCAGAACCACAGTTTGAAATTGATTCGGGGTCCTATGTCACAAAAATTCTATCAGTTACATCATTACAGTTGATGAGTGGATATTACGTATGGTTGCCCATACCGCACACATTCTCTGTATAAAATATAAAAATTAAACTAGTTATGTATTGTATTTTCAGCAAACCACCTGCACCGGCAAAGTCATCACGACCTTTCACAGAGACATTTACAGCACCGTCCCAGACCCCCGTACAGGGCAGTGAGTGGCCCCTCGGACAGGTAACACCCCTCAGACATGACAATATGATCAGCTGAACATTTCCTCTCAGTTTACTACATTTTGTGGTTATTGTTTTTTAATAAATGTTAAAGAGGTTTATTTTATTTTAAAGGTGACAGGGAATGAAAAAAAACTTGTCTTAGTTTAATAACGGTAGTCTACCCGCATTTACGGACATACGAAAAGTGCTAGACATTCTGAACATCTCCATTTCATAGAAATTCCTCTTTTAGAAATATCCGCCAGAAAATGGCCCAATCTGAACAATGGATACATGTTACGTAAAATGCATCTCACGCCCCCCACTCTCATTCAATTCCCTCCCCTTCAAAATAATTTGCATATATCCGGCCTCTCGCCTCCAACGGGAAGTAAATTGCAGCAGTGTTCGCGAAGTTCAAGGCGAAATGTTGAGTCGTGTTCTGAGGTGTGCTTTTCTATCTGTAACATTTTGGTCTGTCCGTGTTCTGAAGACGGCGAAGTTTACATTCTTTTGAGTGGCAGCAAAGGCAGCCAATCAGTGTCAAGTGCTTACATTTCATATTGAGGTTGCCAGTTAAGCACAAAGAGGTGCAAAATCACGTGTTTAAAATCCCCCACCCTAATATAGCTTTGTGAGAGAGTTTTTTAAGAAGGTTTTACAGACCCAACCAAAATTTTGTTCTCTGCATGCCACATCACAGATCAAGGATAAATACCCCATTCAATCATTCTATGTCACCTTTAATAATTATTGTTGTAAAACAGTAATAATAATAGTGAAGTTGTTTGTTGTCAGCTGCAAATCTGTACACTATCATCTGTGCAGGATTAAAAGCACTAATAGAAAGGAAGTAAAATAACAGAAGTATATTTTTAATATCAAATGAATTGTTAACTTTTATCATGGGGGGATCAGGCGTTTCTAAGGTTCGATTGTGTTTATGGGATATACTGTAACGTGATTGTATTATGTTTAAAAAAAACATTATTTTTCATATATTTTATCTTAATTCTGCACCGATGTTTCCATCCTCATTAAAATAGGCTGTTAGTTCCTGGGTCTATGAAGCCCCTCCCTCAGAAATGCTCAATATGTTGAGATTGGTTCGCTGTCCCAGTATGTTGTTTTGAAAAGCCCCCCTTGCTGCGTGTTCCCAGGGCAGGGTTTATGTAAATTTTGGGGTTTGTGATGTCACTAACCCAGGAAGAGGCTTAGTTGTAGGCAAATATTGAACTTTGAGCATTGTAACTTTACAGATTTTGTTTGTGCTCAGACAAAAACATTACACACTAACTGCAGTTAAACAAGTGGATTCAGAATCAACTTCACTTTTAAACAATGCAACAAACTTGGTGACGTAAGGAGTCTTTTTATTTCAGAAGTTAACCTTTACTGACCGGTGTATGTGTTTGTGTTATATAGCCTCTGATCCGGCCCTTTGTGGAGGTGTCTTTCCAGCGTTCAGTCCTCCAGACGTCTACTGCTGAGGGTCCAAACCCCTGTTGGAATGAAGAGATTGTACTGCCATTCAGGTCAGTTTTATCTTCAAGCAATCTGACGTCAGGTCTCACAATGACAAATAAACACAAACACTGTAATTCTGTTTCAAAACCTTGTGAGTTATGCATTATAACTGCATGCATGACATAGGACAGTGCTAATCACAGGATTTTTAGCATGTTGCTAACCTTAAAAATACACATCACACATTGATACTGAGTAAAATAATACATTCTCCTTTACTGAATAGATTTTTTTACCATGCTTGCCAAACTGCATTCTAGGATTGCATTTGTGAACCCAAAATAATATCAGTGTTTTTACATGATTCATGCCATGTTAAACTGTTTCTATATCTCAGTGCTCCGAATGGAGACTACAGCTCCACCAGTCTTCAGTCGGTTAGAGATGAAGTCTTCATCAACCTCTTCGATGAGCTTCTCTGTGATGTAGTGGAGGTGAGGAACATTTAGATGTTCACCATTTTACAGACCCTCTTGTTTAGTTCAATGTAACTTACATACAGCATCTGTTTTCAGGATGAGAGAGAGAGAGGAAACACGATTCACACTCGGATAGAGAGACACTGGCTCGGTTCCATCAAGATTCCCTTTAGCACCATCTACCTGCAGTCTCGGGTAAGAGTCTTGCTCATTTATTCAATCTTGATTCAGAGATTTTTACCCAAATCTTAACATTGAGTTGATGATGATGATACTCATTACGTGATCAGTGATTAATATTAGGTTCATATGTTGTATGGTTAGGTTGATGGAACGTTTAAGGTGTCCAGTCCTCCTGTTTTGCTGGGATACAGTAAGGAGAGGAGTTTAGGCAGTGAAGGTGGATACGATGCTATCCGCAGTCTGAGTGAAGGAACTTATCTCAGTCTCTTCATCACCATTGAGCCCCAGCTGGTGCCAGGAGACACCATTAGAGAAAAGGTACACCATCATTATGTTTTATGTTTTTATCTTTAAGTTTAACAGTTTTATACAGAACAAAGTGTGAAGCACAGTTTCAGTACCGCATAACCAGATGTAATCACCACTTTGAGACCGCTCAAACACTTAAATACAGGAATACAAGATTAAACGGGTCATGCACACTATGGACAATAAAAATACAAGGAAATATATAATTGGGATCACTTTCAAAGTGATTTTTTTTGCTGATGATCAATAAAACATTGACAGCCAATAAAATATTTTTGGCTTTAAAATGCTCACATATTAGAAATGACTGACGACACTATGGAGAAGCTCATCGTCGAGGTCCAGAGAAACCCAGCACTGAATAATAAAACAAAGATGGTTTAGAGAAAAAATAGACATCTGGAAAAGAGCTGATATTACACTTGGAATAAATAGTGAGTATTAATAGAGATGAGATCAATAAAATCTAAATCAATGTCAGACTGCAAACTGTAACATGAAATGACCTCAGCTATCCAGTTATAGCTGCTGTAAATGCATCAAGATCAGTATATTTACATGTTTACTGAAAAAGCAAAAGTTTTTCTTTCCAACTTTACAAAATAAGTTAATTCCATTAATAGTAAGCAATGTGTGCAAATACTGTGGCGTGCAAGATAATTAATATATTGTTATAGTCTGGTGGTGTGTACGCTAATATAGTTATTGTTATAGTTGACGTTATACTTGTTAAAGATAAAATGTGACCGGCCCTGACATCTTTTAACCTTTAATGTTTTAGCAGCATCTAGTGGTAAGAATGGCAGTCTTCCCTTTCGAAACACATAGAGCATGGTTCCCACGGGTCCTTGAAATGCTTGAAAGTTTGTGAATCTGGGGAAAATAATTCAAGCCCCTGTGAAGTTTTTGAAAATATACATACATAGATAAAGGTCATTGATAGTGCTTGATTCATACCAAAATGCTTTTTTGCATAGTCTTAGGTTATGTATTTAACTGTTGTTTCCTGAGAAGGGAACGAGACGCTGCGTCTCCCTTGACATACTTCTTGCATCCCTGTAACGCCATATTTGACAATATTTCAGATAGCGATATACTTCCTGGCTCCGCGTCACCCTGTCTTTGTTGTTATGCCTCACCATTGGTTGAATTTGATATACACATTTAGACCCACTTTTCCCTGGAAGTTTCCTTAAAGTGTCATTGCAGTGACGCAGCGCGAGTTCCCTCGAAAGGGAACTGTAACAATGTATTTTAAAAATTAACACAATGTAACCTTGCTCTCACTTGAAATGTGTCCCCACATTTAGCCCTTGAATTTAAAGGTTATTGGACCTGGAAAGTCCTTGAAAGATCCTTGAATTTGAAGTTAACTAAAGTGTGGGAGCCCTGATAGAGAAGCTAGTGTTGCTGCCACAGTACAAACATGCAGTCGTCTAAGACAATGTTGTAACAAAACGCGGGCCAGCTGAAAGCAGGCCAGCTTCTTTCACATTTTCCGGAGACCCCCCGGCTTGGCTATGTGCCCAAGGCTCCTGCCCACCCCCCTTTGGGACCAGGTAGCAAGGCCTGTTGATGTAATCCAGGCCTGTCGATGCTCCTATCTATCCCATTTCGGCTCCTATCTTGGTATTAGAGTGATTGGACTCCCAAGGTTGAACCCCTAGTGTCACATCATCGACACAACGTCTCATTCTCTCCATCAGGAGAGCATAACCAAGATGTTGTTTTAATTTTAAAGGGGCCATGGCATGAAAATCTGACTTTTTCCATGTTTAAGTGCTATGATTGGGTCCCCAGTGCTTCTATTAGCCTTGAAAATGTGAAAAAGATCAACCCAATAACTTAGTTTTGGTAAACCATTCTCTACAAGCACATGAAAAAATAGGTTGTTGAAATTTGTCTCTCCTTGTGATGTCATAAGGAGCTCTTATTAGAATAATACCACCCCTTAATCTGCACTATCCAAATCACAGCACTGCCATTTAGTGCAGAGAAAAAGAGAGGGAGAGAAAATAATTACATTTCAATAGCAAAAAAACACCATCATTGTGATCAGTGTTTGCACTTCATCCGCTTATTTGCATTATAAAGGAAACGGCACATTTTTGCTCACACCTGCAAAGTGGCGATTTAAACATGCTATAATAAAATATCTATATGGTATTTTGAGCTAAAACTTCACATATGTGCTCTGGGGACAGCAAAGATTTATTTAACATCTTAAAAAAGTCTTGTGCCATGGCCCCTTTAATTTTGGATTCATGCTTACAACAATAACAATATTATATATTTGAACAAATATAAATGATATAGCCACTGTAATTCTTCATCAAAAACGTTCAGACATTAAATCATGTTAACTCAATAAGGGTTTTAAACTGCTGAGACGCTGTACATGTTAATGAACACTAGATAAACACAACTTTTTGACTTCCTAAACAAACATTAGTAGAACCTTAAAAAAAGCAGTAAAAGACATAATATAAAGCATGCACTGTTAAAGGTTTTGCCACAAACTTTATGCTGATATCACAAGACAACATTTCACCTCCAGAAATCCTGTGACATTTTTAATCTTGCAAGATTTTGTCACAGAAGATCTCGTCACAATTCGGCAAATTCAGCTTGTGTAGGAACTCATGGCATGTGAGCATCATAGAGAGTCGACTTGAATTAAACTATTAAACATTTCTTGGTCTGTTGTCTGTTTAGTGAAGTTCTGTATGGAGCAGTGTGTTTTCCTAAGAGTTGATCTAATTATTAGCTACAGATTAAAGTAACATTTTTACTGACTATTACTGTATTTACTGATTTTTAATTTTTTGAGTTCTATATTTTAATTTATATTGTATGTACAGCACTTTGGTAAACACCTGCTGTTTTTAAAAAGGGATTTATAAATAAACTTTGATTTGATTTGAAAACGCTGTATTAAATGACTTCTAAATCTCTCTCTCTTTCTCTCTCTCTGTTAGTTTGACAGTCAGGAGTCAGAGCGATTGCTGACAGCATGTGATGTCTTTGAGAAGGAGGCCAGTCATCGATTCCCTGACCGTCCCTGTCTCACCACGGTCATCGACATCAGCGGTAAAACTGTCTTTGTCACACGATTCATTCGACCTCTGAATCCACCGCAGGAGCTGATGGATGCTTTTCCAAACAACCCTCAGGAAACCATGGTACATCTACACACTGTCAGTTAGCAAAACTCACAGTATACAACACACCAACCTCATTTTCTAAGTAAAATGAAAATCACCTTAAATAATATACACTGCCTTATGGTAAAATGCTTCAAACGGGTTGTGGCAATTCGTTTTTTAATACATTTACTTATTTTATCTATTTACTTTTATACAGGAATATCAAAAATGTAAACAAAGAAACAAAATCATAGCTACTGAAATCTGTAACTACATGATGTTATTGTTATACATACAGTTATAGTGAGTGAGATTTCACAGTGGGCGACCCCAGTCACAGAAATAAATTTATTGGACCAAAATCTCAGGTCCATAATAGCTTCATATTAAACGAGTGTTGCGATTAAAGGCAATCACACAATGTTTTTGCTTAGTGTGGACAGACAAATGACTTATAACTTTAGGCTATGGGTGTTAAATAATAAACAGTAGAAACCAACTGATTGTTGAGGCTGATTAGGCCAAAAACGAAGATTAAGATATTATTTATTACTCAACACTTGACACACCCAGTATAGCAGATCTAACCATGTATTAACACGTCTCTCAATCAGCTGTTTAACTGTTGGATTGAATTAAAGTATATCCATAATGAAGACAGCAACATGTATTTACAACTGCTCCTTAGATTTCCCCACTAGTTTATCTGTCTTTATCTCTTATCGTTTATTGTTTTTCTGTTTATCTCTCTTTAGGAGTTAGTTGCACGATATGTGTCGCTCATCCCGTCTCTTCCAGACAGCGCGTCTTTCGCAGGAGTCTGTGATTTATGGAGCACGTGTGATGTCAGTACAAATTCTTCTCTAACATTCGTTATAGTTGGATTTAGATTATTTAGATTTTTTTTCTTTTTTTAGCAATTCTTGACGCTGCTAGCAGGAGATGAGGAAGAACACGCTGTATTACTCTGCAACTATTTTCTGTCTATGGGAAAGAAGGCGTGGCTTATCATAGGCACAGCCATTCCTGAGGTGAGTGATGGCCCATTAAAAAACAGAAAGAATAAAGGTGGCTCCCTTGAATTTCATGTCTGGTTTTCTGTCTGTCGTCTAGGGCCCTACAGCATACGTGTTGACGTATGAGCAGAATCGCTACCTGATCTGGAATCCCAGTACAGGACAACATTATGGACAGTATGACACATTCTGCCCTCTACAGACTATCGGCTGCCTTATTAATACTGATAATGTAAGCAAAGACAGAAATGAAAATTCAGTCATGTATTATTGTCAGTGGGTTTTGTCAGGTTCTGAGAAAAGCTGGATATTTTCAACATAGCAATGAAAATATTTTGTTTCCTAATAATGTTTTCTAGAGGAAACGTGTATAACGAGAAGAGGAAAGGGCCTAGAACTGATCCCTGTGGCACGACATATTACAAACCTTTAAAAATATGTACTTGTTAAGCAAAATTTGGTCACTGATGCCGTACATTATTTGTCATATGTTTTGCATATGGTCTTTATGATGTCTTCATGTTATGTTGTATATTCATGTCACTCAGGTATGGTTTAACATCCAGCCGTACACTGCACCAGTGAGAATGAGTTTTGACGTCTCTAGGCCAAAACTTTGGAAAGGGTTTTTCTCACGAGCGTTCCCTGATCCCGGGCTCTCCAGTGTGCAGGTTAGCATTACACGAACCAATCACAGGCCTCTTTTTAATAGGGTTGCCCTTCAAAGTCTTTTTTCTATGGTTTTTGCCTTTTTAATTTTGGGCCAGATTATATTGTCAAAATTGATTATAAATGTTGTCTTTTCAGCCGGAGTCTCTGGCGTACAGACAGGCTGACAGAGCAGCTGCCGCTGAGTTACAAGACAGGTTGGTTATTCATTTATATAAAGAAGGTCCATTGTGCTTTCCAATAAGTTGCATTATATAATTTTGCCATAATACTGTAGGTCATTCACATAAAGTTATCTTTGTGCCTCTGCTAAACTTGAATTTCGTGTTTTGGGTTGTGTGATGTAGGATCGAGAAGATTTTAAGAGAGAAGATCATGGAATGGCGTCCGCGTCACCCCACGCGCTGGAATCGGTTCTGCATATCTACATTACGACAGTTTTTGCCTAAACTGGAGCTGAGTGGAGGACGTGAGGTGGCTGAAGAACATCGTCTCGAGCTGCAAAGCCTTCTGGGAGAATACAGGGTTAGTGCTCCAAACAAAAAATCCAATTACTCTTTACACAAGCACACGCATCTGATCATCAGGGGCCTCATTTATAAAACTTTGCGTAGGATTTGCGTCAGAAGTGGCGTACGGATGAAACATAGGACGTGCGTACGCACAGAAATATTCGGATTTATAAAACCGTGCGCACGCACATCCTACACATTTTTCCCTTAATAAATCACAATCAATTCTAAATGTAGCGCAGCTTTTGCGGCTTCATGACACGCCCATAGTTGCCCATAAATAGTCCGTGAAACGCCCACAAGTTAATATGCATTGATTGCGAAATCATGGCAAACACATAGAGGAAATAAAAAAAAACGTAAATTCACTCAATGTGAAGTAGAAGTTATCGTTGGCGAGGTGGAAAAGAGGAGGAAAACGTTGTTTGGAGGGCACAGTGTGGGCATTACGCATTGTGATGGGGCATTTTTATTTCCATTCATTTAATTGCATCTGACAAGCTACAGATGTCGGTAATAATCGACGTGGAAATGGGACATTGTTCAGCGCAAATGTTATTTCTTGTTGCTTCCTGAATGGTTGAGACATACGCTATACATTGTTTTATCAAAAATAAACACAATAAAGGCATATGCATGAATACCATAATTCCGTAGATTATGAAGATATGGCTTACTATAAAAACAACTTTCCCCAGTGGACAATTAATACATCTATCTATTTATTTATCTATCTATCTAACTATATATCTCCTTAATTATCTATCTATCTGTCTATGTAATTGCATCTATATATGCTCCGCCAGACGGACACATTGACAAGAATATCAGTTTTGTACATTATTTCGTTCTGTTAACTATATTCTTTATGAGGATGAATTGCACAACATGCCAATATTATTGCAGAACATATTTCACTTTTCTTTTAGCAAATATGTGTTCATTTGAATTTCTGTTGTAATTTTCGATATCTTTATTTTTTTGTTTCACTGCTGATCGATCAAACGGGTGTTCGTGTAGGCTGTTAATTGTAAGACTTGCTTTGTGAAGTGTTGTGTCGAACTCAGTTCCCCCTATGTTTCCCTTCAGTGTAGTGCCTTTATAGCGCCTTCATCACGTTACATTTAGAAAGATTAAAGATTTTAATTGGTTATACTAAAAAGGCATAATATCATGTATTTTATAATACAATTTATTAAATATTTCATACATTTGACAGTTTTCTATTAGGGTATTTCTTTTAAAATATAGCCTGTCTTTTTCTTTTTTTTCCTTTACTGGTCGTTTTAAAAATGTAATGTTTGCATACATAGTTAAATAAATATTATACATATAATATGATTCATACTGTAAAAATAATTGACTTACCATTAAGAACAATACAGATACATTACAGAAATGCACACATATACATCTCAGTAGCCATTAAAACTTTAAATATATAAATAATAAAACCTATAACGTGATAAAAACGCCAGAAAAACACTACACTGAAGGGAAAAATAGGGGGAACATAGTGGCAACAGACTTCGACACAACAGAAGTCTTCATGTTATTCATGAGAGGTAGTGTTGTCATTTTTACTTTCACTTTCACGTGTTCCTTCCATCTGCCGTCGGTGTCGCCATTTCTCATTTCACCCGTTTTTGTGCGTACGCCTGGGTCCGAGCTTGCGTGACGGACCGCACATTTTCCCGTCAAGTTTGCTTTTTATAAATAACAACTATTGCGTAGAGAGTGGCGTACGCCGCCTTTTGTGCGTACGCAACGTTTATAAATGAGGCCCCAGGTCATTTATGTGATTCTTCTGTTTTAGATATCTGGGTTTCCCCTGCATCTGCCTTTCTCAGAGATTCGGCCAATAATTGAAGCCGTTCACAGCACAGGAGTCCATAATGCGGATGCCCCAAACACAGAGTTTGCCCTGGCGGTCTACGTGCATGCGTATCCCAGTAACGTGCTGGCGGTGTGGGTGTACATCGCCTCTTTGGTCAGCGCACATTAGATCTCAGCACACAGCAGGACATTATTACCTCATAAACAATAATGACCCTTGAATTAAAATATATATATTTTTAAGTTAGAAAAAAATATTTTTCTTAGAAAAAAATCTGTTATATTTGTATATTTTTAAAAAGTTTTAGCACCTTTTTATAGATGTGTAAAATGGAGTAAAGTTTGTAAATGTAGCATTATGTAAAATACTTTTTTCATATAGTAGAAGATATTTTGTAAACAATATTATTTGTAGTTTTGCAAATAAAAAAAATTACTAAACCGGAGTCTGTTATTGGTTAAGCACAACTAAATGCTTTTAGTAAAATACCATATGAATGGGTTTCACTGTATTTGTTTTTCTTGTGAAATTTGAAATCTTTAAGACACACAAACACATAGCAGAGATGTTATCTCTGATCTAACTGATGGTTCAGACAGAAACTAATCAGATCTGTCAGCAGCTATAAGCTCAGTTTGCTTTTGGTCTTGTGACGGACTTGTCAGGTCTTGCATGTGTTTTTATTGTTGACATCAGTAAGGCCTGGGACACACTGGACGATTTTTACATCTTAAACGATTTTTAAATCCATGGGTGACCACAGTAAGGACAGTTTGAAGTGATTTAAAAAAAAAAAATTGGCCGTGGTAAAACACCAATAGACCCCTTTACAGTTCACGTCACAGGCGGTTCCCAGTGCGCATGTCGGGGTCAGAAAAGTCATTACAGCAGATTGAGTTGCGTATTATTCAGGATCATCAAAAATGCCTACTTACGTCGTGGGCTGTGAAAATCGCACCAGGTCTGCCATTAAGTTTTTCGGGATTCCTACAGAATCTCAAAAACAAAAAACAACAACATCTGTGGCGGCAAGCAATTAAACATGCAGATTGGGAAAGTGCAAAGATCAAAGAGGCTTGTGTTTATAGTGCTCACTTCATTTCAGGTAAGTCATCATTTTTCAGCCCTGTTAGATTAAACTAGAAAGCCTAAATGGTATGAACAGTTTGACCCCATGCTGCGCCCGCACCCGATAGTAATTCAATGTTTACAAACCTTGAAGGAGTCTGGCTTTATGCCCAGCTGCACTACTTCCTGAACTTCAGCCAGCTCTTTATTTCCTATCTGCCATTATTGGACAAACTGATTAATCCAGGTGTGTCTGATTATTGTTGTTGTGACTAGGTCAGGCAAACCTGGATTAATCAGTTTGTCCAATAATGGCAGACAGGAAACAAGGAGCTGGCTGAAGTTCAGGATGTAGTGCAGCTGGGCATAAAGCCTATTAGGTCACGCAACCCTTCCGATCGCCAAATGTGCAAATCGGATTAAAATCTTCACGTGTGGTCAGCCTAAGTTAACTTCAGACAGCTGAATCTGGTCTAGTGGACTGACATTACATATACCTAGAAAACGCACAGCCCAGACATCTAGGCTAAAACAAGGCAAAATTTAAGTCAGTGAAAATTTAATAGACATTTAATCATAGCCCAAAAATAAATACAATTAAATAAAAAAAATGAAACCAAACACCTTGTAATCACTGTTGACGTTGCTTATTTTGGCTAGAACCGGTGTTGTGTCGAAGTCTGTTCCCCCTATTTTTCCCTTCAGTGTAGTGTTTTTATGGCGTTTTTATCACGTTATAGGTTTTATTATTTATATATTTAAGGTTTTAATGGCTACTGAGATGTATATGTGTGCATTTCTGTAATGTATCTGTATTGTTCTTAATGGTAAGTCAATTATTTTTACAGTACGAATCATATTATATGTATAATATTTATTTAATTATGTATGCAAACATTACATTTTTAAAACAACCAGTTAAGGAAAAAAAATTAAAAGACAGGCTATATTTTAAAAGAAATACCCTAATAGAAAACTGTCAAAGTATGAAATGTTTAATAAATTGTATTATAAAATACATGATATTATGCCTTTTTAGTATAACCAATTCAAATCTTTAATCTTTCTAAATGTAACGTGATGAAAACGCTATAAAAGCACGACTACACTAAAGGGAAACATAGGGGGAACTGAGTTCGACACAACACCTGGTTACTCATAGCCAGACTATGCCGTAATTCCTATAGGGGACCTAGACATTTTCAGGACATTTTATTTAATCCTGTGGGGAAATTGGATTTTATTACTATGCGGTATACTGTACATATTCATAATATTAAACACTACACAATAATTTGCACATTTATCGTAGTGAATAATGCAAAACCATCATCTCTGGTAATAATCAAGGTTTTTAGCCCACAGATTTTTGCACATTGCCGAAATCTTGCTACAACCCATAGTTCTGTATAAGCAATAGTAGTAATGATGCTTGACTTAGCTTTCAGTTGTGTAAATGTAATGCGTGTGCTTACCACACGATGGCTCCTCTTTACCATATGGATCTAATCTGTCCAGCTCAGAAGTGTTTTCGATATTTAAGGCCACGACTGCAGGCGGTGTCTGATCAGATCACAGCTGTATTAGATCAGGACCTACAGACAGCAGACTTCAAAGATCTTCAAACATCTGCAACACACAGAATAGGCTTTAAAAATAGCTTTCTCATTTAAAAAACATATGAGCCAAATAAGCCTCAGAGAATATGAAAGCATAGTTGTCCCACCGCAACAGGCTCGAGTCGAGTCCACTGGAAATTTGCATACAAAGAAAACAGACAAATGTTTGCCTTGCGTAATACATGTAGTATATAAAAATAATTTCTGCATGCGTGTAATATATATCATTAGACCGCACACAGTCAAAGTTGAATATTGCATAAAAAACCTAGTACAGCCAACCAGGCACAACACATGATTAATTTTCCAATAAAAAGAAAATAATGTGTAATTGACAGTTATGCGTAAATCTTGTAAATACTTGGCATTCTGCTAACAGAATTTTGAAACTGTTGGTTAACTGGATACTTTTCGACATTTAATATGTAGAAATAGATTTTAGACCAATAGAATTTGACTGTGGGTGGGGCTACCCAGTGTGACACCACAGAAATGAAAACCAAGTGACTCAAAATATCCTCCTGTTGCTTGTAGTCACAGCTGGTGTTGAAGAAACTCAAGGGCAGCACTTATACTGATGGCATTTAAAATGCTGGAGGTCAAAAAGCCATCCTATGGATGACTATAGGCTCAAACAATCTCTGTTGTGTCTCAACATGCATGAATTGTTTCAAACAGATGATTACAGTGCATTATTTCCATTTCCTGGGAATGCGACAAATAACTTGCATTGATAGCCCTGCCGCTAGGGCTACATGAAAGCTTATGGGATACGGCGTTAGCTTTGGGACAGTTCAATTCAGTCATATGAAGACTTGATCCTAAAGCTGTTGCATGACAAACGTTTGTCAAAATGTCCTTTGGGTCTCAGACACAGGGTTTTCTGCCACCTGATCAAACTCAAAATAATGAAACTGCAATAAAACCGTTGCTGCCATTATTCTGGAAAACAACAAGCAGTATACAACAACAGGGATTTGTTTTCTTCTTTTATGTGTATTTGGACACAAATAAGTGTATTGTTAATGGTAACTGTTTGGTATTTCCTTCATAATTGTACAAGTGGGGTACAGTCGTTGGGTCTAGACATCCATGTCAGGGAGAAGGGAACAAAATCATGTTTGAAAAACAGCCGCTGGGTGAAGTTTTCTGTTTTGACCTGAAACTAATGATCCTAACACACATCCTGACCGTAGCCAAATAACCATACAGTTCCTGGTGGAATCTGTTGACTTTTCTCTGAGAATATTTTTTGTGCAAAAATCAGCAGAATTAAACATGGTAAAATATTCTCACCTGAAAGCATTACCATCTGTGGTGCCATTTATTTAAGGGGAAATAGCCATGGCCATGGGTTTAGAGCAGAGAAATTACTAACTTCTGAAAATTAAACAGTCAGAGGTACATGGATTGGTATTTATGGTTTTCTAGAAATCTGTAGAGCTTTATACTGAGGTCTGTGCATGGCAAGATAAAGAAATACGTCACCCACAACTGAAAAGTCACTTAATTTACCCCCATGCCATCCCAGACATATATGACTTTCTTTTCTTAGCTGAGTTTTTAATTTCTATTTTGATTAAAGTCCCAAAACATTGAAGCCCTAAAAGCACATACAGTTTGTCCATCATTAAAGTAATCCAAATGACTCCAGTGTGGTTCGTAAATGTCTGAAGTGAAATGATGAATGCGTAAGAAAAAACAATTAACATTTACAATTGACTTATCTGAAATAAAATAATGATGACGCATTGATAAGTTATAATCTCATTGGTTCCTGTTTGTGTCTTCTGACAAAATATTATACGACAACAAGAAATTAAAAAAAAGTTATTGACATTTACACATAGCCGGGTATTTTGAGAAACGAATACTTTCCCACCTCCGTTTTCAATAATAACATCGTGCACACAACATCGTTTTCAAAAAAACGTTCCATTTACATCATCCCGCATAAATACGCCGTCGAGCGGCATAATAACTATGCCAAAGCTGTGGGAGGCAGTGTAGGAAGGGGAATACAGCCATGCAAGCCAATCAAAATCGTCAGAATCGACACCAACGAAGAACACGAGCGACTTCCTGTTCCTTTCATAACATCAAACATGGGCTGAATTCCAAACCGCCTACTTCCATACTATATAGTATGTAAAAAGCGCTACTTTGCGTACTATATAGTATGGAAGTAGGCGGTTTGGGATTCAGCCATGATAAACCTGATTGATCAGTAGCCAAACAAACTGTAAGGGCGCTCTCATGACGTTAAAGATTTTCTGGCGCAAAATGTGACGTTTAAGAACCTAAAACCCCGTTTCTCCCAGTTGACACGGCAACACATAACCGGGGGTAATCAGAAATATCCACTTTGGCCGGAGGTTTTAGAAATAACCGTTTTCTGTAATAAAAACGCGGTTTTCGTGTAAATGACAGGCCAAACCGCAGGGAAATATATGCGTCTTTCCTTCGTGTAAACGGGGTATAAAAGGCCAGACATATTTGGGTCAGCTGTAACTTTTAACATGTATGCAATAGTTAAGCTGTGTGTACACTGCCAACATTAACAATGGCAGAGCAATGCAATCTCGTTAATTTCAATGGACAACAAGTTCCAACCCAGTTTGTCACATATTGACGTTTGGTCAGCACCCTATTGTCTTCACTTTTTTAAACACAGGGAACCCCTTTGGCGTCTTTTATTAACGTGCAGGGGACTTAATTGAATTTGTTTGTTAATTGAATTTATGTGTCAGATCAACATGCAGTTAATTCTTTGCAGTCAAAATAAGGCAAATAAATTACAGTCAAACACATTTATTGCAAAAACTGACTAAAACAGTATTAAAAGCAACTGGTGTTGTCTTCTACAGCCATGCGATTGCCTTGTTTAAAGAATAGTGTACTATTCAATCGCTGAAAACGATCCCGCTCCACAAACGTTCAGTCATATAACATTCACAAAAAAATACACCTGAATGACACCCAGTGCATGATGCAACCAGATTACTCCAATGGGCCGCTGACCAAACGTCAATATGTGACAAGTTAGAAGTGAGAACGTATTGCAATGAAAGCTTAGTGACTTCCAGTGACACAAGCGACAGTGAAAGTTGGCGACAGGAAGTGGGCATGTCCAGCTACACGACAGAGTTGAGAAAAGTTCAACTTTATGCAAATAAGGAGTAACTTTTGGGAAAGACTACCAATGGGAGCATTGATTCACTGAGAGTTCACGTCATCCACAGGTGTGTTCGAGTTAATGTAGCACAGACCGATCGGCGAGGTTTGCAGCTTCCAGTCGAGGGAGTAGCTGAAGACGGAGCCGTCAAGTCGGACACCTGCTGCTTGCCGTAGTAATGTGCGCGCCATGTTATAAAGTAAATTAGATGGTGAATTTGTTAAAAGCAAATCTTTTAATCAAAGTTACAACCAGAAACCCATAATATTAAGTATTTCAGTTGCTGTTTATACTGTATGCCTGGGGAAATAGCGGGAAACATAAGCCTAGATTATTAAAATACTAATAGAGTTTGGTCTTTCGCTTCTTTTCATTTTTCTTTTTTTACATGACACAATATAACACATTCGGGTATATTAGCAAATTTTACCTGTTATAAAAACATGAATTTATAATGGTTGAATTAAACATAAAACGCATGTGATCTTTGTTATCAGTGAGGCGACCAATCACGAAGAGCTGTGTCATCATCAGAACTCTGTGCAGCCTCTCTGGAGAGGCGAAACGCTCTCGCGGTATATCATACCTCACAGTAACATGCCTTCAGCTCATGTCGGATAAAATTTCTAACCAGATTGCACTGCTTCAAGTCAGCCGCCAATCTTTCTGCACAGCACTACATGAACTGGAACACACCTCATCTCTTTTAGTTATATAGATGTTGTTTACTTTTTGGTTTATAATTGTTACTAAGACCACAAGAATTAGGGATGCCTCCTAATGACCTTATTGAACGAGACGGGCCACACGCAGCAACAAAGTCGCTGGCGGTGTGCATGCAGCTTTAGACTTAACAGATTGTGTGTGAAACAGAAGTGTAAATATAAATGAGTGATCTTCTCTGGGTCATAGTGCAGAGAGCAAGACTGTTTTTGTTGTCTGTCATCATGTTGTCTATCTGTCATTGTGTTAAAGAGTTTCAGGTAGAACTGGGTTGTTGGATCCTAAACTAGGTCAAATATCACACAAACACACCATTACTTTTTACACACCGTTCATCATACTGCACAATACTTCATCAACAGATTCAAACGTGAGCACACACACACACATTTTACATTGCAGATAAACACACATTCATCTGTGACATTCACACAATGTCAGTTGTCATATAGACAGTTACATTTCAAGTCGCATGATGCATTAAAGATGCTTTGATCATCTCTACTGAAAGTCAATAACAAATGGGACTTTATAATTATTTATATTCAGGTTTGAAATTAACTTTTTCATTCACCAGCCAATGTGGCCATTAAGAACTTTACTAGCCAAAAGAAAAAGGAAGAAAATAACAAAATTAACCCTTTACACGTATTTATTTATAAACATGTATTTTTATTTATTATAAAATAAGAATTTCATATTATTCAAACAAAATTCTGTCATCCGGCCATCTCCTCCCTTTCTCATCCATTCTTGTCATCTGTACCACATGAAACTGATTTTTTTCTTCTTTTAACTGGTTAAAGAACAGTATGAAAAACACTTAAGTCAGAGAGATGTCGTTTCTGCATGTTGCTTATAAATATCAGTGGTGACGTCTTGTTATAATAAGCACGTCAATGATAAATAAATCATCAAGTGTCCCAATGTATAGTGATCCAGTGCCCTTGCCCCAAATATCGTCACATTATTATGTTCAAGTCTAGCATGCCGTTGTTTGTTGTGTAGTGACGATGTGTTCAAGTAAGCCAGAGATGCGCAGATGCTGCACAATAATGTTGTATTAAGTATGATTAATCGTCCATGCGCTAAAACTGTGCAGATTTGGCTAACATAAGATTTACCCAGAAATTTAAAATCAAACATAATTTATAAAAAGTAACCCGCCAAATTGGCTAGTGATTATTGCCTGCCACAGCTGATTTTTACCCGCTTTTGGCAGGTGTTCATTTCAAACCCTGTTTATATTGCAAAATTATAGTCAGATGTAGGCAGCAAAACAAGCTGTACAGTATAAGAGCAGAAGAGCAGTTCTTAATCATAATTCATTTCAAAGGTGCCACATTCGCATGAGACAAGTGTGTGTACAAGTAAGTGTATGAGGTTGTAGATTATCCTGTTGAAGGCGTCATTCAGATCTTGCAGCCATGCGTGAAGTCAGATGGTGAAAGCCAGCATTGTGTGAGACCAGCCTGAATCTCTGACTCTAAATGTGGGTTTAAGGAGGAACAAACTTGCCAAACAGACGGCTACGGTCAGGTCAAACTGGACATGACCGAACTCTACACCACAGCAAACTGTGACAAGAGAGAGATAAAGACAATGCAGCATAGTGGATTAGTTGTGCTGTGTTTGGGAAAGTCCCTCTGGCTAATGGAGAGAGATCATTCAATTCAAATCTAATCAGAGGATATAAGATGACTGAAAGTTTAAAAGACTGAAAGAGTTTAAAGCTCAGGATATCATCAGAAATGTTACACGTTGTAACGAAATGTAATCAGGTTACTTAATGTAACAAAAAACACATTTCATTACAAACACAGCAACAAGAAAAACAGACGAGGCATGGCAAAAATTAAACAGGGCTCAAACACACAACAATACGGGACACAGCTTCACAAAATAGATACGTAAAACAGCATGGATTATATATAAGCTGTATCTGAAATGACATACTATACATTATGCACTTAAACTATGCACTATGTACTCACCCTTTTAGAAAAGTAGTATTCTTCAAAATGGCACACTTAATGTTTTTTTTTTACAAGCCGAAAACATAAGACGAAAGTAAATGATGTCAAACGCCTAGTACAATAGAAGTTTCTGTTATTTAATTAAAGCTGTGGGCATGAAGTGTCCATGGCTGCACATTTCAAATTTTCGGTCAAATGATTCATCATCCGGTTACTTAAAGTACACTTTTTTTCAGGCTGCGTCCAAATACCCACACACTAGCGGTCTTTGCACTTGACTACTTACATGAAGTATTTTCCTATATTTGGCCCAAGTGTTCTAGTGGGCATGAAGATCCCAAGCAGGCATGCAGAATTATTCACCTAATGGGATACACTACACTTAGCAAGTGTAAAAATGTCAATCCAGGTGGCAGTAATTTGCACCAAAACATATTCGTTTTTTTATTTACTTTTAATTTAGCTTAATTTAGAATACTGCTCCAAAGCGATATTCGAGATGGGCCCTGTCCCAAATGGCACACTGCAGACTTATGGACCTCCTCAGAGTCCACACTTTGATGACATCATGTAGTGCAGACCTTAGGGATCCTGGAAGGCGCACCGGAGACGTGTTGTGGGACAGACTCAAGCTTCACACTGGAAATAGGAAGAGAAGTTGCCCATCAGTGTGAACTCCTTCCTTCCGTTGTCTGATTGCTCTTTCGCAAGGACTTTTGGGTTGGTAGAGTGCATGAAGCCTGCTGCAGTGCGGGCTTCGCTGAAGACCACATCAAGGTTGCAAAGGGGGTGCTGATGTGCACTTTGGAACATAAAAATGACAGATGGGACACCCTACGGACTCGTAAGGTGTTTTTCAATGTCAAGGAAGGATCCTCGGAAGCCAGAATTTCGAGGATGCTACGTCATCAACATCCGTCGAAGGACTGTTCCAATGATGAGGATCCTCGGAAGGACTGAGTCCTTCATTTGAGAAATATCCCATATACAGGAAAGATGCATATGTGTAGCCTTCATGCTCTGAAATCACCCACAATCATATGCGCGCAGCACTGAAACACACCTTTTCACTGACGTAATGACGCAATGACGTGCACTTTCTAGCCTGTTCCATTTATGTGTTCTCCGAAGCCTCGCCTAGCCTCTGAAGGAAGTGACTTGTAAGGACCAGTCCTGCCAAGGAAGTATCCATGACATTGAGGAACACCTGTTGACTAAGCGAGCACACGCAATTTAAGGCCACCGAAAGTCACATGAAGTGCACCATTTGGGACAAGGCCATAGTGTGGGTTAAGTGTGAGTTAAGGGCACTGCACTTTGCCAGTTTTAAGACATGGGACAATCTTGTGCACCTACTTCCTGTTGTGTGCGCACACTCTCAAGTGGCCAAGACCGTAAGTGTTGGTATTTGCACGCAGCCTCAGTCTGAACACTTGCAGTATTTGTACTAGAAAATGACGTAGAACAGTACACAAGTGTGAAATTTGGGGCGCACCTAAAGATAACAGACAGGAAGTGTAGCATAAAGGAAGTGGATTGGGATAGTATTTGGAAGATGGCTCCCTCTGGTGATTGGATGAATAGGTGGCAGATGCAGGTGTCATACACACACAAGGTCCCAGAGAAAAACGTGATTTATGGTTCTTCTCAAAGTCTGTGGCCTCCTGGGTGTTCTGGTGACCAGGCCGTGGTCTCGCAGATATAATCCCCCCCTAGATCACTGCTCCCATAATAAAGCACAACGCTCATCTTTGTGCCTGTGATTTATGGAGCACCATCTGTTCTTACTGCATCTATTCAGGACCAGGTATGTACGTTTATGTATGGAAAAGAGATATCATTACAAAACACAAGTGTATGTTTATTGTGTTAAATGTTTAGTTTGCTGTATAAAAAGCTATTTAAATATAGCTTCCATAAAAAACAGGCCGAAGCCCGTTAGAAAATTTTGTTGATATTTTTTATATACTTCTGGATTGGGGCTAACATTTGCAGGTTGGGGAATTCTCCTCGGATAGGAAACCAAATATGCTCTATCATAATAAACAAAAGTTTTGCCTGAGTGACACTGATTCCTAACATGGCGTACGGTTTCAGTTACCATAGTGAATGAGAGAGAGAGAGTCACTGATCAAAATGAAGAGATCGGTAGAGGACAAGAGAACTGACATACTGTATGAGTATTGATAAAGCTATCAGAGGCTCATCTGTTAAATGTACAATGTAGTCTCTGGACAAATATATACTTCAGATCTTATCAGCAGACTTTGTGGTTCTAGCCCTGCTGAAAAAACCAGCATCACACCAGCATGGACCAGCATGGGAATTATGCTGGTCTATGCTGGTTTAGCTGGTGGTCACCAGCATACCAGCACCAAAACACAACATATGCTGGTATGACCAGCATGGGATGCTGGTGCTAATGCTGGTTTAGCTGGTGCTAATGCTGGTTTGATGCTGGTTTAGCTGGTGCTAATGCTGGTTTGATGCTGGTTTAGCTGGTGCTAATGCTGGTGCTGATGCTGGTTTAGCTGGTTTTCACTAGCAAACCAGCACCAAAACACAACATATGCTGGTCTTGCTGGTATGCTGGTTTTTTCAGCAGGGAGGTGCAGAGAACCGGAGATCTGTGAAGCAGAGAGCAAATAGAAATATTATCAAACTATTGTGGAATTGTTGATGAATCTGATGCGGTAACATATGATCTGTGTAGTGTTATTTAGTGATGTTTTAGTGTTAACTTATTGTTTATACACATATATGGTGTTAGTGGGACAATCTAGCTGTTACATATGAGGTATCTGTTGATGTCTTGTTTTAGATGAGAAAGCAGGTGGTGTATCACTGCCATTGGTTGGACTCGTTAGCCTGTGTGCTAATTACAGTGCTAACTTTAGCACAGCCATCAGCGTGGGTTTAAACTGGGCCGGGCCGCAGGACAGTCTGTCCCTGAGTGTGTTTGACGTACTCGCCCAGTTTATTAAGATCTAGTTTTATTATCAGGGGATTCTGCTGTGCAGAATTTATAACTTTTTTGAAATGCTTTTTTCTCTCACTGTTGAAATAAACCTACCATTAAAATTATACCTATAATTTTTTTTGTCAGTGGGCAAACTTACAAAGTCAGCACAGGGGATCAAATAAATGTTTCCTTTATTGTATGTATACTAAGGTTGCAAGGTGTGCCGAATCAATACTACAGTGGCAACGCAATGCTAGGCTTTAAAATACTGGTGATGCCACTGTATTTCCTAAAAGGTAGTATTATAGTACTGTGTCTATGCTGTGACTGTCCTATGGGGTAAAAAAAGTCCCCATAGGTTGTTAGAGCAAACACCTTATATACGGCCTAGTTATGTTTTAAGGATATGCGCCCTCCAGCTGCAAGCAGCCTATTATGACCTATGGTTACATTTCAAGGTTGTTTGCATTATTGTCAGATCAAGACACATTTAATTTTCTGCATTTGTAAAAGCAAAAATGGTTTCATAAACATTTACTGTTTTAAAGATATTTTGGAGCATCTTACCCCACCCCTACCCTAAACCCAACCACTTCTCATATATGTAGAGATTAATGAAACTTAATTTACCTTAGGCTGGCCAAACACATGAAGATTTTAAGCCTGATTTGCCCCCAATGCGATCAAAGTTCTCAAGAGTTAGGGGCAGTTTTCCGGACAGGGTTTATCCCCAGACTAAAATGCATGTTTGAGCTGTCTTTATTTTATAAACATCTTGCACTGACACATTTAAATATATATATCAGTACCATTGTTTTGTCTCAAGATGCACACCAATATTGTTTTTTGTAAGGTTTCTTTGTAAATACTACATAAATGTCCTATTATAACTAGGATTCAACGGTTTAAAGGTAGGGTAACACATTTTGAAAAATGCTAACGGTAGCCGCCTAGCAATGAAATCACGATCCCACCCTCAAGTCAAACCGCCATCCAAAGTCACGCCTCTTCCAAAACACATGAACACGCACAGATCAGACGGTCACATCTCATGTCTCATTCAGCAGTGAGAAAACTTTGCAGTACAAAGTGAATAACACTTCCAAAATAACCAACATAAACAACTGGTTTACATCAGAATTAGTTTAAGCACACGTTCGGTTGTGTAGACGTAGTAACTATTACGTTACGCTAATCCGTAAACGAACACAAGTTTCATAAGCAACACAATGTTTCATCAAAGTAGAATATCTGAATCCATCTCAATACAAACATATCGCGTACCTACCTTACCAAAATAAACAGTGCAACGACCCTTTCAGACCCTTTGCCTCCTACAGCTGTTTACATCTCGTGGTAAAGCAGTAAAGTTACCGATGTTCATTTGGGGTTTTGCTCTTGCTGATCCAGGCAGTTTTTGCTGTTGTTGTTATAAAAGATGCCTTTAGTTTTGTGCCTCCTGTGTAGGTTGTCAATTTAGCAGAAAAGTTTGCTGTTCTCACTGTTTACAGGCAGGAGGTGAGCGCACGTGAACGCGCTGATGACGTATGGTGTCTGCGTGGACTCGCTGCGCGGTGGGCATTCAAATTATGCTTACGTATGAGGGACAAAAATGGAAACGCCTGTTCGGACCGAAATCTGTGATTTGTTGAACATTTTTTGGTCCTACGCCTTTCACAGATGACATAAATTTCTACAAATACATTTAAACAACTTAACACAGTGATTGCTATCAGGATGTAAGGAGACTTTTAACCACAAAAAATGTTTCAGGATCAAATCTGTTACCCTACCTTTAAACTACAGTAGGTATAGCTCCTGAAGTTTGTTTAGCTTCAGATGATAAAATGAGTTGTGCAGACTAGAGAGAAGGTACAAATGTTGAAAGCTCTGTGATTTAAAGCAGTGTAAGTGAATGGCTATGTGCCAGCCAGAAACTCCTGATGGATGAAGAAACCAAAAGAAATTTCATCAGCTGATGAGAAAAACAGAAAATAAATGGGAATGAAAGAAAATGGGGAATTTCACTGATAAGAGACAAGAGAGGTAAAATCAGGAGAGGACGGGGTAAATTAGTCAAAGTTTTGTTCCTTCCTGTTGTTGAATGGGGTGATGTCAACCTTCAAGGACAATTGTCCTCATCCTCGGATATAAAGAGACAAGCGATGCCAAAATTCCCTTCCAGTTTAAGCTATAAGATGCTTTCAAGATGTTCATCTCAAATATAATCTCCAACATCTCTGATCCAAAATTACCATTAAACCACTTTAAAGATGTGTTAGTTGAGCATTATTTAAAAAGAGTTTAAAAATCTTAAACGAGGTTTTCTCCTGACAGGAAATAAATTGGGTAGCAAAAAAAGTACATCTGGGAAATAATGAAGAGAGTTTATGAATTGATGTACTGTATCAGATTTGGCTTTCCTGTATCTCAGCTGGTGAAACATGCTAGCGATCCTAAGGTTATTGGTTTCCTGGGAACAAATGTCATAATAAAATGCCTGATTTTACTCTACATCTTTTTGGATAATAGCGTCTGCTAAATGGATAAATGTTATGGGAAAAGAATTTGGGATAAATGAGTGTTTTATTATTTATGCATTTGGCAGCCGCTTTTATCCAAAACGACTTACAGCTATAGATGTTTTTTTATCAGTACTTGTGTTCCCTGGTTTGAACCCATGACCTCTTGCACTGCATGCAATGCTCTACCACTGATCTATACAGGAACGCTTACGGTAGCTCCTCTTTATTACTCTATTTTGTAGCAGGAGAGTAAATGTCTTTAAACTATATGATATTTAATGAAGTTCATAAACCTTAGTTAAGGAAGAGTATAAACTGTATATTAAATCTGGTTGCAGATGTTCTGACATCAATACACCTCCACAAATCAACATAACATTGAAGAAAAGACACGTCTGGCACCTTAAACCTGAAGGTCTTAAACCAGGAACCGGTAATATCAGTAGACCGGTGGAAAGATCTGAAAGAAAATCTTATTTACAACATTGATTGATTGTTATTTACTTCTGTTATTGATCTCTATGTTTTTTAGATATATTTTTAAAGATTATAATTGACCATTACATTTAAGCCACAATAAAGATGCTCAGTTAAAAACACTTTGGATGTGGCAGTACAAGACTTCCAAACAAAGACTTCGATGTGTCTTGTTTGTTTGTGGACAGATTATGTAAATTATGTCTTTTTTAAAGTCATTTTGGGGGGCATTTTTCTCCTACAATTGACAGACTGTACGGTTTGCCAAAAAATTGATAAAACAAATACAAAAAGACCTTGCGTGCCATTTTCATATACTCATGTGGGATGTTTTTCAAATTCATGAAAATATATTAGGAAACACAGGCTTGTATGGATTATTCAGTGTATGAAAAGATTTCTTGCAACTGTTGAAACAAAATATGGATAGGAATTTAATAAAACAATTATGGAATGCACTCCTTCTTTATGCGAGGCATACAAAAACACTTGTTTATAAACATGATATTTAATCAAAAAAATTGCAAAAGGCAATGCACAATGTACTCTGAATATAACAATAAACAGGCTACATATGCCTACTTAGACTAAGAAAATATTCTGCGTTGATTATGGATTTCTGGCAGCTTTTAGGCTTTCTTGTATCTTCCTGTATCACCAACTTTCCTGTATCTTGGGAGTTCCTCTCGATCCTAATAATGGAAGTTTCTGCTGTCTTATTCTCAATGTTAATATTTCTTGGACTTATTTTTTGACTATCCTGTAAAATTAAACGACATTTTTATTTAGCCGTTTTCATGCTGAAATAAACTATTGGGAGAGGACAGCTTTTAAATTGTTCTGGCAGTACACTGATGTCATAGGCTAATCATTCTGCGCACCATGAAGCCAATCACACTCACTGTTTGTAAACTTGATTCTGATTGGCCAGTGCGACATGCACACGTCATGCAATCGACACGCATGTTCACCTTTTAGTCTTGCAGTTTGCGTAATGCGTTAGCTTCTTTTGTCCAGTGAGAGAAACAAAGGTATGAAGTTTAACTGATAGAACAATATAATAACATTTAATAACTTTGAACATATCCACTGGCCCATATAAAGCCCACTGCCCAATGGGAATCACCAGGTTGAAAAAGCCAGGCATGGATTTAAACGGGATCATGGGATAACCTAGACACACTGTCACATTTAGTAGATGCTTTCATTCAAAGCGACTTACTGTACAAAGATTAGGAAACAATAAAAGCGATGTGTCATAAGAAGCAATAGTACAAAAGTTGAATGGATGGGTTGTGCTGAAGCGTGGTTTGTGATGGAAAAACAAGCAGCTCTTTTTAGCGAGGTTCAGTTGGAGGTGGTTTTTCATTATCCAAGCTGAGATGTCTTCTAAGCAGGATATAATACATTCTGCTACTGTGGGATCATCAGGGTGAAATGAGAAGAAGATCTGGGTGTCATTAGCAAAGCAGTGGTAGGAGAAGCCACATGCCTGGATGATAGGTCCTAAGGATGTTGTGTAGAAGGAGAAAAAAAGTGGACCAAGCACTGATCCCTGAGGGACCCCAGCGACTGGGGAGCTGTGGATTGCGCACCCTTCCACGACACCCTGAAGGATCTCTCGGAGAGATAAAATTATCACTGGAGCAGAACACCGACAGCGATACTAATTTTACTGTTGTTTGCACTATTGCGTAGCAGCTTTTTACTTATATTTACTTATATTAAACTATATTGATTTTATGCCTTTTGATGACCATTAATCACTAAAAACCAGGATGGGTAACTAGATTATGGTTTGGGGACTGGAAATGTTTGAGACCATGGATTAGGTCATATGGCTACATTAGCAGGCCAAGCTTTGGGGCTCATCTACTAGATGATGAGAGCATAGCCTCAAGCTCAAACAGATTTTCAGATTTTAAGACACCTCCGTTTTACAGTGGCATACACAAATCATGAGCAATGTAACACATTTTAGTTCTCTTAAGATATCTGCCCTCAGGTGTGCGTGTACCTCCATCCTTAAACTTCAAAGACTCTTTTGTAATAACAAATAATCACTGTCTATCCCAAACCGTATCCTCATAAGACCATAATGGTTGTCAATGGTTACATAACACAGAAGGTGAGAGGACATTCCACAAACCTTAATCCAAATGTTGGACTTTGTGGTCCATTAAAAACATGACAAGATAATGACAGTCTTTACACTTTTCCCCTAATCTCCCCCAAGGGATTTCCTCTGTCAGTTTAGGATTTATTTAAAGTTTACTCACATGATCCAAACCAAACTGTGTTTGACCCCCAAAACCTGGTTTGTTTGACTAGTGTGATCGCTCCTCACCATGTCTTTGGTTAATGGCTAGGTCAAGATGCAGGCTCAGGCGTGGAACATACAGTGTGAGCGCAAATTCTGCCAGAGTGTGAGTTATGCTTAACTAATTAGTAAAACTCGTTTTCAGATGCGTTCTGAAAATGTTGTTCAATTTGTTTTCATCCACAGCCATTATACATCATGCATCCAGTGCTGTCTTCTAGCTCACGCCATTGAGTAAAAGACCGAGTGGGACTCTTGTCCGGTTCCTAACGCAGTCAGATTCTCTTTTCCTTTTCCAACTCTCTTCCGAACACGCTTTCTTAACTTTTAAATCGTTTAGCCTCACGTCTCAAATTTGCGTGTGCCATTTTTGTTATAGGCTTTATCGACTTCATGCAGTGCTGTAAGAACCGACAGCCGTATTACGTCAAAGTGCCGTCTCGGATCATTCTCGCGGTACTTTGACGTCATCCGGCGGTCGGTTCTTGCGGTTCTCTCAAGCTTGCATTGCTGGTTTTGCTAGCGGCGTCCTCCCCGAGCTTTGACAGGAGGATGATTCGCCCTACTATGACTTTGTTTACCACCGAAATAACTTTGAAGCTACTGTATGGTTTCTGTATCCCATGACTTTCCCATGTTGGTTTGTTTTTGCCAGTGTAGTTTTTCTTTCCATTTAACATGTATAACCCTCCTCCACACCCGCTCTTATCAATAAACAGAGAGTGTATAAAAAGACATTAGAGATGGCATTACACACCCACTGTGGCATTTCCTCCATTTCCTGTATCTCTCTCTCTCTCTGTGTGTGAACTGGTTGTCATTACCATCTGAAGACTTTCTCACACAATAAAGATGATAGACAGAAGTGTTTGTGAAAGACATAACTGCCAGTAACAACAACAGTGCATTTATTTATTTATTTCACAGTAATAACTTTACTAATATTTCACAGAACTTTACATTACAAAAATTATTCAATATACATTTAATATATTTGTCAGATTTGAAGCCTGAGAGTAACACATCACAAATACCACATAGACACAACAATAATAATTGTGACAACTGTGTCTGTCTTTCATAATTGGGCGTCTTTTAATTTCATGTTATATCAGCGGCTTCATCGAATCAATTTAATCACATTTTATTGTTTAAGCCATCAGCTTATACAGTTACTCTGTCTGTATGTGATGCTTAAAATGATAAACTACAAAGATTTATATTTTCTAATTTACAAGAAGCCATCGCTGACACATCTGCTCCACTTAAAACCTCATTACAACTATAAATATTTAAGAAGAGAATTTTCACATGCTAAAATATTTAGACTGTGCTCAACAGCGATTCCCCCGATAATATACATCCATTACAAACCACGATTACAGACACTGGCTAAAAATGAAACCGTAACCAAAAATAAAAGGCCACATTACAAGACCGATGAATGTAAACACTCATTCCAAATGTTTTTAACCCTTTCACACACATGTTGGATAAGAGCTCATGAGCTTTCTGTTTTAAGACAGCACAGCATCTGGCTACCCTCGTAAAAATAAAGGATTGAAAAAAAACGACCTTTTCTGTCACTGGGATGGTACCTTCAAAAGTTCATATATGTACCTTTATGGGTATACAACGCATTGAAATGTTATACCTTTGGGGTACAATATTACACACTAAGGAAATATTGTACCAGTTAAATGTTACAAAAACCTTTAAAAGGTACCCAGTAATGTACCCAAAAAGGTACAACATTGTTTTATGTTTTATATACCTGAAAAGGTATAAAATAGAAAGTTAGGGTACCAACCCAGCGACAGAAATAGGTAGGCAACCATTTGTTTCTGACAGTGTATATTTACATAATTTAAGCACCTTTTTTTGATATAAACAAAATTCAGATGTTAACAGCGTGAAGCACCTTTATTTTTAAGAGTGTCGGTTTTGGATAAGATCCAAATAATGAATACACACAAACACATAAACATGCATTCCCATTCAGGAAGTGTTTATCCCACAGACAGGAAGTCATCATTAGTGAGCCACAAAAACATGATAAATACAAAAAACAGCATTTGTACCTTCATCACTTTCATATTCTTTTCATCTCATTTCCATATTTTTTTTATTTTATTCATTGTGGAGCTGGATGTGTTATGGTTTCTTTTCTTTTTTATATATCTTGCACAAAAAATAGCCTGTTACTTTTGTCCCGCTGCTAATACTGTTGCATATATTTTTGCTTTAAGTGGCCCAAAAGAGGTGCCGGTATTCTATTTTTTTTTATTTTTTTTTTTTGCTGACTCGACTCCTCCTATATTGAAGGGGTTTTATATTCAGCAGTCAACAGATGACCTTGTAAAAATAATAAATCCTTTTATAAGTTTGTGGATTTAGAAATAGCTAAAAATAGAAATAGCTACTGAACATAAATGTGCAAAAGGATTGTGCAAAAGGATTTTGAAAAAATACCCTTAGAAAGAGCTACCGTAGAAAGAGCTATTGAACATAAAATTTGCATTTTTAACGGTTAAATGATAAAACTAGTTGTTCAGATAGAAAGAGCTTGAAAAAAACTTTAAAATGACACCAAGACCATGTCTATGGGCTCAAAAATAACAAAATACTGGCCATTTGAAACTCGAAAGTCATCACTTTATTTTGTTCCATTGTTTTCCATTTTGCGGGTGGTAAAACTCCTGTATAATGTTTTTACTCTGCACATCGCCTGAGGAAATCTGAAGTTGCGTCGAGGGAACCAAACTGACAGCCGCGACAGCGGAGATTGTCACGTACCTACAAAAGGGTATTGGAAAAAGCTTTCGTCTGATCTGCAGCTATCATTCTGGCTTGGTGGGATGTCAGCCAGCGAGTCCTCTGATTCTGACCTTGTTCTTTTACTACTCAGAGTCTAAAACCAGGAGGGCATATTAAGTGTTCATTGTATTTTCATTTTAAGCGAGCAGATATGGTTGCTTGTTTCACACACAAACACACACCTTTTGTTTCAAGAATAGCACAGTTTACAGGAAATGTCATCTTAGCTATAAAAATAACATATTGTGCATTTTCCAACATTGCAGGTCTTTTTCAAACACACACCTCTTCAGACCACGTTGACACTGACTGACAGCAGCAAAAGTGAAGCATGCGCTTTTAACTTTTTTTTAACTAACGCAAGGGTGTATGGGTAATGTAGTCTCTGCTCTCGGTGGGACGAATTAGGAAGTGTACATTGCGAAGGACATTCTGAAAAGCGACAACCAAAGGATTAAATTAAACCTCCGATTTAAACAGATGTGCAAATGAGCGTTTTGGTACACTAAAAGCACGCTCTGGGCGCACAGAGAAGTGGTGGTACGCTCAAAAACTATATTCGGAAGTGGCGGTACTGAGTACCGGCGCGTACAGGCCCAGTTAAAGCACTGCTGTCGGGTTGCTTTTGAAACATTTCATGAAACCTCAAATTTTAATATTCAAAGTTACATATTAACAAGGTCATATTCAATAAAAACAAGTGTAATTCAAAAAATCTATCTTGTACTGTGTGTGTTACTTTCAACCCAGCTGACGGGTAACAATGTGCAACTTATGTTCAAAGTAAAACTACACTGATGTCATTTTACATTTGTTTAAAATTTCATCTGGTATTGATAGACCACACTTGTGAGTTACTGACCACAGCAACATTATGGGGCAGTTTACCAGACAGGGATTAGATTAGTCCTAGACTAAAATAAATATAAGAGCTGTCCAAACTGAAAACAACTTGCACTGACGTATCTCAAAAAACATCAGTGCCCTTTGTTTTGCCTCAAAATGCACACAAGTAATGTTTGTTTAATCTAGTTATATTTCCTAATTAAACTAAGGCCTAGTCCTGGCTTAAGCTAATCTCTGTCAAGGAAACCACCCTTATCTGTCTAAAACATTATTTTTCAAAATTAAGTTTTCCTGAGAAAATTTCACCCCGCTCTTCCCTACTTCACGAAATCTTGAAAAATGACCAGTTTTTGGTTTCAGATAATGACATCAGCACAGCCAGGGGCGGGGCTACCTGTACTGTCTGACCAATAGCCGACAGAGGGATTAACATTGTGATCATTTAGTAACACACTGCAGATTTAATATGTGCCTTCCAGCTTTCAAATTATTCCTACATTCCTGGATCAAATCTTTGTTTGGCAAAACTCTGACTAATTGAGATTTAGTTTCTCTCTTACGCATAAACAAAGAGAAGGTTTTGTTGAAGACTTCTCAGATTTTTCTCCTCTTGATTTTTTTCTCAATAAAGTCTTAAACTGTGCTTAGATTTGCCAACATTTCAACATCTGAGTTCTAACATCAAAATGCTTTGCTCATCTGTGTTTTTCGCAAGGAATTAAAAACATTTGAGATGAAGTTGATAATTATATAAAGTGAAAATCTGTTTAAGTCTCGTGTGCTGTAAACTTTCAAGGTGGTTTCGGTTCTGCTGATCTCTGTGAGGTTGCTGACAGACAGACACACCCTTTACACTGCACGCATGACATCACTGTTAGTACAAGAAAGCGGAGATTCTGGGGAAAGTCTGGGAATAAAGAGCAATCCCAGTGGGCTGATCAGTCACCGGTCTACATGACTGACCTCAGATCAGTGGTGTGTATTGTCACAATAAACTCCATTATTGTTCAGTGGGTGGTGGAGCTGATATCAGATTAGCCTTTCTGTATGAATGCAAAGCACAGAAGAGGCAGACTTCAGGTTTTTGTGGTGCACAGAGATGTTATCTGGTCACTGTCAGGTTATAGACACTCTTCAATACTATAGATCTTTAGTAAAATATGTCTATTGTGGATTTTTGGCACAGCTTGTAGTGATAAAGTTACCAGTATAGTGTATCGTTTTTGTGGCACAGTTGGCACCAAATACAATCCTGCAAACAATAGATCAACCAATAGTGTGAGTTAGGGATGTGATCTGTACTGGCACTAATGGGGTGAAAGGTGAGACCAGTCCAAAGACACCCACACAAAAACTTCTGCAATGGAGATTGATCAAAAGTCTTCTTCTCTAGTCTGAATTAACCTACAATACTGAGGTCTTTACACATTACGCTTCAATGACAAAAAGTATTTTAACATGGAAAAAATTATTCACATTTGTTTTAACATATGAGCTATTCCAGCATCATCATTTATAACTCTCACTCTCTTCTGGTCTCCCACTCTCGCTATCTCTCTCTCCTTCATCTCTCTTCCTCTTTCTCAGTATCTGCATTGTCTTCTGAGGAGGAATAATTAGAAGCCCACCCGATGACATTTCAATGACTTGCCGTGACCTACACACAAGCTTAGTGATCAGAATGTGTGCTAGATCATCTCAGGACACAGTCAGACTGGTCACAACACTCAATCATCAAACCAAATCACTTTTTAACAGTTTACAATCTAGAATATCACATACGGTATATCTAAAATGATCAGCATATGTATCATTAATGGTGCTTAAAGGGGCACTCCACTTTTTTGAAAATATGCTCATTTTCCAGCTCTCCTAGAGTTAAACATTTGATTCTTACCGTTTTGGAAGCCATTCAGCGATCTCCGGGTCAGGCAGTACCACTTTTAGCATAGCTTAGCATAATCCATTGAATCTGATTAGACCATTAGCGTCACGCTCAAAAATACAAAGAGTTTGGATATTTAAAACTTGACTATTCTGTATTACATCGTGTACTAAGACCGACTGAAAATTAAAAGTTGCAATTTTCTAGTCAGATATGGCTAGGAACTATACTCTTATTCTGCCGTAATAATCAAGGACTTTGCTGCTGTAACATGGCTGCAGGAGGCGCAATGATATTACCCACTGCCTGAAAATAGTCCCCTTAGTATCTTTCAATAGCAGGGGACTATTTTCGAGCACTACGTGATATCATTGCGCCTGCTGCTGCAGACATGTTACATCAGCAAAGTCAAAACTGTGTCTACCGCGCCTAGTTTGCTGCTTGAACAGTTTGAACGCATTCGCGCGGTAGAGAGAAGTAGACGCGTGGAAAAAGCAAGCATTTGAGGCAAACTCTGCTTCTTGTGGGAGGGGCAAGTGCTATGCGGTTGTCTGTTTGCAAGATGACTGATGTTGATGGTGCATTTATCGAGAGAGTTACCAGTTTGTATTTGGTAACCTTACTGTAGGGGGAAAATAAACGGCGTGGGCAGAGCATGTGAGCGGTGCGGAGCGGGAGCGGAGCGTTGAGCGGTGCGGTAATATTTCCATCAGAGCGCAGAGCGCATATCCGAAAATTCCGCTCCGCTCGCTCAATACGCTCAGCACCGCTCGCTCATCCCAGAATGCCCTTTGGTAATTTGCTAGTTCGAGAATCTGTAAAAACGGCTAGCAATAAGTTATGGAGTTCAAATATTGTTTTAAGGAAGTCCCCAGCCTTATATATAAATGAAAGAAATGAAACTAAGATGACAGAATAACTGTAGCATCGTCTGCATCTAGATGCAGTTTTAAAGATTAAAATAACTTTAATCCAACTGATCAACACAAATACAAATATATTTGTACATAATATAACTGATTGCTTACCAGCATTAAAACCACTTAAAATAAAAACATTTATAGTTCTTTGTGTATGTACAGCGGCCACTCCGTGGATGAAGCTGTAGCCAAAAACGCCGGTGCCTTTAGTATTAACTGACTGAACACTTGACTTACCTGGACATTTAGATATTAAATTGTTTCATCAACAGTATCTGCGTGCAACATTATAAACATTGATGATAATCTGCCGACTCGACTGATTCAGCACGTCCTCTATTTTACAGAGAGTTCGCTTAATTAACGGCTTTTCGTTCGTTCCGCGTGACCTAAACATTTTTGTTCTGTAATTTGTTCTCATATAGGCTATATTTCTACATATTTTCGACCATGTAACATTTGGGATAAAATGTTAAATTGTTATAGATAGCATTTAAGCTTGTTCTTGTTCTGACATGATGAAATGTTTAGTCTGACAAAAATGATCTATCCAGATTAATTTAGCCAAAATAATGATTTATTCGTTATATAGATACATGTTAATTTATCTACTAATATACTATTGAAAATGCCATAAATAAATATTCTGTATTGCATTCGTTTTGTACATTTACAGGTTCATAAATACTGTCTAATTTTAATTTCTTTAAGACACTGTGTTCTGTTTTTACCGATGCAATGTAAATTCGCACTTAAAAACCTTCTTGTTAAGAAATTGTTCTTCAATTTATTTTAGTTTTTTCAAATAATATATTTATATAATATTATCGTTTGTTATAATATTTCGTAATTACTTATTACATTTATTATAACTTAAAATTGTGAATAAGTAAAACATGTGGATGTCGTGGAAACAAATTGTTAATTTGAATTATATCCGTATCAGTTAAACTAGGTCTAATAGCCAACACACAACTCTAAATAACTGCGATTTATCAGCTAATACTTTAATTAAATGCAATTATCCAAGAATGTCAGTACAGAAAACAACTAGGCTTACTAAATATTTTTTTTATGTCGGAGCGGGATCTGAGCGGGAATTGGTTTATTTGCGAGCGTGAGCGGAAAGTTAACGGAGCGCTTGCTTGGGCGATGAGCGACTGAGTGGAGCGCTTGAACAGTAGAGCGGAATATTTAGCGGAGCGTCACACCGCTCTGCACCGCTCACATGCTCTGGCGTGGGTCGATAAACGTCACGTGACTCAAAAGTGAAATGTGTATTTACAACTTACCAGGTTGCCAGATGTCCTCACTGACACTCTTCCAAGTGAGGTCCTTTTTATTCCGGACAATATCAAGCATTCCTTCATGTTGAATGATTGACTCCGGGCGGGCAAGTAGGCTCCTGATTGGTGGCGCGAAATTCCGCCAAAGCTCACATTTTTCAACTCGGGCGTCAGCCGGCAATTTGCGTCAAACACAAAATGCACAAAAAGCACCATTTGCACGTACCGCGCCAGGCGCTCAATTCGCGTGAACTAGACGCGAGTACAGGGCGGACACGTGTCTTACGCACCGCGCCAATTACCTCATCCGCGCCGCGAGACCCCCAGACGCGCGTCAGCGTGTCTTCACATTGACTTAACATTGAAATCACTGGCGCTTCACGCCTCTACCGCGGTTGGGGTAAACGCAGCATAAGAGTATAGTTCCTAACCATATCGGCATAGAAAATCAAAACTTTTAATGTAAGTTAGTACATAATGTAACTACAGAAGAGTCAAGTTTTAAAATATTGAAAATCTTTGGTTATCTTTAGGCGCGATGCTAAATGGTCTAATCAGATTCAATGGCTTATGCTAAGCTACAGTATGCTAAACGTGATAGTGCCAGACCCAGAGATCGGCTGAATGGATTATAAAATGGTAAACATCTCTAGGGGCGGTTTCCCGGACTAGGATTAGCGTAATCCAGGACTAGGCCTTAGTTTAATTAGGAAATATAACTAGTTTTAACAAACATGCCTTACTAAAACATTACCTGTGTGCATTTTGAGGTAAAACAAAGGGTACTGATGTATTTTAAGATGTCAGTGCAAGTTGTTTTCAGTTTGGAGAGCTCTTAAAAGTGTTTAAGTCTAGGACTAGTCTAATCCCTGTCCGGGAAACCGCCCCATAATGTTTAACTCTAGGAGAGCCTGAAAATGAGCATATTTTCCCTTTAATGAATTATTTAGGGAATGTTTATGTTACTGAAATTTGGTAGTGAGCTTTATTGAATTAGAACTGCTAGCAACCATCCCAAGCATTTGAAATTCTTATGGGAAAGATACAAATCTATAGAAAGCTGTAATTATTGCAAATAATAATTATACATATTTTATTCTAAGTGAACTCTGAAAGTTCCCAGACTATCATAAGAAAATCTTTTTGAAGTTCTGGTGGTTATTTGCTGTAAAAAAAAACATAACGAAACGATGGCCCTTTCATAGTAAACCCGCTCAGATCTCTGAGGAATTCCCTTCTCGTTTATTAAACTGCAGTCCTGTAGTCTGCCCACAGAGTTTGGCTGCTCCTCAGCTCCGCTCAATAGCAGCTTTTCAAGAACTTTAAAGACGGCTTATTCATCGGCCGCGTCCCACAGCGGTACAGCCCAACTGAAAACAAACCTCACAGCACTCCAACGGATGAGATACTGACAACATGATGATATAAAATAACAGCTCATATCACTGTATTACTCATCTCTAACCATTGGCCAAACAAGACTAATGTTTACCAGACATTTTATTGTCTTGTATTTAAAGCTTTGTATTAAGGATCTTTATATAAATATCCTTACAGTGACCCTGAAAAGAATTTGGACACTTCAGTTTTACTAGGGGCACGGGAATTATGGGTACTGCAACACTTTCACAAGATTGTAAATGCAAAACAAATCTGAGTTCATTTATTAGTTCAAAGTGTCTGTTTCAGTATTTTAAGATATTATCACTTTGCAATATATCAGTCAGCAATTAAAACGGCAATAAAAATCTCTCTCTCTCTCTCTCTCTCTCTCTCTCTCTCTCTCTCTCTCTCTCTCTCTCTCTCTCTCTTTCTCTCTCTCTGCATGTGTACACTAAATGTTGACATGCTGAGTTTCTTTGTAATTGTTACATAAGCGCTCATAAGAGTTATAATAAAATATCATGCTGAGTGAATTATTAGGAAAGCTCTGCATGTCAGCTTAACATAAACAGCCTGTAATCAAAAGCTCATGTCTAGACACCTCTCATACTATTCTGCCTTCCTGACATATGCAGTTAACTGTATGCTGCTTTTCATAAATGCACACACGCACACACACACAGGCATGCACGCACGCACGCACACACGCGCACACACACACACACACACACTCCAGCCAAATATCACAATTACCCCATTATTTACACCCCCCCAGGCAATACACTTTATAATAACTACCTTCTAGCACCATCTTGAACTCATGCAAAAGTTTTAGTGTAGCAAGCATTGTTGCCATGGATACGTTGTGCAGTGACTCCAAGATGGCATCATTACCGGAAGCTAGTTATTATAGTTTATACAGTTTAAAATATGGATATTTTTCTTACAATATTGCATCGATTACTGACAGAAGACCCTTATAAAGCCATTGGAGCTGTGTGGATTACCTGTGTGAAGGATGGATGCACTATTTTGGGCTTTAAAATCAGAAGTTGTTCTCTAATTCCTGTTTTCTACGATTATAAAGCTTAAAGGGACAATAAGTAGGATCCCCCCCATCTAGTGGTGAAATTGTGTTTTGCATTCAAACGAATAGTGCTCTCTAGCGCCTCGATTTTCAAAATTTGTGTTGCAACTATGGTAGCCGTTATGTAATCACTGATCTCCTTGGGTTCACGTGTTCTGAGCGAAAACGCCTTGCGATAGGCTAGTGCTTTGCCCCTTTCTGCTATTATAGTTTTTCAATATGGCGGAATGACATGGAAGCTTTCTTGGACTTTTCCCGTTCAATGTAAGTAAAGAGAAGAAATTCTAAGCTTACAGAGAAAAGTCAGATCACTGGCAAAGGTCATTTGACACCAATGAGGACATATTTATGAATAAAGACATTGATTTTGACTAATAAAATACTTAAAAAACGACACATTGTCCCTTTAAAAGAGCAAGGACATTTACTAATAACTCCAAATGTGTTTGTCTGAAAGATGATGGACATATGCATCTTACATTGCTTGAGTTTGAATATATCATGGAGTAATTTTGATATTTGGCTGGAGTATCGCTTTAAGACAATCATGCTATATATCCATTGCATGTTTAAATTAGTTATGGGGAGATATTCAGTGTAGATCTGTAGAAGGAATAAAGAGAGGATAGGCCCTGTGTTAACATTATTACTACTGTTTATGTTTTTTTTGTCATGTGCACAAAGATGTTCGATGTAACAAAAACTGGTCTTCACTGGTAATTTAGCATTAAGAGATCAAGTGTAAACAGGACCTTTTTAAAAATAGGTCAAATCTTAAACACTGGTCTATAAATAACGTTTTATTGTGGCACAACAATAGTTTTCTGGTTAAATGTTCAGCTCAAGTCTAGAAGGCCCAACAAGTCATGGTGCCAAACATGAATCAGAATAAGTTCAGGTATTGCACATCTTTAGCAGACCACCCAAAAATCCACTAGAATGCAGGAACATCTACTTAATCCAAAATATCTTTGGGGTGGACCTTCAGCTATGTCTGCCTCACAGAATGTAACCAGAATTGTCCATCTCCAGAAGGCTGCCCCTATCAACGGCTTTGGGCCTCCCCACAAACCACCAGAATGCAGCGTACCCTACTGAAAAATCCAGCTAAGACCAGCATAAGCTGGTGAGCATGGTTTTAGCTGGTCCCCAGCTTGCTTTTAGCTGGTTTTGCTGGTGTAGGAAGCTGGTTTTGGTCACATTTTAAGCTGGTCTAGCTGGACTTAGCTGGTCATGCTGGAATACCAGCTGGCCCAACAGCATGACCAGCTTTGTCAGGCTGGGAGGACCAGCGTAAACCACCTTAAACCAGCTACAACCAGCTACCAGCTTATGCTGGTTTTAGCTGGATTTTTCAGTAGGGTACAACATCAAATTAATTCCAATTCTCTGATATCCGAGCCACCAACTTGTGTGGCTGCATGCGCGGCATAATTTTGATCACCCCTGACAAAATCTTATTTCAAGGTTTTTTTTTTAAAAGTTGGCGACTATGCTATCATTTCGGCAGATTACCCACATCCTTCGCATACTATTGTTTCAGATGAGGGTTGTGAAAATCTTTTCTCCTAGAGTTCAGTCTGATGTTATATAATATGAAGCTGCTTGGTTAAGAGCAACTGCACAACTGTTAGCATTTGCCACAGAAATGAAAACAACAAAAATACACCCTGCGACGTTAGGATATAAACTGGCTTCACCGTGCAGTGCTTTAGAGAAAACCTTTCTGACAGAGTTTACTCTTATTTTAGTACTGATCTGTGAATGAAACAGTATCTTACCGGTAAAAAGACAGAAAGTTTTGTGTAAACAGCACAGTTGTGTATCTCTTTCCCCATTGTTGATGAGTTATCTTGTCAATTAAAAGAAAACACTTCCCTGCCATGACGAGTTTTTACGGAAATCCATATTTCTGCTATTATCCACTACATGGCATTCTTACCACAAAACCCTAAAGTACCCACTGATCCAAAAACAGTAAAAAACTTTGTGTATTTTCTGATCATCGTTCTGAATATGATCTCTAACAAAAATGCAATTATCTCAGCTTTTTGCTCAAAAATGTGTATTTTTTAAGAAACCTAGCCATATTTGAGAGGTGATAAAAAGAGAACAAATGAAGATAAGAATTAAACTTTTGTGAAAACATAAAAAATCCTGGTACTGGCTGGCAACTGTGAAAGAGGAATTCACTGGTAAAGTAAATCTGGTAATTTTATGGTAATTTACTTGAATTACTGTTTGAAAGAGGCTTAAATGAAATAAAAGTTGCAAAATGATTTATGTCATTGGCACAAATGCTGTTTAATGGGGCATAGTTTCTCTCTCCATATGTTTCAATGTGAATGTGGACATAGGAAAGCTGTGATTGGCTGTCACATGAGTTTTCTTTTAAGCGGATTGGCTGATTTTTGTGTATTCCCGGCCGTTGTATGTGAGAAGTGTGTGAGCAATGTTCTTCACCCTGCAGGGTTCACCTGTGACCCTCTTTCACACCCTCAGAGCACCAGTAGAGCTTTACGCACAGGTCACGACCTTTCACCTGTCCCTTACAAACCACCAACAGGGAGGTCACATTTCAGGAGAGAGAAAGAGAGAGAGAGAGAGATGAGAGAAAGAGAGGGAGTTTGTCTTTTGTTTCTTCTCTGATCCTGGAGCAGCCCAACTCTGCTATAGTATTCTCTGGCCTTTTCTTTGCACATTTTATTTCATTTTCTTTATAATTTATTATTCTTCTGACACAGCTGATGTACATTTGAGTATAGATGCTATGTGTGCCTACGGTCTACATAGAGCACTCAAACCGATAAATCAACCAATACGTGCAGTCATTACAGTTTTGACTGAATGCAATTGAATCAATGTGTGTCGTTTGTAAAAATTTTAACAGAAAAGCATGTAGAAACTAAATGAACTGTTATTGGGGATGATGTTAAACAAATAAGTTTATTTAGCTATAGGGGTGGTTTCCCAGACAGGGATTAGACTAGTCCTAGACTAAAATAAATGTAAGAGCTGTCCAAACTGAAAACATCTTGCACTGACATATCTTAAAATACATCAGTGCCCTTTGTTTTACCTCAAAATGCACACAAGTAATGTTTTAGTAAGGCATGTCTGTTAAAACTAGTTATATTTCCTAATTAAACTGAGACCTAGTCCTGGTTTAAGCTAATCCCTGTCCGGGAAACCACCCCATAAAGAGTTTAATTCAAGTGGTAGACTGAACAAGAGCCAAAGTCCCCTGTTTGTTATTTTTTCTAAATTTTTTTATAATATAACATTTGTAAACTGAAGTTTACACCGTTTCTGGATTTAAGGTTTATTCATAAGCATAAATCTCAATACACATTTCACGGGAATATGTACAGTTGGCTAATTTGTATAAATTCGTAAGAAGTGAATCATACAAAAACGTATGATTATTGTAGAAAAACAATGATGAAAGCCCACCCCTAACCCCAACATTACAGGAATTAAACAAAATTGTACAAAAACATAAGAAAGCGGTCATACGAATTAAAGAACCACTATTATCCAATTCATGATTTTACATTTCCTTTGGTGTGTAAGTGTGTATTAGTACATGTTAATGATATTTAAAAGGTACAAACCGCAAAGTAAACAATGACGCGAGTCTTTAACTAAATTTTCTTATCTTGGACTAAAACAAACACACGGATTGTAGGCAACAGTTTACTTCCTGGGCCTGTTGACAAGGAAATAATGGTCATTATCATAACTCCGCCCAGTTCTGACTCACAGCCTGTAAGTAGTATATGTTTTTATATTTAAAATATTTACTACTGACTAAACCATGATTCAAACATGAGTTTTGAGCAGTGCAGAGTAGCGCTTGTTGTTTGTCGTTTCTAACAAATGCAGACATGGTTTTAATGTTTTAGTATCATTACCTTACCAATCTGTTACATTCTGCTTATGCTGTGCTGTTAAATTGAGTGATTGTTAAGTAGCAACAATAATGTACTGTATGTGGAAAATAATGTGTTTTTTGAACCATTAACCACGCGAACACATTGTATTATACCAAAAACACAAAATAACGTTGTTTTTTTACCAAACGTAATGATACAAATGATCTACCTCATAAAATATGTACAAATAGCTATGGATTGTGTTGGTTGAACCATTTGTCAGCTCTCATTAAAAAAATCTCTATCAATTTAGATTGCACTTGTCATGAATTATCATTAGAATAATTTCTGAATGTTTGAGGCAGAGATGCACACAGTGTGTTTTGTTGAGTTGATCAATTTAAAAGAATATGTTTTCACAGTGGCACCTGAGAGGAAGATGGACGTCCTGTCCAGCTCTTTACAGTAAAGGAAATCCAGAGGATGTCAGCTGTGTTGGCAGCCGCAGACGTGCTTCAGTGCCAACAGGGTAAACGTGCCTTCCTCTCAGATTTATTTAGGTTTTTGGGGGTAAGACTGTTTTCCAAACCTCTGTCTTCTAGTCACATCTGGTTTCCATCATAAGTGTGACATGTATAACCAAAATGTTAAAAACTGTTGTTTATTAATGCATTCTGTCTAAAGTCACTTACAGTACAGTTATTACTGGGAAGGTTCTGTGGGATCAACTGGTGGTTAATAGTTTATAGTTTTCCCTATTTATCCCTAGTGTATAGCAGAGCTTACATTAAACTTTTCAGCTAACAGCTCCACCCCCTTTTCACCTGTAGGTCTACCACAAAATCTGGTACACACACACAAACACACACACACACACACACACACACACACACACACACACACACACACACACAAACACACACACACACACACACACACACACACACACACACACACACACACACACACACACACACATATATATTAACCATATAGTATAACAAGTATTAGTGTAATATATTCTTTGTGTTACCCAGTACTTATCTAGAGTTACATAATAACTACCAAGTATGTACCACTGGTAAGTACAGTAATGATACCAGTTAATTACCATGTAGATACCTAAAAGTAAGTACCACAAATTGGTCTGTAAGTTCAACTTATTTACATACTATAAAATAAAGTGCTACCAAATATATAGAGCTTGTACATTGCATTCTGGGTTTGCCTTTTAAGCAAAAGATGATCGGTATGCTCTCTTAGAAATTTGACAAATACAAACAAAATGTGGACCTCTTATGAGGCATGTTTAAAAAAGTCTTCACATCAAAAGTGCACCAATGCCACCTTAAAAATTGCCATCAAGGCAGTGCGTGGAAAGTACATGCATTAGAAAACATTGAGACAGGACACTCCACAAACAATTACACAAAGGCAATAGACAGCATTTGCACCCACACTTTCGTTTTTCTTCTTTTGTTTTTACTTTTTCCAAGAGCAGAAAGCTGTGGAGCATTTTGTCACCATAATGTTTTGTTTCATGTACTTTGTTTTCTAGTTTTGTTTGCAATGGTGGATCGGCTATACTTTTCTTCACCTATCCTACATTTTTTAAGTACCGTAAAAGAGTAATGGTAGAGTAATAATTTGAATAAGAAATAATTTGTATTTTGTACGTTTTGAACACGGCCATCTGCGCGTTCCCGTGGTGAGTATACTTTAAAAGCTGTGCTTACACGTGCGCACGAGCCAGACATGGACGCGGAAAAAAGGTATAACCGGCTCTTATGGCAGACAGTTGTTATCACAGACATAAACCCAAACAGTGAGATCAGGCATGAAGCGGAGGGTCTTGTATCACACTAAAGGGGTTTTATGTAAGGAATAGTTGACGATGGGTCGTTGAATTTTTGGAAAATAATGCACACCCAAGTTGATAATTGCATTGTGCCGTTACACTGTGAGTGTGCATTATTTTCTAATAATTCAAAGGAATGGAGTCAATCATTCCTCTTATACCACGGTTACCACAGACATTGCTAAGACATTGCTCTGGTGGTTCTTTTTTAGACATTTGACAGGTTTATCAAAAAATAATCAACAACACCCATAGAACATTTCTTGCATTCAACAGCCCTGTGGTAAAATTCACGATAACAACCTGCTGCCTGCACATTATCCCGCTTATTACACAGGAATTTTCCCTTATAAGTAAGGTGAGGAACATTAAATATTGATTTAAAAGGTTTTATTATTTTTAACGAATGTAGACCTTCCGCTAAGAAAACCTATTTACTTTCGGTTTAAAGACAAGACGTTCAAATGTCACGAACACACTATCATTTGTAAATATAATGTTATATATGTTATTAAAAGGCATATTTATATTTATTTTTTTGTTTAATATTAAATTGTCTGGGAATAAGAAACCTGCAAATGACGTGACTGGCCAGTCAGAATCAAGCATTCCAATGAGCCGTGCAATAAAAAATATTTAACTCACTTGTATGGTTGTTGCTTTTAACCTTTTTCTCACACTAGGCCAAAATGAGTTTTTTGAGATCTTAGCATTAGAATCTGGAGTAAAATCTCTTGTCTCACTTTCTGTGTCATTCTGAATGAAGAGTGAAGGAGTGAAACTTCTGAGTAAAGCCTAATAGTTATATATAAGTGATTATGATGTGAATAACAGCTAATCTTAATTTACAAATGTACATACAAATGTTTCAATGAACAATTTACACTGAAATTCATGAATGAGTGTGTGCGTGTGCGTTAAAAACAGTAACAGGAAAGACATGGAAAACCAGCTGTTCAGAAGGCTGCTGTCTATCATTACCTCATCAATCTGATAACTCTCTCTCTCACACACACACACACACACACACACACACACACACACACACACACACACACACACACGCACGCACACGCTATATAGCATGGCACATAGTTACATACACAATAATACGATAATGATGAAACACTTGACATAATATGTTTCTCATCATCTTAAAAATCTTTTAAATTTAAGTGTTTATGTTTACATGTTTGAAATTACTTTCGGTGTATAATTATGCCAGCATATTCTTTATTTTCATTAAAAAACTAAACATTCTGTGTGCGTGTGTTTACTTTCTGACATACACACAGGTGTGAGTTTTGTGTGTCAAGACTATATCCAGGGGCTGTGGGCCAGGGCCAGATCACCTCTGTTATATTTTTGCTGTGTATGCATGAGTTCCCGTGTGTGTGTCTGTCATCCACCTTTCCATCCTGTTGAGTTGAGTGTTTTTACCAAGAGAGTCTGCTGCTAAAGTTCACTGAGTTTATGCATACTATAATAATAATGGAGTATCCAGATCTAATTGTGGACTAAACCTTTGGTTCTTGTGGTTGGATGATGGCGAGGTAATGTTTTGTCAGTATTTATTACTTCCACTTCAGTGTCTATTTTCTATCTGTTCTGACACAAGTGTGCATGGATCTGTGCGACAATGTGCAAGTTCTTCAGTACTGTACCTGACCCTTATCTCATGCTGTCCTGTAAGGTCAGGGTTGGAAGGAGGTCAGGACACATACTGTGTTCACTGATATGTGCGTAGAGGTCAAAGGTTACATTAGACAAGATGACCCACAGTCTGGTGTCTGCATTGAATAAAGGCTGTGATGTCACAGGTTAAAGGGTCAAAGTTCAGGGCTAATGGTAGGCAGGATAATGTGCAACCATGCATGCATGCACTGACATTTCTACAGTTTGATGTCACAGTATGGTGACCAAAGGTGTCCTAGTTTCAGCTACAATGACTTGAATGCAGTACCCACATTCCGCTGGGTCTTTTTATGGCCAACAATTATTTTAGCCATTTCATTCTCAGGACATTTTAATAGTCAAGAAAACATGAACATCCATTTTGAGATATTTAAGGGTACAATAAATACCAAAATATAAAGGAACAGTGTAAGTATAAAGGAACATGGGAAACCTTTTTTTAAGGGTTGGGGTAAATGTTCCTCTATGCTTTGGGTTCAGACTAAATGTGGGAGCTGCCAGGGTCTCTTTACATTGGCAGAAAGTTTTGTTTGTTTTTGGTTTGGCTGACAACCAGTTGAGTGCAGTTTAATGGCATGTAAAACCAGTGATGGAACATCTGAATCTTTACCAACTCAAAAACCCCATTAGTAAAAACTAATACTAAACTAACACCTTCGCATAATCGAGTTGCTTTAGTTGGAATTGATCTTTAACAACTTACAAAACAATGTTATTTCTGCTGCATGTATGCAATATAGTGCTTGTAACACAGAGATCATGGGTTTGATTCCCAGCAAATGCAATGTAGACGGAAAACAGATCACACATCAACCTGTACGGGTTTTTCCAGAATTTCCCATCATAAAGTGATTATCAGTTTTGCTTTCACGCAAATTGTCCTTCAGAACGAAATTACAAAAACAACGCTTCTCTGATGCTGACAGGAAGTAAACACTTTAATCTGAAGCAATGACAAATGACTGTTTCCTGTCTGAGGGAGGAAGGAATGTCCTTCAACCAAAATGCTAAAATCTCCCTCAGCAGCCGCAGTTTTCTGTAATCTGTGTGTGTTTGTGTGTTATCATGGTTATGTGTTTAGGAATGCTTGCCTCAGGCATCACTTAATAGCTGCTTTTGACTCCAAATGCGTATCTTTGTGTGAGAAAGAGAGACATATTGTGTGATACTGATCTTATTTACAAGTTCAGTCAGCCATTTTGAGACCTTTCAGCTTCAGGAAATGAGGGCACATGGGGGTTGACAATATTTCAGAGGATATGTGTGGGTATTAGTGTGTATCTACACGTGCATGTGTCTCGAGGAAGCTTTTAAGAGCTTAACCTGTCAGTCCTTTTCTTCAGTCATCTTTAGCCGAACAGAATGACCGGACAGGTCATTTTTAATCCCTTCTCTGCTGAAAAATTCAAGCTTAAACCAGCATAAGCTTTGTTTTAGCTGGTTTTGCTGGTCTAGCTGTGTTTTGATCACTTTTTGCTTGACCAGCTTTGCCAGGCGTTGAGGACCAGCTTAAACCAGCTATAGGGTTAAGATCTATGCACACTGTAGTCCGAAATTGGGTATGGGTTAAATACAGAGGTCACATATCGAGTATGGGCTACCATACCCGACAATTACTTCAGTTTCATCTGTCTTTATATTTCATCTCTTTGTATTCTGCACTTCGTTTGTCATACTTTGAAAAAAAAATGTAACCTGATCTGAATATTTTATAACGGACGGAAGTTTCAGAGGCAGTGTGTAAACATGATTCACACAACACAAGGTTTTATTTATTTTTTAAAGTGCAAAATTTTTAGATGAATATTTTGGACCCATTGTGCAAAGAACTTAAAAATAAAGCTGCTAAAAGGGTTCTTTGCAGCGATAGAAGAACTATTTTTGTTCCACAAAGAACCTTTCAGTCAATGGTTCTAAAAAGAACCATTTTTTAGAGTTTGGTTCCAAAACGGGATAACTCTGTTTTAAAAAGATTTTTCAAAACATGTTTATTTTTATGTTATCATGTTTTTGTTGTTTTATTGTGCTACCTAGCAGTTTTTTTTTATTTATAAAGGCAAAACAAAACAAACCAACTGCATTCTGAATGATATTAATTGGAAACACAAAAAACACAATTTTAGGAGTTATCTCGTTTTGTAACCAAACTCTTAATTTCTTAACCTTTTCACTGTAAAGAACCATTTTAGGAACCTTTTTTTAAGAGTGCTGTGTTGAAGTATCTTAACAATGAATCTTGTGTGTAAGGGTTTAACTATTAGGCCACTACAAAACAGAAACTCATCTGTGAAGATTAATGGAATAATGCATATTAGACACAGGAGAGTAGCCGACATCTTAAAAGTGAGGTACATGTACAAGGACAGTGTACAGTGGTGTAAAAAATGTGTTGGCCCCCTCAACATGTTTTTGCCTGTTTGTCACACTTTAATGTTTCATATTAGCAAACAAATTTAAATATTAGTCAAAGATAACACAAGTGAACACAGCATGCAGTTTTTAAAATATGTTTTTTAATATTAAGGGAAAACAAAATTCAAAACTACATAGCCTTGTGTGAAAAGTGTTTGCCCCCTAAACCTAATAACTGGTTGGGCCACCCTTAGCAGCAAAAACTACAATCAAAATCAAATGTTTTTGATAACTCTCAGACTTGAGTCTGTTTTAGCGCTATGGAGGAGTTTTGGTCCACTCATCTTTGCAGAATTGTTGTGATTCAGCCACATTGGAGGTTTTCTAGCATGAACCGCGTTTTTAAGGTCATGCCACAGCATCTCAATAGGATTGAGGTCAGGACTTTGACTATTCCACTCCAAAGTCTTCATTTTGTTTATCTTCAGCCATTCAGAGGTGGACTTGTTGATGTGTTTTGGATCATTGTTCTGCTGCAGAACCCAAGTTCGCTTCAGCTTGAGGTCACGAACAGATGGCCGGACATTGTCCTTCAGGATTTTTTGGTAGACAGCTGAATTCATGGTTCCATTTATCACAGCAAGTCTTTCAGGTCCTAAAGAATCAAAACACCCCCGGACCACCATATTTTATTGTTGGTATGATGTTCTTTTTCGGAAATGCGGTGTTACTTTTACATCAGATGTAATGGCACTGTTTCACAAAGGGCCATGTGGTTTGGATTTTGTTTTCCCTTCATAATGCAAAAATGTATTTAATAACTGCATGTTGTGTTTACTTGTGTTTTCTTTGATTAATATTTAAATTGGTTTCTTGATTTCTGAAACATTAAAGTGTGACAAACATGCAAAAAAAATTAAAATCAGGAAGGGGGCCAACACTTTTCCCACACCATATTAAAGCAAAACGCCCATCAAATTCCTCATAATGGTAGTCTACCAGTAAATGGTGGTCTACCAGTAAAATTGATAAAAAAATTGGGACCAAAAATTATTTAGACACTTTGACCTGACCATGTTTTGCTTAAGTGCTTCTTATGTTTTTTATGTTCGTCTGTAGAAGCGTAATAAAAGGTAAAATACTGATGTATAGTATTAAGACAGATGGCACACTGCACTATGCCATCTTAAAAGCGCGCGTGTGTGTGTGTGTGTGTGTGTGTGTGTGTGTGTGTGTGTGTGTGTGTGTGTGTGTGTGTGTGTGTGTGGCCTGTCCATTGTACACTGTGACCTACAGCAGATGTGCAGTAAACAATGCAATGGATAAATAAAAGGAAACAGCATATAAATAGCCTCATCTTTGTGCAGCTGCATGGATGTGAAGGCATTTTGACCCATAAAGACATTTCAAACCAACCACATGGCCCTTTTTCTTCTTTTCAACAAGTGTTTGGCATGTGATGTAACCTAAAGATTAAAAGCAATAAGTATGGGCTCGTGTGTTATATATACAGGTGCGTGTGAAGATCTATATGTTAGCAGACGTGGTCAAATCCAAATTTAAATACAGCTCCGATAAGAAGCCCAGAAATAAATCTCTCCCGGTTACAGTGTGCCCACACACACAGAATAATGCTATCAGTCGCTGATAACGTCTGTACTGAACTCACTGATAAAACACAATGCTCACCACTTCTAAAGCCGTGACCTCTTACAACATACAGGAAATGATAATCAGCATCAAAACAAAAGGAAACAAAATGTGGAGAGAGAAAGAGAGAGAGAGAGAGAGAGAGAGAGAGAGAGACCTACATACACATGAGGACAGCAATAGAGTTCATGGTAAACAGGTATGGAGGGGCTTGTCCACTTTGCTGCATATTCTGTCCCACTTAAACCGAATGAGACCAAATGATTGGCAACTGGAGTTGTTCACACTACATGATGTTTGAGGATGGATAGAACAAAAACCATGACACCACAACAATAAATCAAGCAATCATTTGCTCATATAGTAGCACAAACAAAACTCCCACATCCCGACTCATGAAGGTTGCAGAAAGCCAGCCAGTCAGAATAATGCTCAGTTCTGTTTTGTTTTGCAATCCATGAACTAAACATTTGATGGCCAATAAACTAACCACAGCGGCCATCTGACGCAGAGACCATCCATCATCGACCTTCAGCATAATAGCTGGCCTTGTTAATAAAAGAGTACAGACTGAGCTTTTAAATCCAGCTGAAGAGGTTTATTGAGTTTATGGTTGAATCAAAAACATCTCACTTTATTGAAAATGAGAGCACTTATTCTCAGGTACTGGAACCAAATCATGATCTTGTTCACTCTCAGTCTTTCGTCCTAGTTTTCTGTATTCTGTGACAGCACCTTGGGGAGTTGGGGAGGATGAGGGATAGAGACTGTACAGGTTGTTTTAGTCACTAAAGGTTCAGCTGTCCTATATTAGTGACACACTTGAGCCGAAAAATGAGACCTGCGGCAGGACTGATCGTAAACGGTTTGAAGGATGTACTGTATGTATATGTGAGACAGACATGTATATTATAAGATGTGTGTGTTTTATGTGTAAGGGTGAGTGTTTCCTGGTTGAGATTTGGTTTCAAAGGCAGATGTGTTACTGAGACCCCATTATAGATACATACCATCCTTTCTCTGTTTCTATCCTGGGTGTGACTGTGTTTTGTTCAGCCTCAGGGTGCCACGTGAATGTCATCATGACCTTTTGAAACTGAAAGCTGTAATCCTCACAAAATTAAAAGAAACCAATAATACCAGCAGGTTTTGGTTCAGTTAAAAGTGTACTTCACACAAAAGTTAACGTTTGTTTTGCTTTCTGCAAAACACATACAATGCATTTTTAAGAATATTTGGTTACACTTTATTTTACAGTGCCATTGTTACACGTTACATTTAATTATTATAGTAAGAACAGTAAATTATGTATAGTTGCATGCAACTAACCCTAAACCAAACCCTTACCTCGTAAAGAAATGTTGCTAATTACAAGTACTCTGTATGAATTATTACACTGTAACAGCTGTACAATAAAGTGTAACTGAATATTCTTACCATTCTTTTTTCTGAAAAAGCACCATGAAAGTATAATTAACTCATTCCCTGCCAGAGTTTGTTGAAAAGTTGCCCACCAGCATTTTTTTTTTCAAAAGTTTACAAAATGCCTTCCAGGAAAATTTTCTTCTAAAAATATATAAACATACAAATATATCAAATGAAAGAACAGACCCTCTTCTTTCAAACAACCAATAAACAAACAAACAAAACTGTAAAAAAGTTTCATCCTATCCATATTTTTTTCTGCTTATAAACTGGGTATTTTTCTTCAAATACTTTTTTTTAGCAAAAAGTTGAAATAGTTGCATTTTTGTGAAGGAATTTTGTTAGAGATCAGATTCAGAAAGATTATCAATACATACACGGAGTGTAGGATTAATACTTTTTTTTTTTGCTTCAATTTTTTTATAAATTGTGTAAGAGTGGATAATCACAGTATTACAGATAACCATTAAAATTGATCAGGAACACGTTTTTTTTTCATGCAAATGTTTTTTGTTAAAGGAATAGTCTACTCATTTTCAATATTAAAATATGTTATTACCTTAACTAAGAATTGTTGATACACCCCTTTATCATCTGTGTGCGTGCACGTAAGCGCTGGAGCGCGCTGCGACGCTTCGATAGCATTTAGCTTAGCCCCATTCATTCAATGGTACCATTTAGAGATAAAGTTAGAAGTGACCAAACACATCAACGTTTTTCCTATTTAAGACGAGTAGTTATACGAGCAAGTTTGGTGGTACAAAATAAAACGTAGCGCTTTTCTAAGCGGATTTAAAAGAGGAACTATATTTTATGGCGTAATAGCACTTTTGGGAGTACTTCGACTCGCCTGAAAAGTCCGCTCCCCTTCTCCCTCTCATAATGGGAGAGGGAGGGTGTTACTGCACCGAGTCGAAGTACTCCCAAAAGTGCTATTACTCCATAAAATATAGTTCCTCTTTTAAATCCGCTGAGAAAAGCGCTACGTTTTATTTTGTAGCACCAAACTTGCTCGTATAACTACTCGTCTTAAATAGGAAAAACGTTGATGTGTTTGGTCACTTCTAACTTTATCTCTAAATGGTACCATTGAATGAATGGGGCTAAGCTAAATGCTATCGAAGCGTCGCAGCGCGCTCCAGCGCTTGCTTACGTGCACGCACACAGATGATAGAGGGATGTATCAACAATTCTTAGTTAAGGTTACATATTTTAATATTGAAAATGAGTAGACTATTCCTTTAATTGACAGAGACAACTTGTCATGGGCGAGGAAAGAGTTAAAGTCTGTGTCTGGCTTGATTTTAGAAATGTATTGAAAAACACAATACAAAGACAATTTTGGAGTTGAACGTTCAACAATTTTTCAACATTTCTGTGTTCTGGATTATATTTGGGCGGAGCTAAAAAGGCTCAATTATGCACTAAAGCCACATAGCATGCCTCTGCCATCCCAAACACAATAAGGAGTATTCATTCAGGTTGTTGCAGTGAAAGTTAAGAGAGACCGTCAGCTTTTTGGCTAGAAGGAATACAGCAATGGCCAAAATCTCGCTGGATGAGCACTGTTTTTATCCAAATCCTACCCCCAAACCTAACCCTTAAAGCAATATTTCGGCCAAAAAAGAAAATGAAGACACCCTCAAGACATCCAAGTTACACATGTCCATCCTTTTTCATATAAATACAGATATTTTTGAAAATGTCCATTCTTTAAAATGGACGAATAAAGGGTCAGTTCCTTCAAGTACAAAAAGAATGTGCATCCATCCTTCGCAAAAGTAATCCACACGGCTCCAGTAGGGGTATAACGGTTTTATGGTCATGGTTTCAGTACGGCACTAGGAATATTCAGAAAAAAATAAACAAATTAACAGAACACTCTACATCAGTGTTTCCCAATCCTGGTCCTCGAGGCCCCCCTCCCAGAAAGTTTTAGATGTCTCCTTATTTAACACACGTGATTTAACTCATCAGCTTGTAAGGGAGAAATGTTAACCATTGTGGAAGGAGGCTGATAGGTTGAATCAGATGTTTTAACTAAGGAGACATCTAAAACTTTATGGAAGGGGGTACATGAGGAACAGGATTGGGAAGCACTGCTCTACATAAAAACATAAAAAACATCTGAGCTCTCCCATAAACAAAGTGCATTTTAAACATTTTAAATGTAATCTGCTGTCACCTTAAGTAACATCCAGTTGCCATGACTGTAGAAATGTCAGGTTCTGTGCGTTTGTCAGTTTGTTTAGATGCGAGTTTCATCATAGATGTAGCCTATAACTGCTGCTAAAGTACATAAGGCAAAGGGGGGTTGTCCAGCGTTTTTAAGAGTTTTAAACTGCATGCTCTACAGCTGAAGGGCAATAAAAACATTTTTGTACAGTATATGTGCCTGTCTGAATTAGCACTGTGTATAGTAATAGCTGTTTAAATTGTTTTGGCGTTACCAGCTCTCGCGACCGGTCTCGGACAGTAGCATGCCGGACGTGCGAGAACAATGTCCGCAGGTTTGTTTTGAATTTCGGTGCTTTGTGCAGGCAGACAGTAAATTTATGATGTTATCGGGTCACGTGCAGACTCATCAAGTGATTGACATAAAGCACAGTTGACTGGACAGCTCTACTACTGTAAAGGACATGAGACGCGCAGGAGATCTGTTTCTACAGTACAGTCACACGCACTGGTTAGCGGAGCTTCGGCTGTTTTTATTACTTCACCAAAACATTTATTATAGATGCATTAACGAACCGCCGTTTAAACACGTACCGACCCAAGGGAGGTGAACGGCATGGTTAAGATTTTACAGAGAACTGTTACACCCCTAGTGTCCCGGGGGATAAAGGCCTTCTGAGGGTAATCGATGTGATATTGTAAAAGAAATATCCATATTTACAACTTTACAAACAAAAATAACTTCCAGCTTCCAGTAACGTTGCAATCTTAGGGGGTGTGCACACCAAGGATTTTAAACGCGCCTGAAAACACCTGGAGGATGCCGAATGCCAGCTGTTTTTTCAGCTGAGCGCCAGCTTTCTTCAGCTGAGCGCTTTCATAGCTGTGATACTTCTGCTTTGTTTATCAAACATTGTACGATGCACCGGTTGGTTGTGATATTTGTGATTGCATGGCCGTGTGAGAACTTACATTGACGAGCTGAGATTTTCAAGTGGAATATGTTATAATGCAAAGCGTCAGCTTTCAGGGTAAAAAAACGTTTTGTTTTAAAACGCAGAGCTTCCATTGGAAACAACTGAAAAGAGCTTTGGTGTGCACGCCTCCTTAGACACCTCTGCATTTCCATTTAAGGTGAAAAAAACGTAAAAATATATAAACATTTTCAACTTAAATTTTTCAATTTAAATTTAAACCTTTAAAACCTTTACATTTTTAGGCGTTACCAATTGAGGTATTTTTTTTATTGATTCAACTTTTTACAGTGTGTATGAATGCTTATTTGTATTGTCAGAATTTTAGATTTGAATGCTAAACTGAAATTAATTTTTACTCTGCAAAGACTAAAACCATGTACATGTGCCTTAGCTAAAACTTCAGCATTGTTCTTTGGCTCTGACATACACCACCATTTCCTCCTAAAATGCAAATCCAGCAGTCATTTATTTTGTGTATTCAGTAGCTACTGTAATGTCATACGGCTGCCAATTGGGTCAGGAACTTGGTTAGCAACGGTTCTCTCCTGTGGTATGTTTACAGTAACTTGGTTTTTAGTGCCGTTAACTAACATTAGAAAAGATAGCAAATAAATCCATGTTTGTAATTTTACTGTGATTAGTCCTTAACCTGTTTGTTTTCCCAAACCAGGAGACTTTTACTGCTCAGAGTCAGAGTTCAGAACCAGTCCTGTCCTCCCGTAGCCCACAAGAATGAAAACAAATATTAAGAAAATATTATTCTTTCTTTTTTTTCATTTGTTAAACTTCAAACATTTGTACCGACTGAGTTTCTCACAAAATCTGTAAGAAACAGAACAGAATGAGAATTACAAGCTATTTTATGTGCAAAATAGAAAGATGACTCACAGGTTCACCATCTGTGTTTGTGCGCACACACTCGTCGCTGCATGTCGGCACAGCATGCAGTGTTACAGCAGATCCGCCTGCAGCAGTTAACCATGTTGATCGCACTATGCAGGACACAGACCAAGATATCAATTTCACCTCAATGTACAGTCACAAACAACACAATCGCATGGCAATTGGTATGTATTTAACGAGGGGGCTAATTCGTAATAATTCATACGTTTTTGTACGATTTGCTTTGCCCCTGTGATGTTGAGGACGGGTTAGGGTGGAATATTTTTATTTATTTATTTTTTATAAATCACTTTGTACAAATTCATATGAATAAGCCAACTCCTAAAATATGTTAGCCTGGTTAAAACCAGGCCATTTTCTGTGTCCAATTAGATAGACCTAAAACCAATCACAGCGATGAAGGAGACGATGTATGCAGAGCTATATTAGAGTTTTGCTGGATCCAGTCGGTAAGACAGCGATATCATCTTTTTTTTAGATATGAAGGCTTTGAGGGTTGTTCTTTGCTCGGGTTTTAACGAAAAGGAAAAGTTTAAATCACGTCAAGTCGTCATCGTGTAAAGCCCGCCCCAACGTTTCTGATTGGTGCCGCGATTTCTTGGCATTAGAAATGGGCTTGAATTGCCTCTTTGCCTGGGTTTTCCCAGGCTAAAAATACGTACAAATTCACGTGAGATCAGTCTGGTCACAAACAAACGGCATGTCTCAAGCAAATACAGATATTCATATTTACTGAAACAACAAAGTTTCTAATAAAGATGAAGAAACAGAACCATAATAATTGTATGATGGTATTGTACATGCATTCATTTTCAAACCTGCAACTCTTCTAGATGGATACAGCACAGTGGATTTTTCAAATGCCTTTTAAATACAATGACACATGAATATGGTAATCAGTGCAATAATATTGAAAGATAAGGCTATCTAATATTTTGGGACTACTTTCCTGCACCATAAAGATTTGTCTTTTGGTTTACATAAAATCCAAGTTTACTTTGTTAGCAGACATCACTGGTTTTGTGGTCAACAAATCATCGATGCAATTTACAGATTTTTTGTCATACTCTGAAAATGTAATTTTCCTGACTGCTGTCAGCTTTGTTTCTGAATAAAAGTCCTACTTTTCTAGATCCAATCGATTCAAAGTTTTAAAAAAAACAAATCCTCTGTTTTCCGTGATCAGAAATGTCAAAATACTGAGGTTAAGTTGGTCACATCATCACAGCTTGATGACGGTATGAAGGAGCGTGGAATGATGTGAGTTTTGGTCTTTATCTCCAGTGCTGATTAAAATTCCCTGAATTCAAACATTGTTAAAATTTGGGATAATGTGAGTACACTGTATAAAATGATTTGCTGCCTTAAATTTGTTTGTTTAATTTACTCAGATTTACAAGTTGTTTCAATTTATTATTATTTATCTTGAAAAATATAGTTGAAATAAGTTTAATGAGTTAATTAAACAAAAATATTTTTACAGTTTACACATGTGAACAGAATATTTCACTGAGCTAGTGGATTTTTTTTAATGCAAAACATGGTGTGCCTTTAAAATGTGCTGTTGGTTACCTATTGGTTTTCGATCCTGCGATAAAATATAAAATAATGTTCACTGACATGACAAGTATTTGTTATACATTAGGATTTTTTGAGTGGAAAACACTAGAAAGGCTATTAAAAGATATTTCTCTTGAAATGTTTGCTCCATCAGCTGTCAGTTTGCTGTGTCAGGACATTTTTTACATTCTGACATATCCATACTTACGGCTTAACAAACATCTGTTACTGCTTATGCATATGCCTGCATATCTGAAAGCAGGGTTTCAACACAGATAACCCATCATTTACTCAGACATGTGCGCTCCTGTTTAATGGTTTTGGTTGTCCAGCCAACAATGAAAGCAGAAAATCAAGCACAATATGATTGACTACGTTACTTTCTGTTTTCTCATTTTAGATGTGTTGGTACAGGTATTGTGAACCATTCTCCATATTCATCTTCAAAATATTTTATCTGGGGATCAAATAAGGATCCGAGCCCTGAACACGTCACACACTTGCTGGGCATGATATTGGGAATAGCTGTACGTAGGGATGTGGACTCGAGTCACATGACTTGCGACTCAACTCAACATAAATAAAGAAGACCTTTATTAAATAAATCCATAATTAAGATTTAAGTTTAAAGTTATGGTGCACATATCACTTAAATGAACAGTATGTAAGAAATTAATATCAATTAATCATAAAATGGCCCTGATATGTCACTAGACATTAAGAAATCGTTTTCATTTCAAATACTTATATCACTGACAACAGTGGTCTGGCCAAGATATTGTCATTTAAAAAGTGGAGTTGCAGCCCTCAACTGAGGTTTAAGTTGTCATGTTGTGTATTGGCCACCAGTTGTGTGATTGCAGTACCAGTTTTGGCCACAATCCTACATACTGTTCCTTTAAAGGTGATGACTTGCAACTTGAATTGGACTTGCCTGTCTTGACTCGGGATTTGACTTGGGACTTGAGTCATCAAATCAGCCAGTGCATTGCATGAAATCACACAGCTATGGATAAAAAGACACATTCAACCATCACATTAAGGGGAAAAACTTGATTATTTTTGTCAAATACATATCCAACAAATCATGTGCAAAATGTTTGCTTCTTTTTCCATTTTTAGTGTAATGAAGCAGTAATAGCATTAATCCTGCAGCAGTTGTGTTATATCATAAATGTGTGCTAATACACTCTTTTGTGGTATGTCCTAAAATATACAGACAGAGAGAGAAAATTTTGACATCAGTTATATTTATTTCAGAGACTGTGGTTTCAGCTTTAATACTGAACATATGGGATCGCGATACAGGCCTACCCACAAGATTATTTCAAGTGTGTGTGTGTGTTAAAAACCACAGTGTATATTTCTGTGCCTTAAAATTAATTTTTACATGCACATTGCGTGTTGTTCACTTTAACAGTCATATTGTGTAGCATCTCGATTGCGAGGGGTCACTATAAATAGTCATTATGAATGACTGAGGTTACCACACAATGATGTCATATCCCATTCGCTTCTCCAAACATCCGGAGAAGGAAGTTGGGAGTTTCCTGTTGCCATAGTGAACGTGCTTTAGCAATGGTCACCTGGCCTCTAAACTGAGCATTCGTTAGATCACAGGACTCCTTATCTGAATAATCAGTGAGTCAATCAATGACTCACAGCCAATAAGGAAAGCGAGATGATTTTGTGGCCCCTCCCACTACAATGACCAGTCTTTTAATGGTAATTTTGAGGTAATGTCAAATTATGGTGCAGTTCCCACAAATGATTTTATCTGAAATGAGTGACTTTAGTCATTGAAACTGACTGTTTAAATACTTTATGTAATATTTGGTTAATACCGATGAGTTCAGGTGCATACTGGAGTTTTACAAAGACAATTATTAACATTTTTGTATCATTAGTCATAAATAAGTGTAAGAGGTGAAGTGCGCTGGAAAAACTTCAATCAGAGGAAGCAGGAATGACTTTCGGACTCTACCGAGGGGACTTTCCTCAAGTGTGTTTTAGTGTTTATCAAAACAATACCTCTGTTATATGCAATGAGAATGTTTTGTGTATAATGATTTCACCAGTTTCCCCTGGTGATGTCATAAGTGAATGTAATGATGGTGTCAACTTCTGTTGAGTGAAGGTCAGCCAAGCGTCTCTTATTCCTACTGTTACACCCGTATGTGTGTGTGTGTGTGTGTGTGTGTGTGTGTGTGTGTGTGTGTGTGTGTGTGTGTGTGTGTGCCTGAGTTCAAACAAGAGAAAATCTCAATATCTGTCTTTAGACCGTTTTCAGTCCAGTCTATTTCTGTGTGTGTAACCTCTTTAAAGTGACCCACTTGTACATTTGTGTGTGTGTGTGTGTGTGTGTGTGTGTGTGTGTGTGTGTGTGTGTGTGTGTGTGTGTGTGTGTGTAGTGTGAGGGTTCATACTTGGCTGTTCAAACATTCTCTTAACCCTTCAGTTTCTCTCACTCTTTCTTATTTCTTGCAAACTCTTTTATTTTGTTTATGCGAGTAATGGATGGATGTTATGGATGTGACATTCGCAGTGAAAACATAAATATAATCTTTCAGGGAATGCATTTATTACCAATTTACTGAACCATCTGTTTTAATATTTTCCTAAACCCCTTATGATAAGGTTCAGACATCAAAAGATATCATTCATTGGACACAAGTTTTTGGGAGACAACATACTTTGTAGGAATTCTGTGTATCAAAGATATCGGTATGGTTAAAGGTGCGGTAGAATGTGAAACTGTATTTTTGTAGGCATAGATGAATAAGACTTCTGTAAATGGTAATGACATATCATGGGCCTCAACCACGATTATTTCCTCCTTATGTAAACCTTGTGCATGCAAAAAACGCTGGAAAACAGACCAATCTCAACATAGCACCAACTGTGACGTTACAGTCGAGATGTAGACCCCAACATTAAATTAATTAAATGTTGTTACAATGCTAAAAACAAAGTTGTGACTGCTGAGCTAGCGCTATATGCTAGTTAATGCTATATGTTAGCGTTTAGGCTGAAGTTCTACTATTGACGTTACGTTTTGCAGGTCCATACTGAAAAAACACAAACTTACCACTCAGCAACATCCATTAAGGCCCAATCCCATTTCTCTGTCTTACCCCTACCCCTCAGTTTTGCACATTTACGTGAACGTGCAAAACTAAGGGGTAAGGGTAAAGGGTAAGACAGAGAAATGGGATTGGGCCTAACAATCTCCAAACAAATAATTATTCCTCAAAATCTGAATCTTAATCTGATACAGGCTCAAACATAATCTGTTTACACACACAGAGAGCTCCTGAAGGAGCTGCTCTGAGAAACAGCCAATCAGAGCAGAGCTCAACATTATTATTCATGACCCTTCCAAATAAGGTAATAATAGACCATTTCATTATAAAGGTAAATCCTAGGGGTGTAAATGGACATGGAACACATCTGTGGATAATTTTTTCACATAATAAAGTTACAAACCTTCTATGTAGATATCAGATAACTATTTAACAGATTATTACAATGCATTATTTGGCACCTTTAAAACATTTGGTAAAAACTTTATTTTTTCAGTAAAACTGACATAATTTCTTTCCTTTGTGATGCCTACAGCAACAGTGATGGGTTTCACATAATATAAGTGATTGTGTCAGTATGTGTGTGTGTCTTGTGATGTGATGGTACATAAACTGAAAGAATGATTATCAGATACATGCTCTCTCTTTCTCTCTTTCTCTCTCTCTCTCTCTCTCTCTCTCTCTCTCTCAGATCTCATAGAGGTGTGGAGGCTGTGGACCGCTCAGTCAGCTTGACTTTGAGTGTTGATCTTGAGCATTGTGTGCACGTGTGTGTGTTTGCGAATGTATCAGGCAATGAACAAAACTAAATCCCTGGACATGGAATTACACGTCCAAAGGATTTTACTGCCAAGAACACATTGTAAATCAATTCAGAGGGCAGGAAACAGTGGGAAAACTGCTTGAAGGTGAGTTATTGCAGTGGTGCTATTATTGTTTTATGAGTGATAATAATCTTTGTGTGTTGTAGCTGTTTAACGTCATACAGTAGAGTGTTGTTTATGAACAGACACCTGCAAACAATGCATATGGACTGCATTTAGTGAAGTTTATACTTCTGGCATATACCTGCCAATGCCAAAAACATGTTTATTTGCTGTCCTATTATATTTAAATTGTGAAATTATTTTGATTTGAATTGTGTGTTTTCATTAATCTGACACTGGAAGCATAGTATTGAAAATAAAGTCATTATATCAGTGTGTATATGTTTAATGTCAATAAAGTTGATTAGCTTTATAGACATTAGGCACCGTTTTAAAATAATGTTAGTGTTTCAAATGACTCATTATTTGTTTTTCGATCTTCTAGTTTGGGGAGTTCCACTGATATTTAATAAAAAATATCTTATATCTCCCTATTCCTATAGACAGACTATTTGTGACCAGGAGCTGCTGTGCACACACTGTAGCTGATTTAGGTTTTACTTTTCTTTGTGAGATTTGGTATCACCCACACACAATTTGGTAAACACACTCATTAGCTTTCAGTGTTGGTCAGAGGAAGAGCATTTACACCTCCTGTTGTCTACTCGCCCGCCAAGATCATCTGAGTCCAAACAGCACTTCCTACATTGCACGCACGCACGCACCCCCCCTCACACACACACACATTCTGGTTTCCATGTTTTGTGGGGACATTCCATAGATGTAATGCATTTTATACCATACAAACTGTATATTCTATTCCCCTTACCTACCTTTCCCTAACCCCAACCATCACTGAAACCCTTCTACTACTTCACATGTTCAAGAAACATCATTTTGTTTAATTTATAAAATGTCCCCACGAGGTCATAAAAACACTGATATTCCTATCTTTGTGGGGACAATTGGTCCCCACAACCAACACATCCTCACCCCATGTCGTCAATATTTGACGACACTTCACCATTCGTCAATATGTGACCCTAAACCGACGCGAAAATGGTAAGAAAATAGGAAAGAGAATGCAACGGACGTAATAGTATTGAAGTCCCCAGTTCGTCAAAAAATGGATGGGTTGCCACAACATGATAATTACCAGGTACACACACACACACACACACACACACACACACACACACACACACTGTCAGGGTTTTTGTGTTTCATTTATTTCTGTTCATTGTTAATCATCTTGTTTAGTTCATTTGTTATCTCATTTCATCATTATTAGTTTCACCTGTTTGATTATTAGTTAAGTTCTTACACCTGTGTTTAATTAGTTTGCTCACCCTTTATATTCTGCCCTCATGTGTCTTTCCCTTGTCAGTCGTTGAATGTGAATGTATGTCTAATGTGAAGCTGTTCCTCGTCATCGTTGTGTGTATTGAATAAAGTTCCAGAGTATATATATATAATCCTGTTTCCTCGTTATCGTTTGTATTAGTAGAGTTAGAGTACGTGACAGAACGACTGACCCTAAAAGTTTAATGTGGCGTTTAGTGTTTCCCCTCCTGTTTCCAGAGTTTTTTGTTTTCCGTAATCACAGTTTCGTTTTTTAGTTATTTCTCATTATGGATATTCCCCCTTCAGTTAAAATCCAAATTCTGGACCAGGAAGATCGCCCGTTGGAGCTTCACATCAAGGACTTTCTAGACCTGGCGTGCCTAACCAACTTCACCGATCACGCGCTCTGTGTTTTTCTGAAAACCAGCCTGAACGATCGATCATGGGCACGTCTTCCAACGGGCGGTCCAGAGAACAACTTCGCCGCTTATGTGGAGTGGGTGCTGTTCCACAACAACTCCCCATTCACCGTCGGCCCCGCCGATGGGGAGTTTGCAGCCAGCCCCACTTCACCCCCAGAGACCGACACGCCAACACCCTCCACGGACCTCGAGCCCACTGCGGGCGGAGAACCCGGCAACGCGACCAGTGAGCCAGAGCGAACCCCTGAGCCCAGCGTCGCTGAGATCCCGGATCCCTCCCCCGACCAGGTGCGAGAGCCGAGTTGTCTGGGATTCGCCGCGGGAGCTGCTGAGGATGTCGAGGAAGACATCCACCTCCACGCTGCTGAGGGTGAGCATATTACGTCTCTTGGGGAATTTTTTTCGGACTGTGCTATGGACATTTCCCTTTCTTCGTCAGCTCCGCTGGTTCCGTCCAGCTCCTCCTCGTCACAGTTGGACCCGCCCAACCTCCCACTCCCGCCTCCTCTGCCTACCTCAGCCAGTCTGAAGCACCTGCAGCCATCACAGCGACACGCCCCTGCTCATCCTCAGCGCGTCAGTGCCGCTGGTTCGATTGATCCGTGGCGTGCCTCTCTGCCAGCTGCTTTCGGGGAGCTCTCCAGTTCTCCGCCTCCGCTCCCTGAGACCAAGAGGTCGCCTCATCCCGTCGGACCAGTGGCATCACTTAAGGTCTCTCCTCCCTCCCTTTCGTCGGCTCCCGTCTCTACAGCGACGTCACCAGGCATCGTCACCACTCCGGCTCCGCCCTGGTCGGTCGTCGTCCCGTCCTCGCCTCCGGGTTTTCCTCACTCCCCAAGTGTCCCTCACTCCACCCTTCCAGCTCCTTGGGCTCCTCCCTCCTACGGGCATTCACCTTTGGGTTCCTCTGCTCTGGCTCCGCCTCGTAGCTCCGTTCCACCTCCTACATCTCGGTCGGGAGACCCACCAGCTCTGCCCCGCCCCTCCGGTTCCTCGGCTCCCCCTGGGTTCTCTGCTCGCGCGGCTCCACCCTGGATCCCCCAAGTGCCGTCATCGCCGTTGTCCGTCCCCAGGGTGGGTAGTAAGAACAATACTCCACCCTGGCTCCTCCCACCAGCGACTCCACCCTGGGGCTTCATCCCGTTCGGTCTCTGGGGCCTGGTCCAGACCCCTTCCTAATCCCTCTTTCATTCTTGGACATTTTTGTTTTAGACTCCCTCCCTCCCTCCACTTCGGTGTTGTTTTAGTTACGGCGCGGGACGCGCCTTGGGAGGGGGGGGGCGTACTGTCAGGGTTTTTGTGTTTCATTTATTTCTGTTCATTGTTAATCATCTTGTTTAGTTCATTTGTTATCTCATTTTATCATTATTAGTCACACCTGTGGTTCATTATAGTTAAGTTCTTACTCCTGTGTTTAATTAGTTTGCTCACCCTTTATATTCTGCCCTCATGTGTCTTTCCCTTGTCAGTCGTTGAATGTGAATGTATGTCTAATGTGAAGCTGTTCCTCGTCATCGTTGTGTGTATTGAATAAAGTTCCAGAGTATATATATTAAGAATCCTGTTTCTTCGTTATCGTTTGTATTAGTAGAGTTAGAGTACGTGACACACACACACACACACACACACAGCTGGCTATCTACCTAAAACAGACATATTAAATATTTTTTATGGGTTTAAATTGTTAATTAAACAACACTGACTAACTCGAACACAAAAATCAAAATTATGAATAGAAAAAAATATGGATACATTTGGATTTTTTCTTCAATACATCTTCATCTGCCCTCTTTTACTCTATAAACTATAAACATACACATTGGATAGATATTTTGAACTAGCAATAGCATTTATTTTGATAAAATGTCAGCATTATGCTAGATAACCCAAATGTTTGTAAATGTGCATTGGGGGGTGTGGGGTTCGGGGGATGCAGCTGTTGACAATGTGTTTTGGGGGACTAGGGTCAGGTTATTGTATAATTTCACAGAAAGTGACAAACGTTACAACTTACCCCATAGGTGGGTTTAATTGTAACAAACAGAGGGTTTGTTGTAAACCTGCTAGAAAATTTGGTTTAAACATAAATTATTCAATAAAGGTCTGTCTATATACTAAAGGTGGATATTGCTAATATATCTGCCTGTATTAGATAGATATCTACACATTCATCCATCCATCATCCTTCATCTAACCATCCTTGTATTAAGCATCAATGCATATAAAGAGATTTTTTTGAAATGACAAAAACAATCATAATTGTGAGTTATTTCCCCCTGATATCGTAACACTGCGTGACAACTAACCCCGCTGTGTATAAATGTTTTCAATACCAGCTATAATTTACTAGAAGTTGCTGACATGTTTTAAAATGCTGTTATGTTTTAGGTAACAAGAAAGTGATTAAAATAATATAAGGTTGGATTTGGTTACTTACACCCAACTCAGAAATAAAAAAAACATACAAAGAAATTTACTTTCATGCCTCCAAAACACTCTTTGTTCAATATTTTAACCAAAACACATGAAAAAAAACGTTTCACAAATTCAGAGGAGATCATCTGACAGTAAGAGAAAAAGACCAAAAGTACAGATTGCTCGGCCCTGTAGAAATATGTGAAGTAGCCATGTTACGTTTCACGTGTAAAAAACGCGGTATTTTTCACACAATTGATTTATCTGTATGATCTGTTTTCACTGTCCTCAAAACGGGCTGATGTCTTCTTTGTTCTATGAAGTCCCTCTTTCAGAAATACATAATGAGTTGTGATTGTGTAGTTTGTTTAGTGTGTTGTGATTTGATAGCAGCTAGCTTGCCGTTAGCTTAGCTGGCGACTGATGTATTCCTGTGGGCGAAGTTTAGTCAAAAAACTGTTCTAATGATGTCATTAAAGCAGGAAGTAAAGGACTGTAGTCCAAACTGGCTGTTTGCTGTAGGCTTAGAAAGGAGAATTCTGTTAAAGAAAATATATTGCAATACAGGTATTATTTATGCTATTATAGCAACATTACACACTAACTAAAGTTTGAAAAATGGGATCAGAAAGAATGCAACCTTTTAAACACCCAACAAACATAAAATAACGTTCCTGCTCAGGTTGATGATGATGACAAACAGAAGTTCATGTATATGGAATTACAAATAGTATTACAGTATTTAGTGATGCTCAGTGTTTGTGTATGTCTGTGTTATTCCATGAGGAACTACTGTGATGTTTCGAGGCTGGTTTATCAATGTTCTTTTGCATAGCCCTTCTGCTCCTCGTGTCCCTGCAGCAGGGCAGTGTTTTTTGCAACCTGCAGACCCCCTCCCCAATGTCATGTGTGTGTAGGATGGGAATGCCTTTGCTATATGTATTTTAAAGTTGGCTAAGTTTAGTTCAGGACCTCCCTTCGGCATTCTCAAAGTTAATGGGGCAGTTTCCGGACAGGGCTTATTATATACATTGTATACATATAGAGTGTATTTGACTTGTACACATCAGATGTTTGACACACATGCACAATGCAACAAAATGCAATGAATGTCTTGTTGGGCTATGTCCTGAGAGAGAGAGAGAGAGAGAGAGAGAGAGAGAGAGAGAGAGAGAGAGAGAGAGAGAGAGAGAGAGAGAGAGAGGGTTGGGTTGTATGCTGGAGCTGAGGGCTGCATTAATTTGGGTCACTGGATATGAATAGTAGTCTTGCCTACCGAGGATTGTGAAACTGGCCACTGTGGGTGTGTGTGTTTCACAAATGCTCATTAAAACCCATTATTATTTTTAAACTTGCTTATCTTATTGTGTAAAATAGTGCTTCACTTGTTGAGTGTTTGGAGTGTGTTTTATTTGTGTACTGTATGTGTATTTAAGGTGTGTTGGAGTCACTCAGGTGAAACACTTGTACTAGCTTGTACCTGTGCTATTTTTTCCAGAATTTGTCCAGAGTCTCTCTTCAGCATTTGCCAATTCTAAAAGAACATTGAGCTGCATTTTTCCAGCAACACTTTAAGGGTTTATTAAAACTCTACGAAGGACCTCAACGCCGTAGGCTGGGCGTCGGTTTTCATTCATACTTATGCGGCATTGTTTGCGTCAGTGTGCACTTACACATGCGGATCGCTAGTAGGTATTGTCCACACTGGGCATGTCATGGTGTATACAAAGTAAAAAGGCAAAGCCAAATAAGGACCAGCTTGTTGTTGTAAAAGCATCAGCAGTGATGGAGGTAAATAGACAGCGAATTTGTTGCAGCTTGGGTAAAATATTACTCCTCAACTTAGCCCATCTTTGTTTTTATTGTCGCAAGTGGAATTGTGTGTGAGTAAATTTCTTACCTGACGTAAAAAGGTTCTAGCGGACCAATCACAGTTCTTGCGATCTACGTACCGTAGCATGGACGCATTGTTACATTGTCAGGCTAAGCAGAGCTAGGCACAGCCCACACTTAGCCTATGGCGTAGGTCCTACGCGGAACCATAAATCATGCTTTAGGCCTAGTCCACACGGACACGTGTATTTTTATAACCGTGAGTTTTTTCACGAGGTTCGGCCGTTCGTCCACACGAAACCGCAGTATCAGGGCAATGAAACCGAGCATATTTGAAAACCCCGGCCAGGGTGAGCTTTTTAAGAAACCCCGGTTACAGTGGTGTCGTGTAGAGAGTAAAACTGGGGGTTTTGCCTTGCGACGTCAGAGTGTGCGCCGTTATCCACTGTGTTTGACGTCAAGATTGTGCGCCGCTGACTGTTTTGTTGATGATTCTGTGCAATGGCGGACGTATCTTGCTAATAATAACTGTGCCAACAGGGCTTCTAACATGTATACAGATAAATGCTCAGTTATCTTACTATATTGCGGAACACGATTTGGGTTATATCCCCGCCTGCTGGCGTGGCATGCTCTTGACAGCGCTTGATAGCTTGCTTTTGCTTTATCGTGTGGATGGATATTTAATTTAAACTGAGCATGTGTGGACGGGATTTTCTTTTAGGGAAAACTCCGGTTATAAATATACCCGTGTCCGTGTGGACTAGGCCTTAGTATGGAGACCAATTCTCACTATTAACAAGTTGCCTATTAGCTTGCATATTACTAGCATACTGGCTGCTTATTAGTACTTATAAAGCACATATTAACACATGACCATAATCTTCATCTCTTAATCCTACACCATAGACAACTTACATTTAAAAGTTACAGCAACTACCTTACTACGTAAGGGATAATATATAGGCAGCAGGTTGCTATCGGAGAAATGAGCACTGACAATGTGATCACACTGAAGGGACTTATTTCGCAAAAACAACCTGCTGCCTATACATTATTCTGCTTATTACACGGCTATGTACCTCATAATTAAGGTAAGGAACATTATTTTATTTCCCTAATTTTTATGCAGACCTTCCGCAAGGAAAACATGTTTACTTTGGGTTTAAAGATAAGACAGAAGTTCACAAACACACTAATTGGTTTAATCATTTGTAATATAATGTAATATAAAAGACATTTGGTGTAATATTAAACTGTACCTGTCAAAATGATTTGCAGCATCTGGGTTACTGCGTTATTGGTTTTGAGCAGTTGTTATCTGAAAAGAACGGACCTTGGAATGTTGCGACTGGCCAATCAGAATCAAGCATTTTAGAGAGCTGTGTAATAAATATTAATAAGCAGTAAATTAGGGGTTCATTATGACAATATCTCGTTAATAGTGAATATGTGTTACCCAAACTGAAGTGTTACAATTTTTATCATTAGTTTTTCATTCTGAAGCTCATTAGCCAATTTTGTTGCCGTTTTCTGAGCTGATTATTTAATTTGTTCCATTTGGTGACTTGTTCCCTTTACATGCTAATTAGTATAGTTGTTAAGTTAGTTAATTAATTCCTTTAATGCCTCCTTAGTTAATTATTAGTTATTTAGTTTCTTCATCATTTAATTTGTGTGTGGCTTCATTAGTTTCTTTGTTAGGTAATTAGTTAATCTGGTAAATAAACTATATGAATTAAGAACTTAATGCAACAATGCACTGTAAAAAGTAATACCTAGATCTAACTTATAAAAAGTGAGGCAAGTGACTGCATGGGAAGTTTTAGGTTGAGTCAACTTTCAACCTTTTTTAAGTATATCGAACACACTAACATTACTTAATATGAATGCAATAAAATTGAGTTGAGTTAACTAATTGTGCTAGTATTACTCAGTTAGATAAACCTTCTTTTCTTGGTACAGGTAGTGTATTTATGGTTAGTTGTTGTTTTTTATGCCGTCAGATGAGGGCTAGAAACGTTTATTCAAACAACACACCCACTCAGTTTCGTTTTGGGCAGCTGTAAAGCGCGACATACTTCAGTATGCAGTCTATGCACAAGCACCAGTCTTCTGAACAATGGTAACTACAAAACTCAAAGAAGAAACAGAAACTCTTCCAAATATCGAAGATAAATGAACATTAAACACTAACAAGTCTTTCTTTTTAGTTAAAAACAAAACAAAAAAAGTTTCAATTCAATTTTCACTCTCCAAATGCAGTCCCATGCAAAGCATGCTGGGAACTGCAAGTCCACTGCCTAGTTAGTTGTGTTTACTCAAATAATTCATGTAGTTTTAACACAAAATTAATAAGTTAATTTCTTTCTTACAAATTTAAATTGATTGTAGATAATAAAATTAAGTTGAATTTACTCAATAATGTGCTCATTTAGAATTAATCAATTTATTCCAATTTTTATTTTATTTAAACTCATATTTTGATTAAAAAAACAAGAATTATTATTTTTTTAATACAGTTTACTCAATTAATTTTTTTAAAATCTACTAAGGCATAGAAACACTTTTTACAGTGAAGACATATCAATGCAATATGAAACCCAATAACTTTAATACTGATTTGTTAATGTGTCATGAACAGTGTATGATTTGTTGAGTCTTGTTAAGTGAAATAAATGAGTCTCTGTTATTGATGATAGTGTTTGATGAAGTAGATGTGGTGTATTGTTGTTAAAGGCGGGGGGCTCATCTTGTATGGGAATGGCTGTTCTCAGCTATTGATCAGACCTGAACCCCCTGCCTTTATTTCACAGCATGTGTGTGTGTGTGTGTGTGTGTGTGTGTGTGTGTGTGTGTGTGTGTGTGTGTGTGTGTGTCTCTCTCTCTCTCTCTCTCTCTCTCTCTCTCTCTCTCTCTCTCTCTCTCTCTCTCTCATGATACTTTTTTGGCATATAGTATTGCCAAAGCATTTATACATAAAACAAGAAGCATATAATAACACAGTAATGACAAACAATAAGTTATATATATAAGTCAATATCTTGCCAAACTTTGCACTATTCAAATCGATTTTGTGAGTTGTGTCTTTGTGTAACTCCATAAAGAGTTATTTGACTGATCCACTGGATTGAAGCCAAATGAAACACTTTTAAGATTTAATTTCAGTTACTTTAGGTTGCTGTCTTTGTGGACATCAGGTCAGCTCTATACATTCTTAAGCAGAACCAAGCAGTCAAAACCTTTCCTGTTTGAGTGGAAATACTTAAGAAAGACCCTTGGCTTCATCAAGGAAAAAAGAGACCAAGGAACACAAATTGATAAATGATTGAGGGTTAATGTGAAAAAGCTTTCTAGGGTTCACAGGAGGTGAAAGGAGAGAGCGAGAGGAAAGTCCTGTGGAAGTTGAGTTTGTCATTTGTTGCAGTAAGAGAGGGAGGAGCCACGGGGAGGGAGATTTGGGAAACGGAGAGGGAGAAATCCAGCACCGCTCAGTGCGTGAGTGACAAGGAGGTTGAAAAGACGGAGCTCAGCGCAAGCAAGGATTTACTGAATGTGTGTGTTTAGGCAGATATCCTCAGTATCAGGCACATGCAGACGGATCCGTCTCGGGAATCCAATGGGAATGTAAAGTGAATTGAAGGATTAGAGGAGTGTGTGTGTTTTGCCTGTGTGTGTATGGGACACTTGTCTGGAATACTAAGTGGATATGTGATCATATCTGGATCTAACTGCAATGCCTACGGGTAAGCATGAAACATCTTTTCAATGTGCTTTTCAATGTGCTTTTGTGTGCAGTTGATTTCTTTAGACACATAGTAATGTATGCTTTATAAATTGTATCTTTATGGCTCAATGCATCATAGTAGCTCTTAAAAACTATTTTAAAACTTTATCTTTCTTTGCGTAAGTGTGTGTGCCAATATTTAAAGTATTTTGTGTTTCATTTTTGTTGTTAGGACACTTTGTGTTTAACCAAAACTGTATATATCTGTATATGAAAGAGAGTTTGTGTGTGTGTTGGCAAGTTGAATGTCGAGTGTTTATTTGGTTTCCTACATGCTGGCGTGTGTATAACAGAAGCTGCTTTCCTCTACACATACCTAACTGACTGAAATGTTTGTCATTGCGTTGCTTCTGTGTTAGTGAGTGAACCTGTTTAGCTATGGATCCAACATTGACCACAGTATTTAATTACATTCAAATTTATTATTTCTATAGGAAAATATTTTTATAGCACATTCCACAAATTTGCATTGTTGCAAGGCAGCTTTACAGAAGATACTAACTATACAGAAATAAGTAAAAATAACCAGGAAACTACATATAGTGCATGTTGAAGAATGTAAATTAAATAATGTGTGTTGTCATCATGTTTTGCTTTATTTGCAATAGAGTCCCAATTAACTAAAGTATGTGCGTGGATGGTATCTTTTGATGATTTTCTGTTTGAAACCTCTCTCACTGTCCCTATCTTTCACTGTCTCTCCCCCACCCCTGACCTAAATTAGTCCCCCACGGGTCGAGGGTTTGGGGGGATAATAACAGTTTAGAGGCTGCTTTAGACAATACCAGTCCCCCCTCAGGACATCTGTCCCTAAAGCTATACACCCCCTCGGGACACAGCCCAGCTGGAGACACAGAGCAAAACCCAGTTTGAAGGAGGGATAGAAAAGTTCAGTTGAATACTTGTCAGAACTTATTTGCAGACAACAATTACTCGTTTAAACGATGCTAGTTATATATAAAAAAAGGGTTTTCGAGATATTTATTTAGTTGAAAAAACCCTGTTGTGATGTTTAGCAGACACGTTATTTCAATTTACGCTTATTATTTAATATATATAATTTATTTAATATAATAAAGGTCAGGTTTATTTTCTGTGGTTAGCATTGGGGCAGTGGGTCACATCCAGACCTTCAACCCTGTATATCATGTATGTGGGTATTAATTCAGGAAAACTCTTGTTTTATTGGCTAAGCTAGTAATAAACGTGTAATAAACACATTGACTTTGTACATGCGCAGTGTCATTCATGTGTAATAAAGTATATCACATTCACATAAAAGAGTCAAACCTCCAGACAAGTTAAAGTTCACACAATGGACAGTACCGCTTTGCAGATGACTGCAAACATCATTAGAGAAACTGATCTATGATCAGTCATCTATCAAGAGTGTGCTGGTGTTGTCTGCATATATATGGGTCTTTGTCCGATGTATAATAGTTTTTGTGGTTGATCATTTAAAATGTAAGATTGTCTAGGAATAGAGTCAAAGTACTTAATTCAGTTATTTGATTTATTATAACAAATACAGGAACTGTCTGCAAGTAAAATATATAAAAAAAATAATAAATTGAAAGCTTTCCCTTTGTATATCTGGAACCCATGTATGCTGTGAGTGATGCCTGTTATTATTAATATTGCTCATAGGTATACTAACAATAATAATTTAACTACTGGAGTCTAATTTATCCTGCATCATTTGTGCTACACTCTTAAAAAATAAATGGTGCTTCACGATGCCATAAATTAACAATGTTTTGACTGAATGGTTACATAAAGAACATTGAGCATCCGAAGAATCTTTATGTTTATAAAAAGGTGTAAAAATGGCTCTTCTAGGGACCTTTTCCCTAATGGTTATTTCAGGAACCAAAAAATGGTTCTTCTGTGGCATCGCTGTGAAGAACCTTTAAACACCTTTATTATTTAAGTGTGTGAACATAGATGACATATCAAATCAGAAGTAATTTCTAAGGACCAGACTTGGAGGTGGACTACAACCACCTAGCAACCAACCATAACCACCTACCCACCCAATAGCAAATCAAACTCTTAAATGAAAAAACTCTGAACACCTTAGTATGAAATGCCAACCATCTATCCAACCCTTGAATCGCAGCATTCAATTATTTTAATAATAAATAAGTCCTGTTTTCTGTTCTACACCGGAACATTGTGAAATCTTCAGTAGTTTTGGGTTGGAAATGAGTGATAATGAGTCGGTCTGATTGCAGGAAATGGTCAGCAAGGAAGAGCTTTTTATAGAGATGTGATCACTCTGAGTCATTAAAAGTTTGATCGTAAGATAAGAAAGCAAGAAGTTGGGTTTTGTTCTCATGAACTTCAGCACTAGCCAGAGCAGATGTTTGGTGATGTTTTGGAAATGTTTTCGGCATGCTATGAATCTGTTACAAACATTCCAGCTCTGCAGAAAGTTGTGGTGGAAGTTTCAACATGTTTCAGGGACCAGAATAGGAGTTGCGATCCTTGTGTGTGTGTGTGTGTGTGTGTGTGTGTGTGTGTGTGTGTGTGTGTGTGTGTGTGTGTGTGTGTGTGTGTGCCGTTCTCGTGCACCCAAGCCTGAGAGAATTAATCCCATTGGTTATGGACATGCTACTCTTCACAAAAAAACACACATCGTCATGGAGATATCAAGACCGTGAGAGATTTGTTCAGTTTTGTGTGAATTATCATTGATCAGAGTTCTCTTAAAGCAAAAGTGACATATCAGTATAAAATATTTGTTTGAAATTTCGGTGTGATTTTAAGAGTGGAAAGCATCATACAGCCAATACATTTGCATAATAATGTGTACATTTCAGCCCAGTCAGACGAAATTACGTACCAATAGTCACATAATTTTTGATTTTTTTTGTGATACTGTCACGAATTTCTGTGTTTTTCGTGATCATATCACAAAGTTTGTGTCATTGTCACATATTGGTTACTCAACTGTTTTGTCTTATTTTCGCTTCGGTTTAGGCTTAGATTTATATAAAATGACATCCTAACCCAAACTCAACTCAACTCTGACGCCAGGCGACAATGGTTTAAAAATCAGAAAACTAAAAAAAAATTGTATAAACCAACACCGCAAACACTAACCCTAAACCGAAGTGACAATGGTTGGAAAACAGGAAAAAGCAGTTGAGTAACCAATGACACACAAACAGAAATTCATGATATGATGACAAAAAAAAAAGGAAATTCGTGACAGTATCATAAAAAAGAAATCTAAAAAATAATTTCGTGAGACTGGATAACACATTCATGTCACATATGGTAATGCTATCTTTGGATTGAATGCACCATACTGTAAAATAAGTATCCTTGTCTTTTATAAAGACTGCATTCACTTTTAAAGATGCAGTGTGTACATTTTAGCTGCATCTAGTGGTGAGGTTGCAAATTGCAACCAACGGCTCAGTCCACTGCCCAACCCTCGCTTTTAAAATGCATAGAGAAGCTACGATAGCCACCACCAGACAAACATTTCATCGTCAGAGACAACTTAGTAAAAAAGTTTGTCTGTTAACGGCTTCTGTAGAAACATGGCGGCACAAAATGGCCACTTCCATGTAAGGGGACCCTCAGTGTATGTGGATAAAAACGTCTCATTCTAAGGTTAAAAAAACATACGGTTCATTTTAAAAGGTCTTTATACACCCCTGATAATATAGCTTTGTATATTATTTTGCATTTTTTTCAAGAGATCATTCTAAAAATTACACACTGCACCTTTAATCGTAGTCTTAAACAAAAAAAAGCTAACTTAATAACGGTAAGCAAAAGCAAAGCCAAATTGCTGTTGGTTAAAGGAATATCTTATCCCAAATGTTGTCATCATTTACTGTCACATCTTTTACAATGTGTGTTGAATTATATTGTCAAGCTCCAAAAGAAATACTAAGCACCATAAAGCAGTTCATACAACTCATGCACTGTATTTAAAGTCTCATTTATGTGAGCAACAGACCGAATGTTTTTCCAATCTCATTTGGGGTTTAGTTTATAATTGCATCACATTTTATTTCGCCACTATGGCGTTTGCCATCAGTGGGCACCATGTTAAATGAAAAACCTAAATGAGGTAAGAGCCTTAACTGAAGGGAAGGTAATCCGTGAATAATGTCTTAAATACAGTTCTGTTCCTCACATGAAGACGAATGGCTTCTGAAGACTTTCCAGAAAACAGTGGAGCATAGTTCACTGCCCAACCTTGAGGAAAGAATACACAAACCTCAAAAGCTCACAATCTCTACAGGTCGACATGTTTGTTGTAATATTAGTTACAGTTTGATCTTTATGTAAACGTCACACTAGAATATTATGCGAATGATATTGTATGCACATTTTACAATTGTATGGGCTCAATTGGTAGTGTCATAAAGGTCATGGGGGTTTGATGCCAGGGAACAGACATATGCAATGTATGCAAGCACTGTAAATTGCTTTGGATAGAAACGTTTGGCCAATGCGTAAATGTTATATACACTTCTGATAAGGGACTATGGGGAGACTATTGTAGAGCTGTGTTCACCTGTGTTTAAGTATTTTGCGTAAGGCTGCATTTATAATCAATAAAAACAGGGCCTTAAGTGTAAAATTCAGAGCTTGTCCTTTAAGGATTGCAGCCTTAAATATCGCTTCTCAACTCAGTCAATCTTTGTTTTTACCTTTGCAAGTGATAAAGCGTATGAGGAAATGCGCTGATGTATATTGCTTTTTTTTACCTGAGAGAGGGACTCTAGCAGACCTTGCAGTAGGGTAAAATTCACACGTTGCTACATTTTTGGGAAGGTGCGTGTTAGGGTATGGATACTGTACGTAGGCTATGCCATACACTCGATGCAGAAGTATAAACTGGGCTTTTTTGGTTGCTATTTTTCTTTTATTATATTCATGTCACTTGCTTACAGTGTAGAAATATGTAAATATGTTAAATTTGCTTTGTTGTCCATCTATGTTAATGAAGTATGACACATGCAATTTTGGATTTAGGAGCATTCGTATTCGTATTAACTCTGTGTTAAGGGACAGTCTGTGAATTTGTGCTGAACTGCTTATTTACCATCTTGATTTATTGATTTACATTGCCAACAAAAGAAACGTGCTCGTTTTGGATGTATCCTTACGTAATGGAATTTGATATTGTCCTACAAAATAATGGGCCTGGTTAAAATGTAATTATATTCGCCAACATTAATAATAACAATTATAATATATAATTGCGAAGTTCTTGACATATTTATGAGTGCATGTTTGGAAATAATCACTAGACGGTGTGTGGTCAGAAACTGCTTACTCTACATAACGTCTGCAGTTATATGACAGACAGACCGTAGACTATAGCTCATACACGCCACAGATTATTTCAGCGTGTCTGCATTTATTACCGTGAAGTTAAGCACGGCTGGGTGAGATAACATGTTTGCCTGTTTGTTAGTGGTCTTTACTGAGTCAAGTATTAGGTTTTGAAGAAACCTTTAACCCTGTGCTTTAAACTTCTGTGCATAACTCATCCAACATAGTTTATGTTACATTTATGATTGAGAAGACATAGCAATGTGCTAAAAATCATTAGGAAATCTTTACAACCATAAAGCAAATACCATCAACTACACCTTATCTGCACAGTAATGCACAAGGCAAACATCCTGAACAGCCCAGCATTTGTAACTTTTGCACCTCTCATTTTCATCAGTGAATCTAGTTTGTCCATTGAAAAACCAAACTGGTCGACCACCAATGTGTGTAGAGTATATTTAGATTTAATGTCGTCTCAGGAAACTCAGCTCACAGCTGGATCGACTTTGAGTTTTCAGTCTGTATTTAAAACTTTCATTGACATCATGCTATATATACACACACACAGACTTCAGTTTAGGACTCTCTCTTAATCTCCTTCTGCCTCGATTAAACAGTAAAAGCTCTGTGGTCGAACTGAACTCCTATAACCCTCTGAAAGAGTACATTTATGTTTGTAAAACTGTAAAACGTGTAGCATTCATTTGAAGCGAGCTGCTGGAGAGAAACTGTTTGATGGTGTTGGTCAGTGTTTTTTTTAGCAGACGAGAAAGAAGCAGTGAATGTGTGTGTGCGTGTGTGTGAGGGGTCTTTGTCTTTTGGGTCTGCTCTGAATTATGTCATGTTTGAGTCTCTCAGCAGTAGCACTCAGAAGGGGAGCAGACGGGGGCTTAATCCGCCGTAAAAGCCCCTCTCCGCAGCACTCTCACCCCCTTCTTCATTCTCTCTATCTCTCTCAATTAGAAGAGGAGAGTGGACGACAGCACTACCTCTAGGGGGCTGTTTACACAACAACGTTTTCAAACAAAACAGGAAACTGTTTGTGCAGTTTGGCTGTTTGTTTACACAAACTTTTGTAAACATGGTGTCAAGTTTCGGAAAACGACGGCATTATCGTTTCTGTGTAAATGTCATAAACGCGAATCTGTGACGATGCATATTGCATGTTTAGTCTACAGGCAGGCGCAAATATTTGACAACTATAGCAACAGTGGCGGCAAGGACTGTGTGCTCAAGATACTGAATTTATTAGCGCTTCTCCAACAAAGTTTACAAAATCTTTGTTGCTTTATAATCCAGGGTCACTTGTAGAAATTCACCTACCTTGTCGTCCGTCTAAACACAACTGCTTAATGCTTTTTCCATCTTAATTCTTTGTAGAAGAATGTTACTGTGTGCAGGCTTGTACAGTTTCTTTACAAAGTAACATCGCCATCTACTGGCCTGGAACCCATAATGCAGCATTTTTTGTCATGTTCGCGGATCTGTGCAAACACAGATCTTTTTGATAATGAGTGCATTTACATGTCTTACGCCAATTGTGCTCTTTCCCCGCCATTGATGAGTTATCTTGTCAAATAAGAGAACATTTTTGCATAAAAAACGTGTTCCTGGTGAGTTTTTATGGTTATATTTAATACCGTACTTACTCAATTTATAAAAAAACTTATTTTACACTCCGTGTATGTTTTGATAATCATTCTGAATCTGATCTCTAACTAAATGTCTTCACAAAAATGCTATTATTTCAGCTTTTTGCTTAAAAATGTGTATTTTTCAGAAAAAAATATAGATAGGATGAAAATTTTCCCCCCATTTTGTTTGTTAGTTTGTTTGTTTGTTTGTTGTTTGTTTGAAAGCAGAGGGTCTGTTCTTTCATTTGATATATTTATATGTTTATATTTTTTTAGAAGAAAATTTTCCTGAAAGGCATTTAGTAAAAATCACAAAAATGCTGGCGGGAAACAATTCAAATAAAGGCTGGCGGGGAATAAATTAATAAAGTGATAATGTGTGGGTTCATATAAACGCATAAAACAGTTTTCTTTTTATAGGGGAAAGCACAGAAATGGCATAAGCAAAAAACTATCAGCATGGATAGTTTTTTGCTCATTACCCCGATTTTGCGTCGCATGTTAACACCTCGCAATTTTGTTCATGTGCACATGTGAAATATAAACATCACACGACTCATGCAGTTGGCAGAGAAACTGAAAATAAAAGCTCATGTTACAGATTTTGCTGACATGAGAAGAGTTACAATGGTATAGCTTGAGACAGATTTCAGATTTTTTTGAACGACTATGTGTACTATAGGCGGTGAATTCACAACCTGACAAATCTCCAAATCCTAACACAGTTTTCTGCATAGCCGGTCTATTGATTTGCATGTAAACGCATGAAACAGGTTTCTAAAATAAGCAGATTTTTCATAGTTATCCGCTTATTCTGTGCATGTAAATGCACTCACTGTCGTTGCGTATACATGGAAGTTCTCAGACATGCAAAGCAAAAACTTTTAAATTTTTACTACATCATTGTTGTGTAAATGTATCCTCAGACACATTGACAACAAGGAAGTGAAATATATATGCTATCATATATGAAGTGGCTAAAAAGCATGCATCATTATGTTTGGCCATTTTTTTTGCAGTTTTCTTTACCAAAAGAAGCTAAAGAAAATCCTGTGGTCTCGCTGCCAACTCATGCCACAACATTTATGTCACAGACATGAGTAATACCTGAAATTACATGGCTTGATGTCATGTGCAGGAGAGGTGTGCAACTACTTTGTGATGAGATATACTGCGTTTTTGGTGGACTTTTAAAAATCCCAAAGAATTAAACTGAAGGTGGGACCCGAGCTATACGCAGGTGTCAGAATGTCACTCAGTATAAGAAGTGTAACTGGGTCAGTAAGCAACCATCCATCAACACTGAGTACATATATGATTATACTTTCCCAGATCAAAGAGTAAATGTAACACAAAAACTGCATATCAGATTTAGCTGTAATTTTAGATGGTAAAACACAGAGAAACGTCTGCTAAATAAACCAGAGGATTAGCTCTCTAATAGGCTTGGTTGCAAAGATCAAAGTGAACACGATCTTATACAGATGTCTTCCTGTTAAAAAGACCAGTATAGATTCATTTCAAACTTGTTCTGGACTGATTTATGATGCTGGTTCAGAGTTTATGACATTTTTTTTTTTTGTATATTCATGTATGTACACATGTACATGTATGAATAAGTTTGGACATACATGCTAATCATTTAGATTCGAAATCCGCTGTTTTGTAACAGGGTGTGTCATGGTCACTGGGTGCATGTGTGTAGGGGTTCATGAACAAACAAATGTAGTTCCAGTCATGTGACATCTCTGGAAGAGGAAACACCATGCAAATGAACAAACACAAGCTTCAATTTCAGACTATGGGTGGATTTCAAAAGTGGATTAAAAGCAAGGTTATCTTTCTTTACATCATTTGTCCATTTTATTTATTTTAGTTTTTTTGCAGTTTTCTTTACCAAAAGAAGGTAATGAAAGTCCTGTGGTCTAGCTGCCAAAACACAGGCCGGAGGTCTCCCTACGAGTAGCAAACTGTAAACAGTCTTTTGTTACTTAACCTCAGGATACTCTTGGACACTGAACCTATAATATATGTACTAAAGTCACTTTGGATTAAAATGATTTCTAAATAAATACCTAGATGATCATCGCTGCTTTGTGATTTTTGTCTTACTCATATACGTTGCCTAATTCAGCAATGTTTTGGTTTAGTGTACACTGTAAAAAAATGCAGCATGAACTTGGTTTTGCAAGTCAGTTCAACCTACTATAATACTTGACATAACTTATTAAAACATGTTGCAATTGTTTAACCAAATTTTTTTAAGTTAAAGGATGTAGGATTGTGGCCAAAACTGGTATTGCAATCACAAAACTTGTGGCTAAAACTGGTACTGCAGTCGCACAGATGGTGGCCAGTGCACAGGGTGACGGCATGAACATCAGTTGAGGGCTGCGACTCCACTTTTTAAATGACAATTTCCTGGCCAGACCACTGTTGTCAGTGATATAAGTATTTGAAATGAAAATGATTTCTTCATGTCTAGTGACATATCAGGGCCATTTTATGATTAATTGATGCAAATTTCTTACATACTGTTCCTTTAAAGTTGCATAAAAATATATGCTGATTTGACAAAAATGCTGAATGTTTTTACAGTGTAGTATTAACTTTACACGAAATACTATCCAAGCAACTAGGAAATATTTGTAAAACAAAGTGAAAGCAATATTTAATTAAATATTTAAAATAAACGCCATATATGGACTCTTAAAATAATTTTCCCAGCATAAGTGAAAAGAGACAGATATAATCTGGGAGTTTATTCTTGTTTGTTTAGTATCAGAGCTTGCATAGCTGTTATGTTTGTGGCATACTGTAAAAAAATGCTGTAGAAATTACAGTATTACTGGGTATTACTGGCATCTAGCTGCCAGTATCATACTGTAGATTTTACATTTGTTATTTACTGGCAACAGTTTGTTCAAAGTTAAATGAACATGAAACATTTCAGTCTTTATCTTCTACAGTAAGTTACTGGCAACCAGCTGCATAATTACAGCTATTTTTTACAGTATAATGTTCGCATTGTCTCTACATTTTATTTCCGTTTATCTGATGTTTATTTAATCTGTCTCATGATCTACCTCCTTGTTTCAAATTTGCACATCTTTAAAGCTACAAATCCTGTTTTAATGCCTATTTGGGTTTTTGGCACTTTGTAGAAATCTAAAGACTCTTCTAACTCATTGCATTTAGTATTTCTTATATGTATTGTATCTATTTTTATATCAACATTATGACTTTCGAATCTCCAGTTCAATTCTGTAATACTTTTATGACAAGGCAGATAACATATACCAACCTAAGAGACAGACTATTGATTTGATCATTTCCATAATTCAAATGATTGAAAACACAAGTTTGAGGTTTGAACAGCAATAATCCATCCATCCATCATATCAACCTTCGCCCTACTGGACTCCTCCTCTCCTCACTTTGGTTTTCTGCAGATTTGCACAGAGATCATGTTGCAAGTGAGAAGGAGAGACTAAAAACGTAGCTTGTTATCAAGCTAGCATTTGCTAATATGAAATCAAGTTCCCAGTTGTAAACATATGCATACAAAGTCAACACATTGATGCTGTTTTTGCAAAGCAATTACCTTGAGGAAACATGGGTGCACTTTTGTTCAAGACATGCATCTGAACTGATTTTAAATTGATTGTTACTATATAAAACTGCTCTGTTTTAAAATAAGTTGCGGTCACACTAATGAGAAATAAAGTTCAGTTTGTAGGGTCACAAATTTTGATCACTAATAATGACAGCAACATCACACACCTAGCAAGCAATAGCTGACATTTCCCCCGTCTATAGCCAATATAGTCCGGCTATGAGTATCCCACTTCTAGCCAAAATAAACTTTTGGTTACATTTTGTTTTTGCAAAAACCAAACCTTTGTAAGCAAAGTCAACAGTAATTACAAGGTGTTTGCTTTCATGTATTTATTTCTGGGCTATGGTTAGACATCTATTAAATTTTCACTTGCCTTGTTTTAGTGTAGAAGACTGGGCAGGGATTGGACTGCTATTAGACATCTTTTTAAATGCAATATTGCTTGCTGGTAAACACAAAGGATACTTGTGCGGTACGAATGAATAGTGTACAAACACACACACACACACCTGCACATGCACACACACACTTTGTATTAATGTAGTATGACCTGTCCACCAAAATACAAAATCAGCAGTCAAGTGGCAACTAATTTTGTGGTTGTTAGGGCGCGCTCACATTATCCAAACCATACCACACCCAAGGTTGTTTGACCCTTGGTTTATTTGACTAGTGTGATCACTCTGTACCATGTTTGATAAATCGCGACCTGGCCGGCTTACTGAGGTGGGCTCGAGCACGGTTCACTTGGGCTCAGGTGCGGAACGCGCAGTAGGGATACATGACTGTCTGAGCTGCACAAGCAACATATCAACTAAACAATATGATGGCATGTAAGAGGACAGTGTCTTCGTCCATCAAATGACTAAGAATAAAAAACAAAGACTTAACATTATGATGGGTTCCAGTGATAAGAAAGCACTTCCTGTTTTTTCAAAACAATCACATCCTAATGACTAAAGTGTGTCTGGGCTCGGACCGCTTAAAGTACAGTGTGAGTGCGTGCTTCTGGGGAAGTGGGGGGACAATTGCACTTTGGCACGGTTTGGTTGCTTTAGGTATAAAATGAGTCCGCCCTCAGTAAGGTGAAAGTGGGTCAGTGTGTGAGTTTGGCACGGACAGGAAACAACCAATCGCAGGAAGTCCCAGACAGGCACGAGCCAATCCCGTGGCTTTGCTCTGGAGTCATGGATAATGTAGACGTTTATGTGCCGAGTGAGTAATGATAGTGATTGTTTACAACTGGCAGCTGAAGATTTGTGACCGACCGCAAGACACAAAGAAGTTCCCGGAAACCTTTTTTATGGTTTTGTTTACAGAATGCAATAAGTTGTGTTGTTTGAGTATCTGCCATGGTGCCATTTGATGGAAATCACACAATATATTGTTATCGTAGACTTTGTCCTATAACTATATGTATATCACTTACCCCTTATTTTTTTACCAAGGTAACCTAACCATTGTGTCAGTGGAGGGGAAATATTGCCTTGTTACAGTGAGCTTATTGTGTGTGCACACCTGTGCAAGTGTGTGTACGGAGAGGGTGCGTCTGAATGGATGGTCTTACAAACTCTGTTGTGTCAGCGAAAACAGAGAGTTAAAAAACACACGCGTACACACACACACAGAGAGAGAGAGAGTAAAAGAGAGAGAAAGAGAGAGTCTTTCATAAAAGAAAAGGCCAGCAGTGAAAGAGAGAGGCTTTAATGAGGAGATTAACATGTAATGGAGACATTTTACTCTCTATGTGAAATGAAAGGAAAGTCTGTGTGACATTGTGTGTTTGTGTGTGTGTGTATTTTCAAGATAATGAAAAAAATAATAGCAATGCTTATCTATTGGGTATCAGATTTCTATGTATTCTGTAGTGATGTTTACTCCATCAAGCGAGATAATATTATGGCCCACTCAGAGATGAACTCTTTTGACTTGGACCTGTAAGCAACCACCTGGCAGTCCACTAAAAAATCACTCAGTACCACTTCATAACAACATCCTTTACTTCTGGCTAGTTTTACTGAGGTGAACACCTCTCACATTTCTTTGGAATCAAGTTAAATTTTATATTTTGATGTTATTTGACAGCTACAAGCCAAAAGTAGGTTAAAGTTGAGCTTTTCTTAAAGCCTTGTTAGACAGGAAAAGAGAGGGAGGTGCAAGCATTGTTGTCTACAAGACAAACCCCAAATTGTTGTGAGTTGTATGTGGTTATTACCACACAGGAATGGTAGAGATTTCTGTGGGTTTCACACAGGATGTTTTGTGTTTGATTTTGCCCCTTGAGATGTCCATGAGAGTTACAATAATGAACTGTAATTTTTTGTATGTTCAGAAAGTTTCAAATGTCCTTTTAAAGGAATAGTCCCTTTTCTTAAAAGAAAAATCCAGATAATTTACTCACCACCATGTCATTCAAAATGTTGATGCCTTTCTTTGTTCAGTCGAGAAGAAATTATGTTTTTTGAGGAAAACATTGCAGGATTTTTCTCATTTTAATGGACTTTAATAGACACCAATATTTAATACTTAACTCAACACTTAAGAGTTTTTTTCAACAGAGTTTCAAAGGACTATTAACAATCCCAAACGAGGCATAAGGGTCTTATCTAGCCAAACGATTGTCATTTTTGACAAGAAAATAAAAAATATGCACTTTTAAACCACAACTTCTCATATTCCTCCGGTCCTTAAAGCATCAGCGTGACCTCACGCAATATGTCATGACATCAAGAGGTCACAGAGGACGAACGCGAAACTCCTCTCCAGTGTTTACAAGTGTGTTGAAAGAGGACCGTTCCGACGTTGTTGTATGTCGAATGATACTAATTAATGTCTTTGTGTCAGTTTATTGTTTACAATTATCCACAAATGTGCGTTTCATATATGTAACACGTGACCTCTCTATGTCACTACGCATTTACGTTAGGTCACGCAGGACAGGACCTAGACAAGAAGTTATGGTTTAAAAGTGGATATTTTTTATTTTTCTTGTCAAAAATGACAATCGTTTTGCTAGATAAGACCCTTATGCCTCGTTTGGGATTGTTAATAGTCCTTTGAAACTCTGTTGAAAAAAACTGTTAAGTGTTGAGTTAAGTATTAAGGGCGCACTCACATTATCCAAACCAAACCAAACCATGCCCCACTGCGATTGTCACCCCTCCCTACTCCCCCAGGTGCAGGCACTCACACTGTACTATTATTGATCCGAGTCCGGGCGAGCTTTCGTCATTAAGATGCGATTGTTTTGAAAAAAGCATGAAGTAAAGCTCTCTCTTAACACTGGAACCCACCGTAATGATAAGTCTGTGTTTTTTATTCGGAGTCGTTTGGTGCGCGATTACAGACAGCCCTCTCACATGTCATTATATTGCTTAGTTGATCTGTCACGTGTGCAGCTCGGACATTCACGTAACCCAGCTGCTCGCATCAAAAGATTTTTAGGGGGGCAGATGAACGTGAGTCGTCGCGCAACTGACGTCTTCACCTTTTGAATCACGCTCAGGCGCGCTTGCGCTCACACCACAGCCTTCCGCGCATGAGCCCAAGTGAACCACGCTCCGGCCCACCTCTGCAACCCGGCCGCGGCCTGGGCGCGGAACAGAGCGATCACACTAGTCAAACAAACCAGGCTTTGGGGGTCAAACTCGCCCGAGCGCGGTTTGGTTTGGATAATGTGAGTGCGCCCTAAATGTTGGGCTCTATTAAAGTCCATTAAAATGAGAAAAATCCTGCAATGTTTTCATCAAAAAACATCATTTCTTCTCGACTGAACAAAGAAAGACATCAACATTTTGGATGACATGGTGGTGAGTAAATTATCTGGATTTCTTTTTAGGTTTCTTGATAATTTACTCACCCTCATGTCGTCCAAGATGTTTTTGTCTTTCTTTCTTCAGTCAAGAAGAAAGTTTGTTGAGGTTTGTTTAAGTTTGTTGAGGAAAAGATATAGCTTAGTGGTAGAGCATTGTGTTAGCAGCTCAAAAGGTCATGGGTTCAAACCCAGTGAACACAAATAGGCTACTGATAAAAATGTGTACCTTGTAATGCACTGTAACTGTAAGTCGCTTTGGATAAAAGTATCTGCCAAATGCATAAATTGAAAACATTCCAGGATTTTTCTCTATATAGTGGACCTCAACAGTTTACAGTTTCAGTGTAGCTTTAAAGGGCTCTAAATGATCCCAAACGTAGCATAAGGGTCTTATCTAGTGGCAGCATGACCTTACATATTAAATTATCCTGTCGAAACGTTACGCGTAACGTGTAAAATGCACACTTGCTGACCATTTTAAACAATAAACTGACACAAAGCCAAAGCTTTTAAATGGTGCAGATAAAAATCACTAGCTGCTGGCTTTTTTAAAAAGCGCTGAGCTTTCTTTGGAAACAATAAAAAACTTACGCCGGCCATGGGTGTAAAAGCTTTGGTGTACACGCCCCCTTAGTATCATTCCACATGCAACAACGTCTGAACGCTCCTCTCACATGTGTGAATTTCAACGTGATTATGCAATACGTAAGGTCATGCTGGGGGGTTAGACGGCTAGTGCAAGACGAGAAGTTGTGGTTTTTGGGTGAAAATAGGGATGGTTTGCTAGATAAGACCCTTATGCTTTGGGATCGTTTAAAGCCCTTTGAAGCTGCATTGAATCTGTAAACTGTTGAGGTCCACTAAAGTCCACTATGTGAAGAAAAATCCTGGAATGTTTTCGTCAACAAATGTCATTTCTTCTCGACTGAACAAACTAAGACATAAACATATTAGATAACATGGGGGTGAGTAAATTATAAGATATTTTTTATAAAAGTGGAATATTCCATTAAATACACTTGTATCTTTATCATCTGCATTTGTAGCATTATCTCAATCTACAGAAATAAATTTTGTCTTCTCCCTTCATTTATGTATATATATATATATATATATATATATATATATATATATATATATATATATATATATATATATATATATATATATATATATATATATATAAAGTTTTTTAATATATATAATTTATGTTTTTATATATTTGTATAGCGCTTTTTGCAATGTTGCATTGTTTCAAAGAAGCTTTACAAGACAGACGAAAAAAGAATATAAAATGGGAAAATTAGAGTAAAAAATGACTTTCTTTTTGTCTTGTTTTTGTCAGTACAAATATCAAAAATTTCCTAAATCAAGTTCTATTTTCTTGATGAACAAAATGACCTAAGAAAATAAGTCTATTTTTAGACAAAAAAATATACAATTTAAAAAATTACAATTTAATTTGTGCTTAAATGTCAAAAATGTATGCCAATTGTGATTTTCTTGAATTAGTGTTTCAAGATTTGATTTCTTAACCCATTGGCAGATTTTATTCCTTGTTTTAAACACAAATTTATTTAAATTTTATGTTTTTTTTGTCTAAAAACTAGACTTTCTTAGGCCATTTTGCTCATAAAGAAAATGCATCTTAATTTAAGAATTTTTAGATATTTGTTCTGAAAACAAGACACAAATAAAAAAAGTTTTTTTTGTGTAGAATAGAATATACAATATAATTGCTATTTTTATTGTGCTCGTAAATAAATTATAATCTAATAAAATGGTATTGAATAATATGATAAACAAAATGTGTCATATTCAACAAGACATGCCTTTCCTTCTTCCATGGAAGAAGAAACACAGTATACCAAAAAGATCTTTCCTTAATAATTAATGTTCCCTAAGTGCTTTAACAAAGATACAAGCTTTACATTTATGCTTTTGAACCCTCCAAAGCCTTGTTTTTGTGTTAGAGCATTACTATGAATGTGATTTTTTTTTTTGCTCTAAAACCTACAACAACTAATAAATAAGTTACATTTATTTTGTGTGGTATTCAACAGTGTGCATCAAACAATCAACAGAATTGATATTGCACCCAGAACATCCTGTAAGACTGACTGTATCTGCTCACTGTGGGCTCTCTTTTTTGTCTCTTTCAGAAGATTACTCATTCTCCACTGATGTTTTACCAACATTACTGGAGGTCCCTGACAGTGGGGCGGTCCTAAGCCCCATTAGGAACTCTGCCCTGAGATATTGCTCCTCACGCAGCATGGACTCCACGCACTGCAACGATCGACCCGTCAGCTACGGTTCCACCTCATCATCCTCCTCTTCGCGGGATAGCCACTGTTCGCTCGGGGGCCGGCCGGTATTAAGCTCCACCCCTGAGCGGGATCGAGATTCTGGGGCAATCCGGTTGGAGCTGGTGCCTGCCCGTCAGCTAGAGGAGGAGGAGACAGGAAGACAGACACCTACACCGACCAATCAGGGGGATGCGGATATTCAGTCACCGGAAGGACGTAAAGTCCAATATGTGGACCGAGTGGTGCAGGAAATTCTCGACACGGAAAAAACCTACGTCCAGGACCTTCGCAGTATAGTCCAGGTGATGTATTAATCCTGTATATCCAAAGAAAAGATGCACTGAGCCACGGCTGAAGGATTAGTTAAACTTAAAATGTTGTCATCATTTACTTACACTTGAGTGAACAGTCCCTTTACGGGATCATCTCAAAGGTACAAAAGAATAGTAACTCTTTTCAAACTGGAGCCCTCATGCTACCACCACCCACAAACTATACGAGACACAAAATCCTGAAGCTCTTTGAGAGGCATGTTTGTGTGTTCCTGTATATGATTTATATAGCTGTCAAATGTAACCTGCACATGACTGTTATATGATCTAGAGAGGAGATGAATGCTTAACTCTTCCTTTTACCCTTGCCGTGATTTTCTCACTCTGTCTCTCTAATGTGGAGACTTGAGTACTTAGTAAGGGGCTCCCAACCCCCTTTCCCTTTTATAAACACACATTCACGGACCCTCGGCACTGAGAGAATGATAGATGGTTGGAATGGAGAATGGGAGAAAGGAGAGCTGTCAGGATGGATGGAGATAGCAGATAAAGGAGCGGAAAGTAGGTTAGGGAAATAACTGTGAAACAAACTGCTTTCTGCTAACACTGATGTTTGTAAAACTCTGGAGGCAACATACTCTCATTTACTTTGCTCTTGGTTACTCGTTTGTGAGCTCAAGGGTGTGAATTCATCAAGTTATGCACATTGCACTGTCAAGCCCGGGATACACTGCAGGATTTTTTTCAATCCTATAAGACGCTGTGCAACATGGATCCCGTTTAAACTTGGGTACGACAAGCAGGGTTCCCCAAATCTTACCCTTGAGGGCCGGAGCACTGCAGAGTTTAGCTCCAACCCTGATCAAACACACCTGAGCAAGCTTATCAAGGTCTTCATGATCACTAGAAAATCACAGGTGGGTAAGTTTGATTAGGGTTGGAGTTAAACTTTGTAGTGCTTGGGACCTGCAGGGTAAGATTTGGGGAACCCTGACTTAGACTGTACGATGATAAATCGGAGGCTTCAACGACTGTAAACAAATACAAGTATGCAGGTCATAGCAGCAAACACACTATGCGGTGATCATGCTGAATTTCTGACACTGGCAGAAAACTATCATAGGTTATATTTGGTCACAAGACTAGGGAAACGTCTCTCTTTGAACTTCTCTCACTGTACAACATAGGACCAACGATTTAGAGCCAAGATCACAAAAATCATCACGATTGTTTCACAATGGTAATCTTCCGTTTGAGCCAGACAAAAATCGTGCAGTGTATCCCAGGCTTTAGTTGCACACAAAATCTGTGCCAGATTGCAGGAAACTTTGGCAGATTTCTGCAGAACTGGAATGCCTTTCACTCATAAAGACCTTTACATGCCTTGCATGTTCATTTATTAATTATTAGAGCTGGAGTGATAATGCTCATTTCAATGTTTCAACCTGAAATATTGATCCCTCATTGTAGTGAGTCGTTGTCATTTGTGTTTGTTCAGTTAAAGTATCAGAAGACAGAGCTGTTAAAATCAAGCCAGAAGTTGCTGACTGGAGCTTACTGGAATGCTTATTGCAGCCAAAGACCACAGCATGACTAAAACTGCTATCGTTTGACTCAAAAGCAGACACCTGATCCATTAAGCCATGTTTTTAGGGAGTAAGGTTGCAGAGTAAGACAATAGTTATCGATATGCAAGGATGTAGGAATTATTTAAAAGGTTTGATCAGCTATTTTACCGCTGATGCAGATTGGTTGGCAGACGCTTTCACTTCGTCCGATAGTTTCATTGTGTGTTCAGCTACGCTTTATTGTTTTCAACATTTATTTTCCAAAATCGTTAGTTGAATTAATAATTATTGATAATGTATGATAGATTGCATGCTTTGTGACTTTGGGTGTTTGATGTTTGTGGTTATCCAATGGTGCCTAACATGGGTGTAACTTTGAAGAATAAAATAAGAGGGCTTTGTAATATTATCCACAAGGTGCACAAGTTGTTACATTTTGATGAAAGATAAGCAGAGGGAGACTCCTTCTTTGAAATAACATGCACGGATGAACAACAGATGAATCATGCACAATAAGTCCAGGAACATGTATTAAAGTAAATAGGGTCAATCGTGGTTTCTCTCGCTCATGTGTATGTTTTTAAGTGTATCTTTTCCTCATAGGGTGATAACAATACTTTATTTTTCAGTTTCTCAATAACTGTCCACATCGGTGTGTATGTGTGTGCGGGTGTTCACACAGGGTGTGTTTTGGGGCCGATACAGAATGGTTATTTTACACAGCCTGAGGGTGTTCAGGTAAAGATTTTATCAGAACGACAGACTCACTTATCTTGTCTGTCAACCAAAGAGAGAAGCATTTAAATGCAGGGCGGAGCAGAATAGAAATTACAGCGCAAGTACAGATTCTGACATGCTTATATGTGTGAATGTAAGCTCAATGGGGGCTTCTGCACATCTTACAATTTCCCTTATTTTACCTTCTTAATAATTATATTCTCCAATATTTTTGTAATACTTTGTTTCACAATTCCACAGTTTAAAACTACCGTATCGCAACATGTACACAATACAAGTATACATAACTTATCTACTGGTGCATAAATGTTCATGTCATATTTGTGCTTGCTGGCAGTTGCTGAACTGACTTAAAGAGCACTCAGGCAGGTCTGTCTATCTAAACAAATATGGTAAATCATAGTCACTCTTAATATTATAAAGGCAGTCACAGGGCGAGACTTTCTCCCTGCTGTATGATGTCAGACACGCTGCCCATCTGGCATGACTGCTGATGGGATTATTAATCCTTTCATCTGTTTCTTTCTCTCTATAGGATTACCTGGAGTGCATCAGTAACCAGTCTCTTCTGCTCGGGGATGAGGAGAGGAATTCATTGTTTGGGAATATCCGTGACATCTACCGTTTTAACAGGTTTACACGCACATATCAGTTCATGTTTGTGTTGGTAACAAAAGTGTCACTTTAGAGGATTATACAGGCGGTGGATTACAGATTAGGTTAAAGAATTAATTTACATATCAAGAAATTTTTTAAGATCGCCTGTATCTCTTGTAGAGCATTGAGCTGAATAATGCTTTTATGCACTGAATAATGTTTTAGATGAAAAGTGTCTGCCAAATTCATAAACATAAATGTTACCCTGGAGCACAAAACCAGTCATAAATTACTTGGGTATATTTAAAGAGTTTGGTTCCGAAACGCAATAAATCCATTTTGACTAATTTGGGTAAAAATGTGTTTACTATACCAAGAAAGTGACAAGATGAAAACCACTATTATTACAAACTTTCACATATCTTTAGTTTATAATAACATTAAAAATTCAAATAAATAATTTGATTTTCAGAGATTTATTATAAAAACTGATTATTTTAATTGAAAAATGCAATAAATCCAGTTTAAGTTTTTTTTTCAAAATGCAATAAATCTATTGAATCAATATATAAATGTCAATTCATCTTTGCCATGTTATATTTATTTAATTGACTAGTGGTATACACTGATTAAAAACAAAAAAAAACATTAATGGCATTAATCAAAACACTTTGTCGTTGCTGAACTTGGTTGACAGCGATCAGCTGTAAAATGTTTTGGTCCTGCTCGAATTTTGTTGACCAAGTAAAATAATGTTTTTCATAAGATCCGCTGGGGTCAATGTGTTAGCATTACAGAAGTTTGATGCTGTCATGTGAGAATAAGCAACAGCCAGCATTTTTCCTTCGCCCGAGTCCCTCTCTCGTAAATTATTCAATTTTGCTGGCTTACGTTTCTTCCCCACCACAGAAAACCACCACAGGTTTATCAATGCCATCAAAATTACTATTTATTTTTGTTTGTTTGTTGATTGCATTTTGTAGAGAAGGAGGAGTGGCGTTTGTCGCGGTTTGAAAAAAAAGGGAGAAAAGATGACAGAATAACACGGCGGATTTTGGATTTTGCGTAAAATTAAAAATTGACCTTTTATAACTGACCTCATCATACATTACTGATTTTGGTGGTAACAATTTTTTTTAATGGTGTTATCGCGTTTTGGAACCAAACTCTTAATTTGTAGAAAAGGCACACGTCATGGTTCAAAATGATTGATTTTCTTTTTATGGCAAAAAATAATATGTAAAAATCCAGTTCCATGAAGATATTTTGTACATATCCTATTGTAAATATATTCATAGAGTCAATAGAGTCAATGGAGCAAAATCTCGAGCAAACTTGGCCAAAACTCGCCTACAAACTACTCATTGTTATCCGCTCTTTGGAGATTTCCCATTCAAGTTTGTTTATTTATGTAAAACCTTACAATTTCCATGTTCAGTCAACAACATCATTACAGCAGTAAGCCAGTAGAGAGTGCTAAAACAAACCTCTTCATTAGTAATATACGTTGCTAAATTTGGACTTTGAACTTTAAAGGTGATTTTCCCTCCATATTTAGATTTTTTGCACTGTCAGATTCCAGATTTTCAAAATGTTGTATCTCGGCCAAATTTGTCCTATCGTAACAAATCATACATCAATCTCAATTTCAGATTTTTTTTTTTGTGGTCCAGGGTCATAAATCTGAGTTAACACTTTGTAATGCATAAATAATTAGTATGACAAATATCAAATTTGTATGTCCTTACACATTTACTCCACATCAGTTAGTTGTAAAACTGTGACATGGAAGTCAAAAATCATGATTATTTGCAAAACTTTAAAGAAACCAAAGATATTAGTCAACAGCTTAGTAATTTTTAAATGATAACAATATTGATAAAAATGAAAATTTGCATTTAAATATTAAAGATGTTGCTCTAGTGCAGTGGTCCTCAACTCCTCAACACCCCCCCCCCCCCCCATTGTGTAGGGTTCATCCCCCATTTATGAAAATTCATAATTAATGATTAATGTATTTGGAAAAAATCATAAAAATGGGGCTCCTGGCAACATCTCAACCCCCAGTTTAAAAACCACTGCACTACTGGTATTAGCTACTAATAGGACCTAATAAAATGTGACTATTCATCTATGATTGTGACATATCAAATATAAGCTTCAATAAACTCAGCAGCGCCTTTTGGCTTTTCTGACCTCATAGCAGATGAAATAAGGAAATAGGTTTTTCAGAATAAACGCTGTTTTGTTCTGTGTCTTATAAGTAAAGAAAAAAGTGTGTTTAATTTGACCTGAGTTCATTTGACTTCAGACCAGAGCACACATACACAATCTCACAGATTCTCATTTCAGCGCCCACACAGACTGTTACCTCGTACCATTACAATGCAGACGTGACCACACAAACGTAGTTCAATTCATGGAAGCAGACCTTTTCTTATAATTCATACAATACAGCACATAACTGGAAGAGAATTTGAATAGTTTTATAACAGCACAACCCTTTTACGGATGTGAGTAATAATATCAATATCATAAACGTGTGTGTTTGTTTTGCAGCGATCTCCTTCATGACCTGAAGAAGTGTAATGCCGACCCGGTTGCTATTGCCAAGTGTTTTGTAGCCAAGGTAACTCCTTTTTCTTACGTTCTTCTTACATTTAGGGAATTGTTCACCCTACAATGAAAATGTTGACTTTCTTTTCTTCTGTGGAACACAGAAGGAAACGCTTAGTGGATTTTGTATGCTTTTCCATTGAAATAAAAACATTTGGGATACTTATACGATATATAGCACAAAGTGTAAAAACAAGTCGTATAGCAATTACAGGTTAGAATTAGTTTCTTTCGTCTGTGTTTCTGTTGACTATCTTAATAACAAGTCCTTGACTAATTTTTATAGCTGTAATTAACACCTCCAGGAATATTTGCTGCAGTGGTTTTTGTCTTGTGGTGTCATACGGGTCTTGTTTCGAGTTAATGTTTTGGTGTTAGCGGGGGGCTGTTAATTTGCACAGCACAAATGATTGTGGCTTACAAGAACTCATATAAAGCCAAAAAATAAAAGTGCACACAGCCAGCAAAGCCCCAAGCACAAAACATGCCTTAAGACAACTGCCATGTGTGTTCGTCTTGCTTATGTCTGCGAGGAAATGTGTGGTTTTTACTACTGTTGTATGGAAAAACAGCAAAGAGAGAAATGCTCTGATTAACGCACATCGGTTTCAAGATTCCTGAGCATTGAATTCTTTACTTTGTTTGCCACATTCCTTCTGAAATTAACTCTCTCTCATCCTCTCTTATTACACACATCACACAGACATTTTCAATGCTAACACACACTCAGATAAACAAACATTCATTGTGTTTGTCGCTGATTATTACTTATAAAGATATTACATATGAGGAGCTCAGGTGCAGAAGCAGCTAAATGTCACCTCTGTCAAAAATGAAATAATGATATTAACTGAATGCTCTTTATCAAATAGCATTCGCTTCAAATCCACTTAATCCCGGCCTCAGGGCATTCAGAAATACCACTTTGTTGGCAGAATCCATCAAAAGTCTGATAAAAAAAATGCTCACACCTTTTTTTTGCATCTGAGGTCTTTGTATGTTTTTGAAAGTGCCATGATACGTTGTCAGGTAACCTAAAAGTGCTTCGTGTAGTAATACCTACAGTACATTAGCGGGTTCAAAAATATGATTCAATGACCAAATAAACCTGACTGCAAGTGTACTCCAACAGAAGTGCACAGCTCAGGTAAAAACAAGTCTTTGAGGTAAATGTACAGTTAAAGGTTAGGTAACTCTTGAATGTACAGTCCAATTCATTTTTACCCCTACACTTTCCACTACCCCTCTATTTAGTGCGATCACGTGAAGGGCTAGGGATGTAGTTGGAAGGGTAGGGGAAGGGCCAAATAGCCCTACAAACTAAGATTTCTTGTGACCTCACTTCAAATGAAAGGTAAGATATTTTCAACTGTACGTTGAATGGCCATCTGAAGCACTGGGAGTTTTCTCCGGCCACTTCTGGAGCACGATCAAGTCCCTGTTCTCCCTGACTGAAACCGCCCCTGTTCCCCCAGTGTGAACGCATCCTGGTTCCCTCGGTCTGATCGCGTTCCGGAGGTGGCACACTGGGAAAAACTCCCTATGCTTCAGATTTGCTGGAAAATGAATAGACGGAGGGGGAAAACACCCCAAATCGCTAACAAAGGGTTGTGCTGCTTTTGGTGAAAAAGTCCAGGGACACTTGTAACCCACTAAACTTATATGACTACAGGTGAAGGTAGCATCTTTGACGTTTGTGATACACATTGCATCTACAACTACAGACGTATGATGATGTATGATGATGTATGATGCTGTAGTAGTGGTTTCCTATTTTTTAGGGGAATATTTTTAACTCTTGCCCTTTCCACTTTGTTTCAAGGGGCAAGGGGAAGAAATGAGGGGTAGGCAAGAGGTAAACAATAGAATTGGGACTAAGTCTTCCTAAAGACATAAAGGCATAGTTTACCCCAAAATGACAATTCTTGCATTATTTACCTTCAAGTCATTCCAAATCTGTTCCAATCTCTTTCCACAAAAAAAGAGATTTTGTAGATCACGGCCAACCAAATGACACTGGCCCCCACTGACTACTATAGTATGAACACAAAATCACTCACATTTCTTAAAACATCTTCCCTTGTGTTCCACAGAAGACAAAGTCATACACAGGTTTTAAATGAGATAAGAGTGAATAAATGTTTACATAATTTTTTTGCTAATCTTATTTCTTATCATTTTTACACATTTTAATGAAGGCAAAGTTCTCTTTTAGCATTAAAGTCTAATTTCAGGGCCCTAAAACACCCATGTGTCGTCCTTAAAATATAGTTCAGTATTTAGTCTGAACATTAATTGTTTATTTGAATCACTGAAACTAAAGTAGTAATGAATGATTTATCTTCACTACAAAAACTAAACGTGTGTGTGTGTGGGTGCCTGGTAATATCACGTTGTGAGGACCAAATGTCCCCTCAAAGATAAATACCAGTAAATTTTGACCTCGTGGGGACATTTGTGATGTAAACAAGCTTTTAAATCAAACGGAATGATATTTATTGAAAATCTAAGGTAGCAGAAAGTTTTCTGAGATGGTTTGGGTTTGGGAATAGAATATACAGTTGTACGCTATCAAAACCATAACGTCTATGGAATGGCCCCACAAAACATGGAAACCAGAATGTGTGTGTGTGTGTGTGTGTGTGTGTGTGTGTGTACAAGTTATTACTCAGCCAGTTCTGTGATACTGATAAAGTTGCAATTCCAGTAAGCGAGTGTGGGGTTTTATTTCATCTGATTTATATCAAAGGTATACAGAGAACACTCTCTCTCTCTCTCTCTCTCTCTCTCTCTCTCTCTCTCTCTCTCTCTCTCTCTCTCTCTCTCTCTCTCTCTCTCTCTCTCTCTCTCTCTCTCTCTCTCTCTCTCTCTCTCGAGGACAAACACTGACTCAGTGTATTTCTCAGAGAGCATTTCTGACCGTGTTGTATCTATTTTGTTCAGATGGACATACAGATATCCCACCCTGCAAAAGTCATTTCAGAGAGGTAGCTCAACCCTCCTCCCCAAAATAAACAACTACAATCATTTAAACATTATTATAACACTATGTTATGATATATTATGACTTTAAAGGGATAGTTTACAGTGAATTTCTTTTTCTGATGAACGCAAAAGAAGATATTTTGATAATCAAAAGTAAGCACAAAGCTGATTGTAACCATTGACTTCCATAGTAGGAAAACAAATATTATGTCAGTATTGTGATAAATGATGAAGAAGCTATTTTGATAAATGATGGTAAGCACACAGTTAACCGTACCCATTAAATTTCATCATATTTGTTTTTCCTACTATTGAAGTCAATGGTTACAATATTTTAACAATTTGACCCTTTAATAGGGTAGCTCTTTTTATAATCATTAAATATGACCCTTGTTAAGCAGGGATCCACTTTGTTGTGCTTACAGTGTAATTATTTATGTTTGTATTTTCCTGCTTGTTGTTTTTTGGCACTCTGTCATTTACACTAATACTGTGTAAATAAACTCCAGAGAGATAACACACTTTCATTGTAAGCCCGCCCATAGCGAAACTAGTCTATTTATCAGAAAGACAGACCAATCAGGATACGCTCTCTGTCACTTTCTTCAGACTGAGACCTTGTAAAAAAATAAGTGAACCTGACTACTCGAACTTGCACGTTCTTAAATAATACATTTCCAGAATATCATTTGTGGGCAGTGATGGGATGTCTAATATATAACACAATAACACAACCCTACAAACACTTTTTCAGTTTTAGATGATGATTGTACAATACATGCTTTCAGAATTGTTTATACAACACATTGTTTTGATCTAGAGCTAAGTAGCAGTGAGGTTTGGAAATATACTCAACATCATCTATAGTTGAACTCACTTTTGGCCATGTACACACACCATGTTGGTTTAATGTTAATTTGGTGGCACTACTAATGGCCAGAGCCGGATTAACGCAAAGGCAAACTAGGCACGTGCCTAGGGCCCGATTGGCGGGATGGGGCCCAGACAGAGGGGGAATTTTTTTTTTACAAATGTCCCATCTACCATTTTGCTGCTGTCGGGCGGAATCCCCGTATCTCCAAAACCATTATTTTTTTAGGAAATTTAAAAAACACCGTATTTTTTAAGTTATTAAACATTGTTTCATTAAAGACGAGCTTTATGACTCGGGAGCAGAGAGATACGAGCTTATGCTCTCATTGATAAAAATGGTACGGACACAGACGTCGCCGCTGCCAGCAGTGTTCAACAAATACTGCGGTCACATTGAGCCTTAAAGACGATGCTTCAATAGTTAACCAAAGCTGACTGTAGTATACATCTTACTAAACTCGATTTTAAAGGTTTACGATATAAGTGATGCAATACAAAACACGATGAGCGGACTGCTGTCTAATAAGTGGAAATGAATCTGCTCGCAAACTTACCTTCGTGGCTCACGGGCTTCCTTCTGCACAGAAGCATTACAGCTCTCGAGTTTTAATAAATGTACTTAAACCTAACTATTTTCACTTGTTAGTGCCTAACAAACAGAAGTATTATATTAATTAAACAGCCATTTTATCTCCAATAAATAAAACATTTACTTGTGTTTAACATTCACAAAATAATTTAATGGTGTTATGCAAAACATTCAATTTAATTCAAAATTGAATTCAATAAAAACATTGCTTCTTGTGTTTTACATGCACAAAATAATTTAATGGTGGTATCCAAAACATTCAATTTAATAACAGTATTATATTAGATACATTTTAAAACTTCAATGCATGTATGATAAGCCTATGATACGTAAATATTTAAAATACATCAATAACTGATATCATAGGTTAACACAGATAAAATCATAGTTAAGTCTTTCTTTATTAAGCCCATTACTGAGTGTATTTGTGTTTGTGAGTTTATGACTGTTGTTGTCTGAGGTGGTGACTCGGATGGGGACGCCAGTCATCAGAATGGTTGATTTTCAAGTTCATCGTTCTAATCTGTACCTGACAGAGTTCCTTTAAGGACACAGACATGGTTGCTGCAAAAAATAAATAAATAAAGGACAAACGATCATTTCCCTACGTTATATAAGGCATGTTTACGTATAATAACGAGGCAAAAAAAAACAGTTCCTTGCATAATAATTCATGACTGCAATGGCAGAACTAGCGGAGTCAAGATTTTTTTTCTTTAAGCCCCACGAAAATCACGTTAGATACCAAACATGATAACAAAACCAATGGATAGTGGCTAGCTAAGTCAAATGCAAGCAATATGTGCTTTAAATTCACTTCACAAACGTGAATAGCGTAAAGAAAAATCTAGCAGCCTCAGAAACGATACATTAGACTTTAGCACTACCATTACTTCGAGATAAAACTGTATAAAAACTGTTATCATATAATTCATATAACTGAAACATAAATAACCAGTGTTTTGAGGAACTTTACCTCAGTGGACGTGTTCCTCGACGAGGATTTCGTTGCGATTCTCAATCTTGAAAAGAAATATGCAGCGAAGCTCTCCCGCGGATTACTGACACCTATTGGTTATTTACTTGTACTACTGCCTTAACAATGACACTCCCAATGGATAAGGTGAGGATAATTTAATAGCATTTAATAGAGCCGTGTAATGACGTATAAATAATACATTTAGCAAAAAATTGTCTGATAGACTGGTTAATATACAACACATGACTTAATTTGGCATACAAACAACCAATTTGTAACCAAAGACTAGGCTATGTAAAATGTGAATTAACTTTTATTAGTAACTTTGGTAAGTTTCAGATTTCAATTCATAAATAACCCTGATGGGGGGCCCAAAAAAATGCAGCCTGCCTAGTGTAGTCCATTTATTTAATCCGGCTCTGCTAATGGCAGTAAAGTTTGTCATCCCCATACATATCTGAACCCAGCATGTTTTCAATAAGAGTTAACACTTTTTCTTAGCAATTCTTGGTTTGTTCACATCTACATCTATAGTTTGGAGAACCTCACCTGTGCATGTGTGTTTGGGACACATTTCTTAATAAACCAATCTTTGTACGTTTGTGTACTGTATGTGTGTGTTAGGAGAACGAGGGCATATGTGAAAGCCAGCGGGGGCGGTCAACAGAGAGGAAGAGGATAAATGACTCTTTGATACTCATGCACTCTGTACTTTTCCAGCCGCTTTGATGTTCATATAGGCGGAATAAGAGCTGAAGAGACTGTAGATGAAGGAGCAAAGCAGAGATTTAATCAGAGCCGTCTCACATCTACCATTACTGTAAACACAACATCAGAACTCTATTATTACAATCACCGCATGTGTGTTTATGTGTGTGTGTTAATGTGTGTGTCCGCAGCCCTGTCTACTTTTCCGTAATGTACCATCCTGATATGACCTTTTTTCAGAGTAAGCCTGCTATCTGTTTTTTATGAATACTTCATTAATCCTAATTATTGAACTTCCTATACCATTTGTGGACATAGATGATAAATCACGTGTGTACTTTAATAATCATGTATAATTTTCTGTACAATTAGATTTACAATTTTCACCTGTTCAAGGATCATCCTCTAAATGTGCCATATGTGTTGGGAAAAGCACTGTATATTATTTAAACTGAATTAAAATGTAAATTGAAAGAGACCTAAGCAATAGTTGCAGACAGTGTTGGGGAAAGTTACTTTTAAAAGTAATGCATTAAAATATTAGGTTACTCCCCAAAAAAGTAACTACACTCTAATTGCGTTACTTAGTTACTATTCATGGAAAGTAATGCCTACGCTACTTTTAAGTTACTTTTGCATTACTTTTTCTTACTTGGCTGAGGCTTGATTTCTTTCAGGCCTTGCATGTGTTTTTTATAAAGTTGCATTCAAATTTTACGTGACTATGTTTAGTTTAGTTCAGTACATAATATTTTTTTTATCGAATTAATTAAACTGAAAAAAGTAACTTGCATTACTTTTTAATAAAGTAACTTAAATATTAATGTGTACATTTGTAAAAAATGCGTTACTTTACTTGTTACTTCAGAAAAGTAATATTATTACGTACTGCACGTTACTTGTAACGCGTTACCCCCAACACTGGTTGCAGATCAAAATATCAAATACAGTAGATGAGGAGATAGCAACACCCTGGTGGCAGCAACTTTTACTCAGGTAAATGTAATGTTGGCACCCTAACAGTGAACCCTAAAGAGACCACGGCCTCTAACATTAGTAACTAATGTTTCGGAGAGCGCTGTCAGAAAAGGGAACAAAATCAGTCACTGGGACTGTGCCTTTTATGCTACGTACACACCGATTACTCGCGGGATTTAACTTCGTGTCATGCGTATTTTTCGCTCAAGTTGAATATTTTTAACTTGGGCGAAGACGCGTTTGAGGCGAATAGCGTGTTTTCACGGCAAACGCGCTGCCCATATCGTGTCATTCGCATCGCCCCATGCGAGGACTTTGTATGTAATCTACTCGCGCAAATTGTTGAACTCGCATCTGGTGTGAACCCACAGATAGAAAGGACCTAATATGAACCATTTAGGTAAAGATATTTAGAATAAACATGTACGTTTGAGGTACTAATATGGATTCTTTAAGGGCAAAAGTGTACTTTTTAAAAAGGGTACCGGCCCAGTGACCTCTTTTGTACCTTTATAGAGTGCCGCAGGGATCACTGCAACACCTTGATTATCTTCTGGTGACAGTACTGTCTGCAAATTTGAGCAAAATTCACTCCTTCCTTGTTTTCATTAACTAATGCTAATTTCCAAATTGTATTTTTCAGAGTGAAGACTTCCATATATACACACAGTACTGCACAAATTATCCGAGGTAAGTAAGAATTCCCGTGGATCTTTATATGTGTATCACTATCCGTCTCTCAATCTAGAGGATTATAAAGCCTTTAACAGCAATGCCCTGCGCAGATGCTTTTGTGTGTATATGTGTGCATGTGGAATGTGAGACTTGTGTGCTCATATTATACATTGTGTGTGTGTGCATGTGTGTAACTCCACTGGAGTCTCAGAGTCTATTCCTATATATTTCCTCCCGAAGGGAAAGCCCCAGCCAGTGTGTCTGTCCCTCGACCTTTCTCTCTTTCTCTCTCTATTTCTATCACCCAATCCAATATGTTCCTTCACTTTCTTCATTTAAAGATGCAATCATTTCTATTTCACTTCATAAAGGACACTAAAGCAATGGCCAGTACTTTTAATGAAAATGTTCAATCATATCAGTGATCTAGTCAAATCTGTCTTACCCTGTAAAATACTGTGTACAGGTGACATTTATGTAACTTTTCCAGTCATAATCAGTCAAACATTAAGCAGTATGCCTGTTGTATTTCTTGAGTGGCATCCGTATCTAAAATGTTTGCTTTTTAAAGACATTATGACTTTAATAAGTTGAAATATGACCTACAGCATCTTTTTATTAAACACACATGCTCGAGCGTTTGTCCGTGCACGTGCTGTCATGAGTCTAACTTTGATGTGAGATAATAAAAGTAATGTGGTTTAGCACTATTGTCAGTAAGGCTGTATGGCGTGTGTGTTTGTATGAATGAAAGGATTTTTTTCTGGGCCACTGAGACCCTCTCCCCACACCCTCACACAGCTGTTGACCCTAACCAAGGTCATATGGCACGCTCACACACTATGCACACACACACACACACACACACACATATATATACAGTAATAGTCCTGAAGGCGATGTCTGTATCGCGGTGATACCCGGGTCATATTTCCCATTGGGACAATGTGAGGTCTGTGTGCAGGATGCTGGAATGTGAGTGTCTGTCTCAGTGCTCCGTGAGGCGGGGCAGTAGATTTAATATACTGTAAAAGCTGTGTTTTAACCAAAGGGCTTGACCATACGTTGAGAAACTGCGCATGATCTCAGACACACTTAAAGGCAAAGCATTTCACAAAGGGAAGTTTTTAATTGTTAAAAAGCTTTTCATTTTAGTTGTCAACATTAATGTGATGAACTACATTTGTGGCTGCTAGCTCATCTGTGTGAACTGACTTAAATCAGTTGCTTAAAAAGTCTTTGGAAAAATGAAATTAGTTTTAAGACGGGTTTAACTTTATTTGTGTGCCGATGTCAAGTGGTTTGATACTTATATAATACAGGTGCATTCATAAACTTTTTGGTCAGTGTATAAGTAAGGAACAATTGACGACAGGCTGTTGAATTATTCGCACATCCGAGGTGATAATTCGGTACAAAGCAGAGTGTGCATTATTTTCAATTATACCACGGGTCTGTTGAATGCTTTATTCTGATTTGCTGAGAGATGTTCCATGCGTGTTGATTATTTTTCTGTAAACTGCACATCTAACTTGTCAAATGTCTTAAAAATAGGCAACAGAGCAATGTTTGTGGTAACTCCTGTCGCGTAACTGCACTCCGCTTCACATTGTGCCACATTACCACCTTGGGTGTGCATTATTGTCTTATAATTCAATGGCCCGTCGTCACATATTCCTTACATAATTATTACGCTTATAACACGTTTATCACAAACATTGCTCTGGTGGTTATTTTAAGACATTTGACAGGTCATGTGTGCGTTTATCGAAAAATAATACATACGCATGGAACATGTCTTAACCAAACAGAATAAAGCATTCAACAGTCCCGTGGTATAATAAAGCATAATAATTGGTTGCTGTTTGAGCAAATAAATCCTAGTACATTACCATTCAAAAGTTTAAATTCACTTTACTGAATTGTTTTTCATGATCTTAACAACCTAAGATGTATTTTAAAAAAAAGATTAAAAGTAAGGCAACTACTTCGATACTACAAAGCAACCAAGGATGAAAACTCAAATAGCTGCCTAATCAAATGAGTACAATCTTGCAAATTTTAGGCAAACGGTGAGTCTGACAATGCTCAAATCTTACATAAGCTGGAATTCGGTTAGATGATCAGTCAAGTGGGTTTAATGTTTTCTATGTCAGAATTTATTTGGCAAATACATTTCCATCTCCCATAATTCGAATGTACTCTTTTTTGCATAAAATGAAAAACCACCTCAAGCGAGCCTAAAAACTTTTTTTGCGAATTAAGGAATTTTTATTTAAAATTTGATTTTCCATCACTCATTTGTTATGCAATACTTCAAAATGCACATAAAATCTGGGTGATGGAAACCCAGCTAGTGTTTTATTTTTTAGTCACAACATGATACCCAAATTTACATTTGTAAAATGTACAACATATAACACAAAAAAAAGGGTTAGTATGTTAGATAAGAGTGTATAGTATGCGTAAATGTTATGTTTTTGTGAGACTGAGTGTGTGTGTGTATATATGAAGTATTTCTGCAGGAGTATTTTATAACAAAGTGGAAATAAAAACGAAAGATTTTTTGATAACATGTTTTCATGTGCATCTACAGGTCTGTTGCTGTCTTAACAGAGTGCATGCGTAACAAAACGGTGGCAAAGTTTCTTCGAGAACGTCAAGAGAGTCTCAAACACTCCCTTCCTCTCGGCTCCTACCTGCTTAAACCTGTCCAGAGAATCCTAAAGTACCATCTACTTCTGCATGTACGTACACACACACACACACACACACACACACACACACACACACACACACACACATTTGTCGGACTGTTTTTTTAGTCTGTAACACATCAACTGGTACCTTACAGGAGATCGCAACTCATCTTGAGAAGGATTCGGAAATGTATGATGTGATCCAGGAGGCGATTGACACCATGCAGAGGGTGGCCTGGCACATCAATGACATGAAGAGAAAACATGAGCATGCAGTAAGACTGCAGGTCAGTGTAACCTATACACATTTACACATATAAACACTATTTACAGAAAAAAAATAAACCAACCACTCAGTTTAGAGTAAAAGCACCAATAATGTTATAATAATGTTATAAAGGTAAAATTACTTAGGTCAAAAAGCCAGAAAATGACCAACCAAGTAGACCCATAACCAGCTAGCAACTGGATCTTCGAGCAGGAAACAAACATGTTGTGGGTGTGATAGTAACGATAAAAATGTTGGGTTGAGAATCATCTTCAAAAATGAGCTACCTGAACTAATTTAACTGATTAAAGTGATTAAAGTAAAACTTTCCTTCTTCTGCTTCATTCTTTCAGGAGATTCAGAGTTTGTTGACTAACTGGAACGGGCCAGATCTGATTGGTTACGGTGAGCTGGTTCTTGAGGGAACTTTCCGTATCCAGAGAGCAAAGAATGAGAGAACGCTCTTCCTGTTTGACAAACTGCTGTTGATCACTAAGAAAAGAGAGGAGACCTACACCTATAAGGCCCACATCCTGGTAAGAGAACAACCAGATGTTCACCAGTTTAAAAATCCACATCATACAGGTGGTCGAGCTTAAACCATAAAGGTTTTATATGGTAACTGTTCTTTTGATGGTAGCAGCTTTGCCATGTGCTTGACCTTTGCCCTCTCAGCCAGTAGGGAACTTTTAAACTAGAGCCTCTGGCTATATTTGGTTGGATATTTTTTGTGTATTTTGGAATTTGAGTCTGCTTTTAAAAGTTCATATGAACTCCTCTACATTATATGGTGGCTGGTCTTTACTGAATAAAGATGAGCTTGGATTTTTACAATGCATTCGTGGCTGACAAATGAAGTTTAATTACACAAATTTACAATTAAAAAAACAGACCTGCAGGTGTAGGAGTCAAATCAGAAACCAAGCTTGTTGTTGGCTTTCTCCTGTAGTGTAGAAAATAGTTATCATAGTTTTATGATACGCTTAGAATTTATCTGACGGTTTCCTTTTATCTCTCTTTCTCTCTTTTACATTTTTCTGCAGTGCTGTAATCTAATGTTGGTTGAGGTCATTCCTAAGGAACCTCTAAGCTTCAGTGTTTTCCACTACAAGAACCCAAAACTTCAACACACTGTGCAGGTAACCACAAATATTCACAAACAAACAGCATGTAACCCAAGATCAGGAATGTCCAGCCTGAGGCCAGGCTTTTGACAGGTGGCCGATCACCTTGAACTTTACTCCAGAAATATCACACACCCTTTACGTACAGGCTTCAGCATGCATGCGTAGATGTATGTGTGTGTGTGTGAGTCTTGCCTAAAGCCAGTGATGTTACATCTGACCTGTGTGTTGGACTTCAGCCGAACATTCATAATTATGATGCATTGTGTGCCACAGAGTTTAAAAGTTACAGAACGCCCATAAATCAACTCCTCTTCAGATCTGATCTGTTTAGAAGGCTTACTCTCTAGCTAACATATGTGACCCTGGACCACAAAACCAGTCATATGTAGCACGTGTATATTTAAAGAGTTTGGTTCCAAAACGCAATAAATCCATTTTGACAAATTTCGGTAAAAACGTGTTTTCTATACCAAGAAAGTGACAAGATGAAAACCACTATTTTCTGTTACAAACTTTCACATAGCATCTTTAGGTTATAAAAACATAAAAAATTCAAATCCATAACTTGATTTTCAAAGATTTATTATAAAAACAAATTCTTTTTTCCACAAAATGCAATAAATCCATGACAGTTTTATTAAATGCTATAAATCTATTAAATCAATGTATAAATGTGCATTCATCTTTACCATTTTATATTCATTTAGTTGACTAGTGGTATACAATGATTAAAAAATAAACATTAATGGCATTAATCAAAACACTTACTTTGTTATATTAAGAACACTGTCATTGCTGCGATTACACTTGACGTCGTCTCTGTACATTTTTCACAGCGATCAGCTGTAAAATGTTTTGGTCCTGCTCGATTTTCGTTGACTTTGAGTAAAATAATGTAAAGTTTTCATAAGATCCTCTGGGGTCAATGTGTTAGCATGAGAAGCTTGATGCTGTCGGGAGAACAAGCACCCGAGTGCCTCTCGCGGAAATTATTAGATGTTGAAGGCTTACGTTTCTTTCCTGTCACAGAAAACCATCACAGGTTTATCAATGCAATTAAAGTATAATTTTGTTTTGTTTGTTGATCACGAAGTACAAAGTAGATGAGGAAAACCAGGACTCTGTTTACGCCATTGTTTGTTTACATTGCATGAATGGTGCGCTGTAATTTGTGGAGAGGATTTATTGCGTTCTGTAGAAAAGGAGGAGTGGCATATATCGCGTTTTGGGAAAAAAGGGAGAAAAGATGACAGAATAACACTGCGGATATTGGATTTTGCGTAAAATTAAGAATTTACTTTTAAATACTGACCTGATATAATACTGATTTTGGCAGTAACTCATTTTTTTCAAAAATGGCGTTTATCGCGTTTTGGAACCAAACTCTTCATTTGTAGCAATAGCCAACCGTACACTGTATGGATCAAAATTATCTTTTTTTGCCAAAAATCATTAGGATTTTAATATCATCATTTAAGATCATGTTTCGTGAAAATATTTTTCTAAATTTCCTACCATCAATATATCAAAAGGATATTTATCATCAGTAATATGTATTGCTAAACTTTAAAGGTGATTTTTTTCTATAGACGCACGTGCGCTGGCGCGATACACGTCTGGATCCGAACTTTACTTCCGGTTTCGTTTTTTTAATGGTCTGACTAGTTTCTAAACTGATCTCTTGAACAAATGCCTCGTCGAAAATAACAAATGTTTTGGTTTCCTAGCTAATCTATGTGTTGTTTTTTTGCTTGTTATATAAATAAACTACTTTTAAAGAACTTTGTTGTTATTTATTCTTAGCGGAGTTTACCGGAAGTTACGTGCGGACCACGACAGCCGCTTATTTATGTTGTTACTGCTGAAAGCGTCTATATTTTGATTTTGCACCCTCAGATTCTAGATTTTCAGTTGTATTTTGGCAAAAAATATTGTGCTATCCTAACAAACAATACATCAATGAAAAACTTATTTAGTCACATAATGTATATGAATAAAAAAACATTATTACCCTTTGACTTGTTTTGTAGTTCATGGTCAGATATTGTATGTCAAGTCATATGTTGTCCTAAGGTTGAACATAAACTACTTCTAAATCTCATGTTTTGACATAATTTTATGTGTTGTTTTTCTCAGTTATTTGCTTTTAATCTGAGATTTATCTTGAATAGCAGTCTGTCTATGAAATGAAGTGTGTATAAGTGCGTCACTGCTAAGGGTCGGTTCCAGATCATCACATCTGTTTGTTAGTCTCTGATGTTACTGACATCCATACAGTAGAACTTGTGTGTTTTGATTGTTTAAAGGAACAGTATGTAGGATTGTGGTCAAAACTGGTACTGCAATCACACAACTGGTGGTCAATACACAACATGACAACATAAACATCAGTTGAGGGCTGCAACTCCACTTTTTAAATGACAATATCCTGGCCAGACCACTGTTGTCAGTGATATAAGTATTTGAAATGAAAATTATTTCTTAATGTCTAGTGACATATAAGGACCATTTTATGATTAATTGATATACATTTCTTACATACTGTTCCTTTAAGTTGTTTGATTGCTTGATGAATCAGTCGGTCACATTGAGGGTTGATGTAAATGATTTGACTGAGCTGATTTATCTCTAATTAACTTTTAGGCAAAGTCCCAGCAAGACAAGAAAATGTGGGTCCTGCATCTAAAACGTCTGATTCTCGAAAATCATCCTGCCAAAATACCAGCCAAGGTTAGAAACACAACACACACACACACACACACACACACACACACACACACACACACACACACACACACACACACACACACACACACACACACACACACACACACACTGAAGAATAAACTCACAGCTCACTATCAGTTGTCTCAGACCAAATCTGGCTGTTCTTACTGAACTGTTTTATGATTCAAGTAGTTCATCTCACAGTTTGATAAACATTGAAGATGAAACAGAAGTTTGTCTGTTTACAGAGGTGATGGGACGGCGCCACCTAGAGGCTTTTTTTACTATTACTGCATCAATTGAGGCAACATTTGATTGTTAATTGTGGTGATTTTCATGATAATATCAGAGTCATATTTCACAAAAAAAAAAAAAAAATTATATATATATATATATATATATATATATATATATATATATATATATATAAGAAACTTGTTATAGTACTATACATCCCCTCACACACAAATGCTTTACTTTGTATAATTCTCATTACTTTAATGCAGTTAAAGTTTAGTTTTATTATAATAGTCCCACAATGTTTTGTTTGTCCTCAACTGTCAAAAATTACCGTAACAATACAACAATATTTAATGGCCTTAAAAATGGTTTAGGCTACTCGGTTTTCCGGACATGATTTAGATGAATCCAGGAGTAAACCCTAGTTATATAAGGACATTTAGTTTTTACAAACATACCTTACAAAAACAATAAGTGCTTTTATTGTGCTTGTACATATACATGAAACCATTACTGGTGTGCATCTTGAGACAAAACAGTGGCACTGTCATATATTTAAGCAATATCGCTCGAGTAGGAGTGTGATATAGCTCTATATCATCACGGCTGTGATTGCCTCCGGCCTAATCACAGCCGTGATGATGTAGAGCTGTGTCGCACGACTCCGAGAGCGATATTGCTTTTATACAACAGTTCGACGGCACACGTTTGAAAAACGAAAACTAGAAAACAACAACGGAGTTATTTTAAAAGCCTCTTTGTTTGAGAACTACTTCTTCCGCCACGGATTTGAGGGCGGCCAGAATGACAGGTAAAACTTTCGGCTGCTTTTAATCTCATATTAACTCAATGGACAGAAAAGCCGTTACTTTATATTACCGTTTCTTGGTCACAAAGTGTAGTTTTAAGATTAGTTCAGTCGAGAATGAATATGTATTATATTTAAATCTGCAGTCGATTAGTAAAGATAGCGCCTGTTTGAACGTTTGCTTAGTGAGATTCGGTACGAATGAGAACCAAAGCATGAGCGGACATCAGTGTTCACTCGCCCCGCTGACCACCGCCCTCTCTGGGCTACACCTCTGAAAGAGATACCCTGGCTCTCATGTTGGCCTTGTTTGTGTATGATCGTCAAAATGAGATCAAATCAGCAGTATTTGGTGTCATGATCAAACTATTACTTGTTTTTTAATTCATATTTAGTGTCTTTTGTGTTGTTATTGTTTTGGCGCGAGGTAAAAGTTAATAAAACTACTTGTATAACGTTACTATTGCTTTCTCATTTATTCTTAACGTGATACGAGCACTCGATTATTATTATTAAACTTTGTTCTTGTCAGTACTATACAAAACGGTTTTTTATAAGTGTCAGAGAGATGTTTTTGCATGCTGCTTATAAATATACCAGTGGCGATATCTTCATAACATGTTTTAATAGTCACGTCACGATACAGTAAATGATCAATGTCCACATTTAAAAGCTGCGGTGCTTACCTGCAGTTCCACAGTGTTTTCGCGTTCTGATAAGAAATATAGCTCCAGAAAAAAAACGAGTGTTTATATTCCTCTTTCCAAGTGTTAATCGTCCACACGATGTGACAAGACATTTCTCCCATTAACTGTAACGTAACATCCAAGAGCGCTGATCTTTGACGGAATAATACTTCTGATTGGGGATTCACAGACTGATTTATGAGCTAGTAAACTAATGAGACACACACTTGGAGAGTGATTCAAACAGCGCGTCTGTGTTTTTCCATTCAGAGATGAGCCTGCTTAGGACCTCCATTCACTAGGTGGCGGAATGATACGAAAGGTGAAGCGGTTACAGTGCCGATATCAGCACAATATCGCATAGGTCTTAGCCAATCAGATTCGAGAACCAGAAAGAACTGTTGTATAATTTAAGATATGTCAGTGCAAGTTGATTTCCGTTAGGACAACTTAAACAAGGATTTTAGTCTTGAACTAGACTTAAGTCCTGTCCGGGAAACCACTACTCAAAAGTTTACTAAACCTAGCCGTTGGGTTAAATCAACCCAGAAAATGTTTATATTTAACTCAACAATGGGTTCAAACAACCAAGCATTTTGGGTTGAAACAACCTAGCACAGGATAAATTTCAACCCAACAGGATGGGTTTGTCTCTTTTTGACCCACCGCTGGGTCAATATAATAAAGAGTGTAATTTATATTAAGTTTTATGAATTTTAAATATATTTATTAATTTTTGTGAATTATATTAAAGTCTATTTCGATTTTCAGTTGAAATATGAAATATAATGTTCTTTATCTTTTCACAGGCTAAACAGGCAATTCTGGAGATTGATACAGCAAGTGAGTCTTACGCTAAAGCATAAGTATAGTGTGATACTGAAACTGAACTTCAGACACTTATTTTCACTTTTTTTTAGATCACTCAGGTTTTCATTACAACTCTGCAGGTGACAAGAGAATGAACACTAAAGAGGGTCCGTCCCCCCGGAGAACACGGAGAAAAACAGGTAAGATCCACTATGCAAACTAAAAACATAATAATTTCACTGATTTGCTTTTATAGATTTTTATTGTTTCTCTGATGTTTGTTAAATGTTTTTTTCTTCGTATCTCTTCTTCTCCACAGAGCCCTTATCTAAATTACTGAAAAACTCTAAACACATTAGTAAGTAGAATTTGTTTTAAAAGTGATTGAGAAATATTATGCTTGTAATGTAAACACACGAGCCACTATTAGTCGGACTGTCTTGTTCCAAAGTATAAGACCTCTTTTGGCTAATCTGTTTTCTATGGAAAAACCAAAGGGCCAAAAGTTATTTATTATTATTATTATTAGCATCATTATTGTTTTGTTTTTTTCTTGAAAAATCTCCTGTGGACAGGTGTTGAAAATTAGCATGCATGCTTAAACACTTAATCAAGTGCATAAGGTTTTTTCAATGTAACTGTGATGTCCATGTTAAATAAAAAAATGTAATAATAATTAATAATTAAAATTATTTTTTTATTTATTTTGCTATAGTATCCAGTCCAGATATACACAAGGTAAGAAACATCACATTTCAGCATTGACTGTAATAATCTGAATTTACCTAAAACCTGCATACTAAAGAGTACATGTTGATGACTTGTATGTGTTCTTCACACAGCGTTCTAGTTTAGGAATCACTCTGCTGTCACCTGTGGCTCATTTGGGTTCTATTGGCCGATCACGTAGCCTTGTCAGCGAATCTCAAGAGTCTCTGGACCCTGGTGACCACAGTGATGTAGATGAAGAGCAGCATCCACAAGATGCTGATGATGAGGACGATACTGGTCTGGTTAGTGCGGTTTGATTATTATTTAACTGATGTTTTAAAGATTTCAGATTTGTTGTGATCCACTGAAATAAGGATGAGTAGTTATTTTCTATCGCAATTGTGTACTTAAGGCTGCAATGTGCAATCCGTAACTTTTGCCTCACTATCGCCATGTTTGTTTGAAAAATAAAACTGTTACTTTATGTACTTACATTCTTACGTACATTGGTTAAAAAACAATTGCATTTCCAATAGATCAGCTTATAAATCATTATAAGCTTTACATTATGAATCATGTAAAGTAAGCAGAAAGTTGTGAACACTAACTGTTTATGTACTTTTTTATGTATTTTTAACCAAAGAAATAAAAGATCACATTTTTATGCAAATGCTTTATCATGTTTGTACCATATACAGTTTATCAAGAATGTCATAAGAGCTGCCTTTTGTATAACCAGGGCTCTGGGGGTAAGCTGAGAGTGCCAGGGAAGAGCAACCGAAAAAGGCTGAACCAACAAGTATCAGTAGACAGCATTGACCAGTGGCGAAACAACAAACTTACTCATGCAGATCTCCAGGTAAGAAGGCCTAGTCCGATTTACAATTCATCCTGAAAATCATTTGCTTCAAAACAACGTTGTTTGTTGGAAAATCAGACCATTTAGCATAGAGGCTTCTGTTTGTACCTTTTATACTCAGTACATTTGCATATAAATGCTCTTGGAAAACTGCTTTTTATTTTTTAGTTGGCAATGATAGGATTTGAACAGCATGATTTTAACAGACACAAACTTCCTTTTGTATGAGGATAATATGATGAAAACTATATATGGTAAAAGTGCCTATTATTATTTTTTCAGACAGTCAAACAGTCCTTGCAAAATGAGGCCGTCAACACCCCTATCCTACGGGTGACTGGTCCTCCTGAAACAGCGGCAGATGAACACATTTCCCACATGCTGGGAACAAACAGAGAACATTCTGTTCGCAACATATGGGCAGACCATCGAATTAGAAGGGCTATGTTTCCCACTCGTCAAAAGACTGTCCAAATCGATGATGATGAGGACATCTACCAAATGTTTTTGCCAACAGAGAATGACGTAAGCGGTCACGATGCAGAGAGTGATCACGAAACTGCTGACCATCCAGGAAGACCTTGTAGCTGGCACATAGAACAGACTCAGACATCACAGCTAGACCTTCCCTCAGCTGTGCGCAGGGTACTTCGCAGGGCCAGCAGTGTTGGAGAAAAACAGAGTGACCGACAAAGCCCTACCAAACGCACCTTACAAGAGGATAAAATCAACCACCAGACTGAGTCTTCAAGCAATGAAATCTCAGGGTCATCTTCAGCTGAGCAGTTGACGATCGATGATATTGAGAATGTTTATGACAACATTAGTTACGAGGAGCTTCAAGCCATGGGGCTAATTCGCAAGGACCAAGTTGCCCTTCCTAAAGTAGCAGAGGTTAAACCTAGGATAACCCCACAAGTTATAATTACTCCAACGGAAACCGAGAGTTCATGTGAGAGCAATAGGTCCTCTGGTCAAGAGGGAGAGGTGTTCGAAAAGTGTGAGTTACAAATTGTTGAGGACGAGGAGAATGTCTATGACACCATTGTCTTCAAGGAACGCCCTGTACTTTCAGCTGATATGGATCAGGAGGAACCAAAAAGCCTGCAGACATCTGAGATAGATCTCATGGCTAGCCAGATTTTAAAAGGGTTTGTTTCTGAAGAAAGCCTACATACCAGGAACAACACAATAGTTGATCAGCCCCAAAGTCCCCCTGCTGCACTTTCTGATGTAGAAAAATCTTCCAAAGCTGATCACATGTTGGAGCAAGTGGATGAGATCTGGAATGATTTGGAAAACTACATCCGGAACAATGAAAAGAAACCGGACAGACTTCCCGCAGCCTTTCCTGTTAATGGAACAAATCCCACATGCACAACACTTGACTCTCCACAACAAGCACACGATTCTCCACACAAAGCAAAGGACTCGCCAAGGAAAACACATAGCTCCCCAAGTAAAGCAAACAGGTTAGAACAAAGAGTTAATGATTCTCAGTGCAAAGCACAAGAATCTCCAAGCAAAAAAGCCAGATCCAGGCAACAATCAATTGACTCAGCATGCAAAATCCCCTTAATAACCACCACCCCTACAGTTGAGGCTCCACCTGAATCACCTACACCTCAGGTTTCAACCCCCCCTCCAATTTTCCACATTCCCGTCCTCAACATTCCAGACCCCCTTACAGAAAATGAGTTGGAGGAAAGAGACAAAGCATGCTCTTCTCCTGCAGCTTCTCCCACCCCTGAGCCTCAACCTGGAACTGTAAAGAGTATCCGTAACAAACTAGCAAGGTTAAGCAGTGGAAGCTTCCGTATGGATGATGAAGACATTCCCTCACAGAAGGACCCAGAGCCACAGGCCATGTTTAATAGTTTAGGGTCTGGCTCCTCTAACCTGTTGTTTCCTGGGGACATTTGTGATATGGTTCTTGAGCAAGGGGAGAAGGGCAAGAACAGAGTATTCCTCATGGCTAGGCAGTACAGTCAGAAGATCAAAAAGGCCAACCAGTTACTTAAAATGAAGAGCATGGACCATGAACCCAGTTGTGCTAGGCTAAAGATAAGCAAACAGAAAGACCTGGCAGCCATACTGGAGGAGAAGAAACAGGGTGGTACTGCTATAGGTAAGAGATATTGCTCTCTTATACTGTTATAGGCATGGTTAATGTCATTATTTTCTTGTTTACAAAAGTGTTTTTCATTGATACAAACAATAAATTTAAAGTGTGTAATTTTTTTCAAACTTTCTTCTATTCCATATACCACTTCATGACAGTGCTTGCAGCATAACTGACCCAACAAATCAATTGATTTTATGGCCTTTTTCTTTGTTTTGTGCAGGTGCAAGAATAGCAGAATACTCACATTTGTATGAACAAGTTGGATTTAAGGGTTCCCCTTCAACTCCTCCAGTACTGAAGTCATCTGCCAGTATCGCAGGCCCTCATCCACTTTTCCCCAACACCACCTCCTCTCCTTCCTTATTAGAGAGCTCGATGGAAGAATCTGATTGGTTGAACTGCACATACAGCAATGGGGAACTTGCTGATTTTGTGTCCTGGCCTGTGGAAACAGCATCTTGCACTTCAACCTTGCAAAGAGAAATGACACCTGCATGCTCAACCCCTTCGTTGAAGAAACTTCCACCCACTCCAAGCACACCACCCAATCAGCGCTGGAGTGCCAGTGTGATAACACAGAGTCAAGATGACTCCGATCACATTTACTCTTCAATAGGACCACGTACCGCTAAAGTTTCATCCAACAATCGCTGCCAGTCCTCATCTTCACTGGTAGAGCAGACTGGAAAAGAGAACGGCAGGGGGCTGTGCAATCGGATGTGGGAGGTCCATGAAAACGAATCAAGGATGCACATGCCTCGGCAACACAGCCTCCCTGAATGCCCCAACCAGATGACCTCGGATCTCTCGATGCCCTGTGATATCACTCTGCGAGACTCGCAGCAAATACTGGTGATGAGCAGACAGGCACCACTGAATGCTCAACTTGCCACTGAGAATTATCTGGCCAACTTTAAGGACAATGGAGATGATGATGATGATTACGCAGAAATCCGTTCCGAAGACGAGGGTGAAGAACAAAAGCAAGATGAAGAGCTGCACACTTTGCCTGGAACTGCCGTTAAGTACTGCAGCCAGCCTCAGAGCAGCACGCAAACCCTGGGGAAAGGGCAGCAGGTTTCAGCTAACTCTGAGATGACCCTACAGGGTTACCAGTGGAATGATGCTGACTGCAGTCAGGGTGTAAATCAGCCAAAAATTGTACAGTCACTGAGAGAAAAGTTCCAGTGTCTCGGTTCTAGCAGTTTTGCATAAAACTGATGATGGACAACATGCCAGAAAAAACTGAGACGTGGCAAATCTAAACATCCACATGGAACATGTTACACCTTAAAGACACAACGGAAAGCATACAGAAAACGTTCAAATTGAAATGTACTTCAATGACTTACGCACCATACACAACAACACACAATTTGTAAATGATGGATTCAGCATTCCTCTTCTCATATCTGCATTTATTTAAGCTAACTTTCAGGTCATATAAGGATTCCAAGTTTATGTATAGTTCAAAAATAAATCATAGGCACAACTCTTAAACTGTTACAATACTCTCAACTACTGGTTATATTATTCTAGTACATGTCTGTAAATGTCACCAATCAATCTTTAAGATGTCGCCTAAGAACACATGATTGGTGATATTAATTCAATTATCTTTTTTTATCTCAGCCTGTGTCCGAAATAGCCCCCTATACCCTCATTCCCTATCCACTACATTAGTTTGCTAATGTAGTCCACTAAAAACCAGTGAATGACAACGCGGCAGTGAATTCGGATACTAAGCGGTGGAAGCGCGGCAAGTACCATCTTGTGTGGAGACACGGAAGTAAATTTGGCACACGCCACATACACCGTGGGTTTCTTTACATGGAAGTCACCGTCATGTTTCTACAATAGCCCCTAAACCGACAAACTTTCATCCCTACGTTTTCTCAGATGGCAACATGTTTGTCCTGTAATGGCTACCATATGCATTTTAAAAATTGAGGGGTAAGCTGTTGGTTGCAATTCGCAATCTCACCACTAGAAATTTACACACACCACCTTTAAAGGTATATAGAGCTATTTCGGACACAGCCTCAGTGTACACACGTACCTTCATATGAAAATAATGCAGATTTTTCATTCTTATTGAGTAGAATAATGCCATATGTAAATCTGGTTGTGTAGGTGGCACTATGCTAATATTAGCAGTGACAAATCTGTGTATTTTGTAATATTTGCATGTTATGATTGTTTGAGGCCAAGAATGCATAGAATTCATATATATTTTATTATAATGTACATTAGATATAGATGTATCAGGCTGGAATGTCCTGTTTATTCAAAACACAGCAATTAAGTAAGTTCATGATAAAATGTTAGTTACACACATTACAACAAACTAGTTACATACATTAGCTTAATATGAGTAAACCTGAGAAAAAAATATTAGTATGTGATTTTTGTCTGTTTTGTTTTGCACATGACAGAAACCATCACTAGGCAAACAGAAATATGTCATTTATAGTGTTTAAATTTTAGGATACTTTGTGTTCAGGGACCATGTTGGAGAATGTGAGGTGATAAAAGTGTACTGTAATTTAATGTAAATTTGAGTTCAATGTTTTTTATTGTCTTATAATTTCCTTGTCTTTAGTGTTTAAAAAATTCAGCATTGGTTGGCTCTACTCTGTCTCCACCTATAAAAAAACACTGGTTGGCTTACACACTGTCTGTCATCCCAAAGATTTTCATTCGCACAATTCAGTTTTTCTTCTTTTTATGGTTTTTATTTATTCACTTTTGAACATTTCTGGTCTTGCTCGAATTTTTAAATGCTGAGATGTCTGTTTCACTTTAATGAAACAATATTTATTAAATGTTTGAATTGGTTATTCATTTGGTATGATTTTCAAAAATTAGGTTTAAAAGTGCTGTGAATGTTGCATTTTTCATTTATTTGTTTCTTTTTTAATGAGCACTGTTCAAAGATATTATCATTTCAAAATGTTACATTAAAAGAAGAAATTTATTCACTTGACTTGACCTCCTAAACACCATTAACTGAATATAAATGTGGATGAATGAAGTAAGTTTATGTATTTTTTTTTCAGGATATTTTGTTTTCCGTTTCAACTGATGGGGACTGCTATTCTTCATTAGAATTGTTTCTTGTGCACTTTTGCTCTTTTTAAAAAATATATGTTTGTAAAGATGTACATTTTCATGAATATTGCCATTGAAATGTTTTCATGAACTTAAGTTAAGATTTTGCTTTTTTGTGTATTTTTTATAACTGCCAGTTATAACTCTTTGAGGATTAGTGTTTTAGGCAACAAATAAACCTTTAATTAAAACAAAAACTTTCTTCAGCCTCAGCATCCAGTTTCTCCTTTTAAAATATAACTGTTTCATATCTTATTAGTTTATCATGAGACCTCTTTAATTGACCTATGGTTAAGCCACGCCCCCAAATGTGATAAGCCACAGTGCACATAGCAACCCAATACACTCTGACAATCTTTTCGCACGTCCATTGAAATGCATTGCAGTTAGTCAGTTTTCATTCGTTTTTATATGTTTTTCTTGTCATTTTAAGTTTAAAATGGTCAAACGGTCTGCATGGGGTACATGCAACTCCGACATTAGGTATCCCGAAAGGCTGGGCGACGGTGTGTATTTTAACCCTTTTCCAAGCCACATCTCTACCAAGATAAGTGTCTGCTTAATCCAGATTCAGTTATGCGGTAGACCACAACATTAACTAAACGTGGATAAATTAAACAAGGATGTCTACATCTGTTCTAAGTCAACAAGTATTTGAACGTTATCTTTAATATCTCTAACGTAACGTTAGCCTAACATTAGAAAACGTTAACGTTAGCATCTGCGTTGTACATCATGTCACTTAGCTTCATTAACGTAACTGTAAATAATCGAGATAACAAAATGTTACACTGCAAAAAATGACTTTCTCACTTAGTATTTTTGTCTTGTTTTCAGTAGAAATATCTAAAAATTCTTAAATTAAGATGCCTTTTCCTGATGAGCAAAATGACCCAAGAAAATAACTCTAGTTCCAAGGCAAAAAACATACAATCCAAGTGAAACCGCCCTCAAAACAAGCAAAATTATCTGCCAATGGGATGAGAAAAAAAATGTGAAATAAGATTTATTTTTTTCTTAAACACTTAATTCAAGTAAAATTTTCTCACCCCATTGGCAGTTATTTTTGCTTGTTTTAAGCACAAATTCACTTAAATTGTATATTTTTTGTCTAAAAACTAGTATTATTTTCTTAGGTCATTTTGCTCATGAAAATACATCTTGATTTAAGAAGTTTTAGATATTTCTACTGAAAACAAGACAAAAATATAGCTGCAAGCAGCAACACGGGGTCAAGCACCTTCGGCACAATGCAAACACAGCACAGCAAGCACACAAAGCACAGCAAGCTCACAATGCACAGCAAGCACACAAAGCACAGCAAGCTCACAAAGCACAGAAAGCACACAAAGCACAGCAAGCACACAAAGAACATTAAGCACCCAAAGCACAGCAAGAAACATACAACGTATCAATCACCCAGGGCGCATTGAGCACCCAAGGTGCATCAAGAACACAAGGCGCTGCAAAGAACCCAAAGCGTAGCAATCACAGAGCAGAACCACCGCAGTGCCAAGAAGCAACCGAAAACAAAATGTAATAGAAGCGATGAACACTTGCCTCAGGCGGGATTCGAACCCAAGAACTCAGAATCTCATTGCGTGTGCCTTACCCACCACGCCACTCAGTTGACACAATTCAAGGAACAGCAGAAAAGAAATTACAGAGATGCAAGGATTGACACATGCCAATTACCAAAGATGTAGAAATGACACTGCAGAGCAGAAATAACAGAAATACAATGTATATGAGAATCAAAAAGCTCAAGTGAGATTGAAGACAAGGAAAACATTCTGTAGAGCAATGCTATAAAATGTAATATACAGTAATTAACTATGACAAATAGACAACATCACAGGCACGATCAACTTTACAGAGGTATTTCTCAAAAAAATGCCTAGGTGCCAGAAAAATCTGTTCAGTCATTTCTGTGCGGATTGCTCCAAAGAACCTACGAGCAGAACCTGGCATAAAATAAACAAAATTTGTAAAAGGAGTAGCGAAAAGATCATTTACCATATGCCTTACAATAACACATTAATAGAATGTTGGAAAATGACAAATGAGGTATCGTTGCAATCGGCATAAACCAGTGAATTTAATTTCACAAAGAAAATTAATATCAGACAAAGTATTCAGAAGTTATAGGCAGTTCTATAAGAACTGTTATTGTTTATAACCCCTAGGTGGCGCCATACTCTGACTTCCCAGGTACCTTCAGGACATAATGCCAAAGCTCCCTACCTATTTTTTCGCCGATATAGCCAATACTTCAAAAGTTATAGCAATTTATGACTCATTTCAAAATGGCAGACAAGCGGTCCGGTCAATCCCTGCATAATACACATCCACAGATGCGGCATGAGCCAAGGAATCCGTAGACACCACAATCATAGTTTTCTGACAAACAATTCAGTAGTTATGGGCAAAAATAGCCTTTTTTCATATCTCATGACCCATAGGTGGCGCTGTCACCAGATTCGGCATGGTCCCCCAGTTTATGCTTGACATGACGTGTACCAAATTTCATTTCGATTGATAAAATAATGACCGAGATACAGCTTCAAAACCATTTTTGCGTCAACCTCGTTAAGTTTGTGCATTTATTACTTTTAAACAAAGATAAATATCAAAATTTTGTTCGGTCATTTCTATGCGGCTCACTCCAAAGATCACCTGTGCCAAATTTCATAACAATTGCACCAAATTTGAAGGAGGAGTAGCGAAAAAACAAAATACTGTACATTTCAAAATGGCTGCTACTGTAATGGGTGGAGTCTTACTGTAAGGTATTAAAAACAATAAGCATGAGAAGAGCAATCACGTGTGCTAAGTAGAATTTTCATAGATCAAACAGATCTGCAGTTATAACCATTTGAACATTGAATTTTTGCACTGCTGGTGGCGCTATAGAGTTACTGCTAGAGACCCCATTTTTGGCCACCTGACTATTTATGACCACCACTACAACTGTGCCAAATTTCATCATTTTCCTACATATGGTTCATAGGGCTGCCATAGACACCAATGGCTAAGAAGAAGAAGAAAGTACAATTCCAATAGGTGTCTCAGCACCTTCGGTGCTTGACCCCTAAATACTAAGTAAGAAAGTCATTTTTTGCAGTGTATTTGTAATCGCAATGTTGGGCTGAATGATTCATGTTAATACTGTAGCACCAAACTAATGGAGAGGTAACGTTAACTTAATTCAATTCAATTCAATTCAATTTTATTTATATAGCGCTTTTCACAATACTCAATTGTTTCAAAGCAGCTTTACATTAATAGAAGCAGTAAAAGCACAGAAAAACGACAGATAGCATAACATAATACACAATAGCATAAGCAGTCAAATTTGCTGCGGCTATGACGCGACATTATGAGCGAGCATATTACTAATGTAACGTCGAGAAGAAGAAGCTAAGTTAAGCCCAAGCAGGCTACCTCCCCGGGGTAAAAAACCCCCTAGGAGAAAAAAACAACAACCCCGGGTTGTTTAGCCGAGGAAATAAAAATAAAAGTCCTAGGAGGGAAAAACCCTTGGGAGATATACATGTATATACACACATATTAACGGATAAGGAGCTTAAGCGGAGATTAAGCAGAGATTAAGCAGAGATTAAGCGGATATTAAGCGGGTCCTGCCGGTGGTCGTTGGTCAGGCATCAGCTGGGCATCACATTGAAGGACGACCAGTAGATCAGAGGTGTGCCGACTTCCACATCCACCGGAACTGGGTCTGTTTGTCCCATTGTCCTCAGGGTCAATGGGACCCAGGGACGAGACAGGGAGAGAAAAACAAAATCATATTAGCGTAGGGGCCGTTCACATGTAATGCAAGTGTCACACAGTGATGTGGTTGAATCAGCTTAGTTTCAGACAGACTAACTATTGCGGCATAATTATATTATCCACAGTTGAGGATTTTGCAAATTGGGGGCCCACTGCGACGGTATATATGGTAACTAAGGGTCACCTTCCGATTTTTAAGAGAAAATGAAACCTGTCGACCCGTTTGACTAAGGCCTGTAACCCCACTGTCGTCGTTAATGCAGGTTCATTGGCAAACGGGTCTATATTGCATACTATTTACAAGATCACGAAAAAACGCCAACATCGCAACCTGACCATACGTGTCAACCCGTTTGACTAAGGCTGGAGGCCCCACTGTCGTCGTTAATGCAGGTTCAGTGGCAAACGGGTCTGTATGGCATACTATTCACAAGACACAAGAAAGCGCCAAAATCGCAACCCGACCATACGTGCCAACCCGTTTGACTAAGGCCGGAAGCCCCACTGTCGTCGTTAATGCAGGTTCAGTGGCAAACGGGTCTGTATGGCATACTATTCGAATAGAAAGAAAGCGCCAAAATCACAACCCAACCATACGTGCCAACCCGTTTGACTAAGGCCAAAAGCCCCACTGTCGTCGTTAATGCAGGTTCAGTGGCAAACGGGTCTGTATGGCATACTATTTGCAATACAAAGAAAGCGCCAAAATCACAACCCAACCATACGTGCCAACCCGTTTGACTAAGGCTGGAGGCCCCACTGTCGTCGTTAATGCAGTTTCAGTGGCAAACGGGTTTGTATGGCAAAATATTCACAAGAACACGAAAGTTCAAAAATCGCAATCCGACTATAGTTTAAGATAAGATTTTTATTTATTTATTTGGTTGATCTGTGTTATGACCGCGAGTGCTTTGTTCCGTACAGATAAATATTTCTATTTTTTTACTTTTAATATAAAAATTATGCCAATGCTTTGTTTAAGTTAAATGTTTTAAGTCTATATTTAAAATTATCGACTGTGTCTGATTCTCGGACATCGGTTGGTAAATCATTCCAGAGCTTAGGGACTAAGTAGGAAAATGACCTTCCACTTTTAGACACTTTTGATAGTCTGGGGATAATCAAGAGACCAGAATTTTGCGACCGTAGTGTGCGTGATGGATTGTATTCTGATAGTAATTCTCTAAGATATGAGGGTGCTAGGCCATTTAAAGCTTTGTAGGTGATTAGTGATATTTTAAATTGTATGCGATATTTAACTGGTAGCCAGTGTAAAGATGCCAGAATTGGGCTTATGTGGTCATACTTTTTAGATCGAGTAAGTACCCTTGCGGAAGCGTTTTGAACTAGCTGAAGCTTGTTTACTTGATTTGCATGGCATCCCCCGAGTAGTGAGTTACAATAGTCTATTCTAGAGGTCATAAAAGCATGGATAAGCTTCTCTGCGTCAGATGTAGACAGTATATGGCGTATTTTCGAGATATTTCTAAGATGGAAGAATGCTGTGCGGCAGACGTTGGCGATATGACTATCGAAGGATAAGTTGCTGTCGAACATCACACCTAAGTTCCTAACCGTGGAAGATGGCACCACAGTGCAGCCATCTATGTGCAACTTGTAATCTGACATATTATGTTTGTAGCGATTCGGTTCAATAATAAGTATCTCTGTCTTATTGGAGTTCAGCTTAAGAAAGTTATGTGCCATCCAGTCACTAACATCGCTAAGGCAGTCTGTTAGCTTAGAAAACGTGTGTGTTTCGCTGGGATGTGAGGAGATGTAAAGCTGGGTATCATCCGCATAGCAGTGAAAACTTATGTTATGTTTCCTGATAATGTCTCCTAGAGGTAACATGTATAACGAGAACAGGATAGGACCTAAAACCGATCCCTGCGGTACACCGTATTTAACCAGGGAGTGATATGACTCTTCCTCGTTTACATAAACAAAGTGATAGCGATTGGTTAGATACGACCTAAACCAGGCTAGCGCCTGACCACTGATACCAACATAGTTTTCTAGTCTATTGAGTAAGATTGTATGATCTATTGTGTCAAAGGCTGCACTAAGGTCTAATAATATAAGAATTGAGATTTCACCACGATCGGATGTTAATAGGAGGTCGTTTATAACTCTAAGCAACGCTGTCTCTGTGCTATGGTGGGGCCTGAATCCTGATTGGAACTTTTCATATGTACTATTATTTGTCAAGAATGTGCGTAACTGGCTTGCCACTACCTTTTCTAATATTTTCGAAAGAAAAGGGAGATTTGAGATTGGTCTAAAGTTATTAAGCTCTCCCTGATCAAGCTGCGGTTTTTTAATCAGCGGTTTAATAACTGCTAGTTTGAAAGCTGTTGGAACGTATCCTATTTCTAGCGATGAGTTAAAGATATTTAGAACCGGGGTTGACACTACAGGGAATACCTCTTTAAGCAGTTTTGTGGGAACGGGGTCTAATATACAGGATGATGATTTGGATGATGTAACTAGTCTAGAGAGCTCATCTATTGTAGTAGGTTTAAATGAATCAAGATGTTCGTATGGTAGTCTAGTGTTAAGTGAACTAACGGGTTGAGTGGTGGCTGCCTGGGTAGCTACGATGTTTTCCCTTATAGCCGTAATTTTGTTAGAAAAGAAGTTCATGAAGTCGTTACTATTGTGTTGAAGTTTACTATTGGTTTCTGTTTGTTCTTTATTTCTAGTCAGTTTTGCAACCGTGCTGAAGAGGAAACGAGGGTTATTATGATTCTCATTTATAAGCTTGCTAAGATAGGTAGATCTGGCGGATTTAATAGCCTGTCTGTATTGTTTAACACTCTCTTTCCATGCTGCACGCCATACCTCTAACTTTGTGCTTCTATAATTTCTTTCCATTTTCCTAGTTGCCTTTTTGAGTGCTGCGGTGTGATGATCATACCATGGAGCTGGCGGTTTTTCTTTGATTCTCTTTTTTCGAATGGGAGCAACGGCATCCAATGTGTTAGAACAGACATTGTTTAGGTTTTCTATTACAATATCTAGGTCGTCAGAGTTATCTGCTACATGTTTAATTTGGGACAGGTCTGGAAGAGTGCTAATAAATCTATCTTTAGTGGTGGAAATTATTGTTCTGGCTAATCTGCAGCATGTTGTGGATTGACTGATCCTATCTAGAAGTACAGTGTATGACACAAGGTAATGGTCAGAAACTGCATCACTCTGAGGTGATATTTTGATGTCATTAATATTGAGCCCGAGTGACAGAATTATGTCTAATGTGTGCTTACAAGTATGCGTTGGCCCTGTCACGTTTTGTCTAATATTGAGAGAATTTAGAACATCCATAAATGCACGTCCTAGTGCATCTTTTGGGTTATCCACATGAATATTAAAATCACCAACGATAAGAGCTTTATCTACAGTGACTACAAGCTCAGACAGGAAATCTGCTATTTCTTTAAGGAAATCTGCATGGTGGCCCGGAGGTCTATAGATTGTAGCTAAGGCAAAAGAGAGCTGTTTGTGGTTACGATCGGTTATTTCCATATTTAACAACATTAGTTCGAATGATTTAAATTTTACTTCAGATTTTTGGTTTACTTTAAAAATTTTGTTGTATATTGTAGCTACACCACCCCCTCTCCCCTTACACTTGGTAAAGATGGTAAAAAGGCTTGTCCTGGAAATGCATGCTGAAGCTTTTCATCGAACTTCTCAACAATAAAATTATTAATATAAACCTCCAATACATAGTTAAGGCCCTTTTGGTAACTTCGAGATGATATATAGTCTCTCTGTCTCCAAAAATCATCAATTGCCTCCTGTGAAATGTCTCCTACTGTGACAGCTGCCATAGCGCCTGTCACCGAATGTTGATTGTTTGTCCGAGTGAGTGGGGGGGCCAGTCTTAGCCATAGGTCAATTGTAAAGCGTGGGGGGAAAAGCCAAGCATTGACTAGAATCTGCAACAGGGACGTGCACAGACATTTTAAGGGGCAGGGGCTCAAGTGAAATAAAGGGCACCTTTCATAATTATGTTTTTTTTTTTTTTTTTTTTAAACAAAAAGTATATATATTAACACAATTCTGAGTTCCTTTTTAAAAAAATTATTTAAAAAAGTTAATTCATTTTATCTTCCTCAAACTCACGCAATTGTTTAATTTTCAAAAGATGTCTACGAAATAATCAGTTCACACAGACACCATGGTCTCCTTAGTAGTCTAGGTTTATAGAGCAGCAAAGGAAGCCATTACACAATGTGCATGTTTTGAAAACATTAAATTACATATTAATTACAAATTTGTTAAAATGCTAATAACAGAGTTGTAACTGCTGAGTTAGCGCTACATGCCAATAAATGCTATATCATATGCTAGCGTTTAGCTGATTAGTTGTTAGTTGTTACTCAAAATGTATTTTTGTCTGATAAGGGCTCAAAGTATAAGGTCTGTTTACTAATGTGAGCTTCTGGCATGAGCCTCAAAGCAGAGAAATCAGAGCAGAGCTCAACATTATTATTCATGACCCTTTCAAACAGGGCAAAAATAGACCATTTCATTCAAATGACAAATTCTAGGGTTGTAAATAAACATGTAAAAACGTTTCTGGATAATTTTTGCACTTAATAAAGCAACATACCTTCTATGTAATTGTCAAAGAACAATTTAACATTTTATGACAACACATCCTATGGCACCTTTAATCTTAGGTTTCATATTTATTAGGGTTACACATGTCAGAAACAACTAATATAGATTAGGCCTATTTTATTTGTATTTTACATTTTACTTTTTTGTGATGTCAGTGAAAATTCTGACTGGGCAAGTAAAATACTGAACCATCAGATTTCTTCCCAATCTACTCCAGCACTCCAGTGTAACACATTATACTTATTTAACAGCCATTACAAAAAACGCAAACAAAAAAGCTTACTACTGCAGTTAGCAATTATTTTATTGTTTGTGCTTTATTATTTTATGAGCAGTCTGTTTAAACTACATACACACTACACTGTTACACGTTTGCAACTCTTCAGGTTAATATGGGATTGCCATGGAAACCAATGTCCCTGAATCGTTATGTGTAACAACGTGTCCCATATTTTGTGCATAAAACTGTTAATATAAGAATGCTTTCTTTCTCACACACTTACCGGTAGCTGCCTGCAAATCAAGGACATCGCGCCTCGTTCAGGCTCAGCTGTGGCACTTGAAGCGCGAATGATGCAGCACGAGTGTAGACAAGCCAATCATAAAGCGAAATAAGTTAGAGAGGCGGGACTAAGGAAAGGTAAAGCCAATCATATTAGCGATGTGAATTTTGGAGGCGGGACTCATCTGTTAACCGTTTGTGTGCCACAAATAGCGCTATATTTCTTTCAAGGGCGTAGGTTTGCTCCTGGCATTGGTGGGGACATAAATAAAATGGCCGCATTGCAAAAACAAGACAAAGACAACTCAGTATGCTCTTTACTCAGTGACATCTGACTCACCACCCCCGGTGCCATCCCAAATGTAATGTACTATAATAAACAATTTGTTATGTCCTATAGAGCCTAATAAACAGTAACTGTTTAAGTCTTTGTCAAAAAAGAAAAGAAAATCACTTTGTAACATATATGAATCCATATTTACTTTATAACATTGAAGAATATGCAATTAATATTTAATTCTTAATTTAATTTTGCCAAAAAATCCTGTCACGGGGTGACGACTTTTCAGGGCGGAACCAAAAGTTGAGGAAGTTTGGTTCCGCCCGGATGTTTCCGCCCCGACCGGAAAAATAGAAACACCGGACATCCGGCGGCTCCGCGAAGGTTGTAATCAGCCGATTGGGCACAGCTGTGCCTAGTTAAAGAGATCGTCGGGTAATTGGATAACTGGAGTGTAAAGAGAAGTATAAAAAGCACAGTTAGATGACAGTTGGCAGTTTTAGTGTGTGCTGAGGAACGGAGCTGTGCTCATTGTTAGACGTGGTGACTGGCTATATTTCTCTCTCTTCCCCCCTCTCTTGTTGCAGTTACGGTGGACCGGCTGGATTTAATGAATAACCCTACGGGTAGAAAAGGAACTCTGGTCCAACTAGTATTTTGGAAGGAGTAAAGCGAGAAGGGATTTGACCTCGTTGCACAACGTAAACAAAGGCCATCCGCTGTGAGTATGTCCGTTGGTGTAGCATAACTGGCAGAAACTTACATTGTGTGATCGTTGGAGTCCTCCAGGATTAGGAAGGCGGCCCTACCCCTATAATTAGCGTGGTGGGCGAGCCGCTAGAAGCATACGTCCATACAGCCACAGCAACGCGACTTTGGTCTGGTCGGTTTGCCATCGCCTCTACGTTAGCCCCAAGCACAGTGGAGGATATCGGGCGTTTCCCTTGTGGTGTTGCACTTACAGTGTGGTGAGTGAGACTTTACAGATCATAAGCTTTTTCACGTTAGAGTGGTGCTGTGTATTTGCTGTGGGTTGCTGTGTGTCTTGTCAGAGAAGCCCCGCACCATCCATTCTCTTCCCTGGGCGGAGGACGGAGGGGCCAACGACCTCAGACCTCATTGCCATCATACGCTGTGTGCTGTTTTTAAGAGTACGAAGAGACGCAGACCAAGAGCTGTGAAGGACTGTGAGTAAAATATTAGAAGCATTTGTGGTGCAAGCTTACCTGTGTTTGTATTGTCGCAGAGTCGGAGGCGAAAGGGTCCGCCGCCCCCGTGGTCTCTACGAAAGGGCGCCCCTATCCGGGATTCGATCGGCCTACGGACAGTGGGGATAGGGCAGCGCTCGACCCGGCGAGGTGGTGTGTGACCTTCGCCCCCCTGCTGACCTACAGAAAGAGCCGACTGTGAACGCGATACTTACCCAGAAAGCTGTAAGCAGCGGAGCCGGTGAGAAACATTCAAAGTTTAGTAACAGTGTTTCTGTGTCCTAGCGATCACCTGTGGAGAGAGAGAGGAAAACGAGAGCGAATCATTGAA